>NC_041390.1:620692529-620703077 GCF_002162155.2 Triticum dicoccoides | reverse complement strand
AAAAATTCGGTTGCTTTTCCATCTTCCCGGAGTTCCCCAAGCCCGAGCCAATAGAATCACCGATCAAGTTGCTATATTTTATTGGACCGGTGAAATTTTGTGGAGTCAAAACACTTGCATATTGCAAAAAGAGAACAGTTGCATAGTTTATAAAGTTGGAGAAGTTGGCGACTTGCCATGAGCTGATTTCAATCCACTTATGGTCTCCAATAGAAAAAACCCGAAGCTATACGGACAATCACCTCCCATCACATATTCATGCGACATGTAATTGTTGTTTCAGTCATTTCAACAAAAAGGAGAGCAAGAAACTGAGTTAAACTACACACATGAGTTTGTAGTCCTTTTTGGGTCACTGACACTGTAGCGATTCAAATGGTTATTTCTTTGGGGCCAAAAATGGTTATTTTTTTATTGCAATTTTCTGTTGGTAGCTTACCAAGCTGTCCGCTTGGTTGCGAAAAAATGGTTATTGAGGTGGATATTTAACAGTTGTGATACACCCCGTGTATTGATACAAATTTCTGTTCTTGGGCTCTCATTTCGTTCGCCATTGTTTCTGAGCATTTGGTTATCCTTGATCTTCATCTTCCTTGCCCTATTGGACACCATGATAATATGCATTCCGTCGCAACTCACCGTGAATAAAAATGACAGCATCTCTGCGCAGGAAGCAGGAGATACTTGGACCCCGATGGTTTCGCACAACACAAGCTCCACCGAAAGTGTTGGATGCAATATCTCGGCGGAAATAATAAACTCAACTTTCACACATGAGGGCTCAAAAGTGCCACCATAATTTTGAATTTTGGCCTGATACGTACGTAGCCAACGTAGGTACCAGTCGTAACACAGGCATGAAACTGGCCTTGGGCATGGCACGCGTGAAGCGAGCCACGATCGAGCTGCAGTGCAGTGCCACGCAGCTTATATATATCACTTCCATCACCGGTCAAGTCCAGAGGTCATCAAACCCGCCATTGTCCGGAGCTCCAGAGTCCAGACATCAGCAGCTACGCCGGTCTTTCTTGACACGTACAACGCTCAGATGGGCGGCGAGAACAAGGAGGCGTCCGCGCTGGTGAAGAAGATCGCCGGCCTCCACGCCGCCATCTCCAAGCTGCCGTCCCTGAGCCCGTCTCCCGAGGCGGACGCGCTCTTCACCGCCCTCGTGGCCGCGTGCGCCCCGCCGAGCGCCGCCGTCGACGTGGCCACGCTGGGCCCGAGGGCCCGGAGGATGCGGGCCGACCTCGTCCGCCTCTGCGCCGACGCCGAGGCGCGCCTCGAGGCGCGCTGCTCCGACGCGCTGGCCGCCCTCGACGCCCCGCTCGACCACCTCAGGCTCTTCCCCTACCACGACAACTACGTCCGCCTGGGCGAGCTGGAGCACGCGCTGCTGTCCCGCCACGCGCCCGACCACCTCGCCGTGCCCGCGCGCGTCGCGTTCCTCGGCTCGGGATCCCTGCCGCTCAGCGCGCTCCTGCTCGCCGCGCGCCACATGCCCGACGCGACCGTCGACTGCTTCGACCGGTGCGGCGCCGCCAACGAGCGCGCGCGGAGGCTGCTGCTCCGCGGGAACGACGCCGGCAACGTGGCCGCGCGCATGTCGTTCCGCACGGCGGACGTCGAGGGCCTCACGCACGAGCTCGCCGCATACGACGTGGTCTTCCTGGCGGCGCCCGTCGGCGTGGCGCCGGAGGAGAAGGCCCGCGTGATAGCGCACCTCGGCCGGCACATGGCCGCCGACGCTGCCCTCGTTGTGCGGAGCGCGCACGGGGCCCGTGGCTTCCTGTGCCCTGTCGTGGAGCCCGCGGAGGTCAGGCGGGGCGGGTTCCAGGTGTTGGCCGTGCACCATCCCGAGAACGCCGAGATGGTCTACTCCGTCATTGTCGCACGTAAAGGTTACCTCGAGCTCGTGCCACCGGTGGTGAGCCCGCCGTGCAACTGCTGCGAGGTGGAGAAGGCGCGCAGCAGTGTGCCGTCAACGAGCTGTCATCTTGACGCCATGGACGAAATCCGGAGGCGCGCATGGTGATTGAATGTCAGCCTACGACCTCTTGAGACACAGCACCAAACAGAAGTACCACACAATTACACAAAAATACTTCCTCCCTGAAGAAATATAAGAGCACTTAGGTCGCTAGGGAGGGAGTATGAGTTAATATCTGTATCGGTAATAAATAAAAGGAACGCTTCGCGAAAATGGGACAAGAATTTAGGGCACGCAAGTGCAGGGCACTCAAGTCCTAGTGCCGGCCTTTTATTTTGGCTTCTGATTTTTAGAGTTTTATATCTTCTAAACAAAAAAATTTCAAATTAAGTTATGTTTTCATATTCGTGTTTCTCGTGACCAGCACTTTCAAATATGATTGATTTTGAATATATTTTGACGACTTCTAAAAAATGTGCTAAGTTTCAATGTTGAAACTTAGTATGAGCGAGCAATAAAAATCAATTATTTTGTGTCTACGACCGACACAATATTTTTTGCATAAAATTATATCCGGGAAACTGGTTGAAACTTTACAATTTTAGATGCAAAAACCAGAAGTTTCACTTAAAGCTTAGTGTGCCCTCGTGCGAGATTCAACTACTACGCGAATCGCGAAGCAAATCAAACGGGCAGCAGGCTTGGCAGATGAGTGCCTTTGCGCTCGTGTGCCCCTACGAATTTCCAGCGAAAATGGCGATTTTGAGCTGGGCCAACAGTGTTTCAGATGCTCGCTTGCCTTGGGATTCCCTCGTATCCCATGTGTTAGGGCAAGAGACTCTCACAGGGTTTCATCTTCGTCTAATAACACTAGTTTCCCCGCAAAAAAAAAAAGCGAGACTAGTTTGATGAGATTGATGTTGGGTCAAATGAGGTGGCCTCGGGCTCTTCCTCACCACAGTGGCGTTTTCTTCGGTGGCGTTGCTAAAATGATGGCCTCTCTGCTTATCGTTCATTTGGAGTGGCAGATCTTACATTTCCTATGTCTGGCGGTTGTTCTCTCTCTTGACGGCGCCGGCAAATGGGACAAATTGGTGCCAGCACAAGGTTGGTGGCCCAATGTCGACGTATTTGGCGTTCTTCCCCGACAACAGCGTTGGGATGCGTCTGTCTGCATCCAGGTCGGCGTGGGGAACGTCCTCGATTGACATGCCACATCGTCAAGCACCTATTCTACAGGTCTGGTCTCCCCCGTTCACAACGTCAACAAGGCTACATATGGCGCTAGCCAGGATTTTGGTTTGTTATTGCTCCTCCTTTTTCCTCGTTGTGCATCTCGGCGGCGCTGGCGCTCGATGACAATTCCAACTTGTTTGTTTGCAGGGACTCCGGTGGGCTTATCTCTAATATTCTTTTATGTGAGGTCCTTTTTGCAAAGTTTTCTGGACACTTGTCATGTCTTGATCTTTCTGATAATTTCCACATGTATATGTGCAATGTTTTATTAGTTAATACAATGTGTGCCGCTCAGAAACAAAAAACTTACACTGACTCCTAAAGGTTGAGTCGTCCATTCCAGCTTGTAACATGTCAAAAAAGGCATTAGAAACTTAACTTAAATCAATGACATATTTTAATTGGCATGTAATACATATTTTGAATATTTCTGTGGAAGAACAACTTTGTGCCTTTTTTCTTCGATAACAAGAGAAACAAAATTATGCATAAAGAAAAAAGAGAAAAATATATGTTTGCGGCGTGGTGTGTTTACTGGGGCAGGCATAGGTAGGCCTTAAGCGTGATGGTATCGCGTTGGGCCACCCTGGCACGGGTCGGGTCCCAAACTAACCATTCGGGCGAGCAGGAGATGATGTTAATTCTTGGGGTGAACCCCGACTTGTGCGGGCGAGCACGAGCAAACGTGCACCACCTGGTCCTGGCGTGAGCAACTAGTTAACGAGCGCTCATTCAGGAGCCTCACAACGATCAGGGTCACTCGACACGCTCTCAGCCGCCCGCCACGTGTCACACTTTGGGTGCTTCTTTCAGATTTTTTTTATTTTTCTGCACGCGTTTTCAGCTTTTTAAATGTTTTTCCTAGTTTTTTTGACATTTTGTTTTTCACTGGTCTTTCTTAACTTTTGGACAAAAAGACAAATTCTTTTTCACGCGAAAAAATATTTTTTTTCTTTCGCAAGAGTCACGGTTTTGCTTCCGCGAGAGGCATGATTTTGCTTTCGCGAGAGTCACGGCCGTGCCTCTCACAAACGGGGAAAAACATGTTTTCTGTTTTTTTCCTTCCGCGAGAGGCACGGTTTTGCTTCCGAGAGAGGCACGATGTGCCTCTCGGAAACGAAAAAACGTGTTTTCTATTTATTTTTTCACTTTCGCGAGAGGCACGGTTTTGCTTTCACGAGAGGTACGGCCGTGCCTCTCGGAAACGGAAAAAAAATGTATTTTTTGCTTCTTTTTTTTCACCAGAGGCACGATTTTGCTTTCGCGAGAGGCATGGTTGTGCTTTCGTGAGAGGCACGGCCGAGCCTCCTCGAAGACGAGAAAAAAGTGTTTTCTCTTTTTTTTTCTTTTCGCGAGAGGCATGGTTTTGCTTCCGCGAGAGTCATGGTTGTGATTTCGCGAGAGGCACATGCATGCCTTTCTCGGAAAGGAAAAAAATCCATGCTCCCGGTTTGGTTTTTTCATCCGGTTTTTTCCATCTGGTTTTTTTCATGCAAAAAAAGTTGCCAAAACCTATGAATATGAGATCTAGTTTTAAAAATCTCGACGCGAGGAAGCCAAAGATGAAAACGGTTTGAGATTTAGATGCACGATTTAAAAGATAAAACGTTTTGAATAAACGAATCTACGAAAAAAGAGAAAACTCAAGTTACGACAAGTGGTGACATGCAGCGTACCACTTGTCGCAACCTGGGAAGGTGGGAGTGATCTTTGCAATGAGTGCTCCTTAACTAGTGATTCCGCGTCCTGGCGCACGAACTTGGCCTGGCCCAGGTACGAGGCAGGGCTCCCTTGTATTTATTCCCTTTTTGTTTTTCTTTTCTGTTTTTTTTTCTTCTCTAAAAAGTTTGGGTTTTGTCTGCAAAAGAAGTTTTAGATTTCAAAAAATGTTCTGAATTTTAAAAACATATTACGAATTCAAACATTTTTTAATTCAAAAATGTTCACTATTTGAAAATGAACATTTTGTAAATTTGTATTGATGATTTTTTTTCTATTTGATGATTTTTTAATTATACGAACATTGTTTGACTTTTTTAATTCATCAACATTTTTTTGAATTGTAAACTATTTTTTGAAAATAAATGAACAGTTTTTGAAATTCATGAACATGCTTTAAATTGAACATTATTTTGAATTTGATGAACAAAATTTTGAATTCGATGAACATTTTTGGAAAAGATGAACATTTATCAAAATTATTTGTGTAATTGAAAATTGTTCGTGAGGTTCACAAAAGTTTATGAATTCAAAAGTTGTTCATGCTTGCTGTAAATACGAATTTTCAAAAAACTTTGTCTCTGAAAAAAAACAAGAAAAAAACGAAAAGAAGGAAAACTGTTTCATGAAGGTTCTAGAACCTTCCAAAACCGATGGGGATCCAAAAATTGGCCGGCCCATACAGATGACGAGGGGCGCGAGGGCGTACGCGTTTGATCACCTCCCGGACATGCATGGGGAATAGAATCCGTGCGACCTTAGCCCCATACAACAAAATGCTCTTGGGCTGTAGCTCCTTCCTGGGCTATGAACTATAGCTAGCAGTATGATTTAAATCAAGCATTCATGCGCCGAAAATCCCATTCTTACATAAAGCTTCTGCAAATTTTGTGTGCATTTGTGTACTCCGATCGGTAACTAGTTCCCTGATTTTAGTTAACTGTCGCCAGAATGAACTAGTACATAAATCATTTTGTAGAACCAATACTTTGCTCTCAACACTTCGATATATGAAAAGCTTGAGCAAATCAAATATGCAGGATTATTTAATCAATTGGAGTGCGGTGCACAGGGCAATCAGTGGTACCACGAAACTGAGAGGAACATGCGCGAGTGAACTCTCTTTAAATTGCAAGGTGTATAATTGCGAAGGCCGGTCGCAACGATCCAAATGTTTCTATTGTCTGCAGCTTGCCCGCGTGCTTCACACGACACATAGGACCTTACACCATGTCATATGCCGATAAACACGTGGGCCAGTAACATATACTAGAGATGCCAGTAACATATAAATCATGATAATAAATTTGATTTCCAAACTATCCCTCATGGATCAATTTCGTTCGAGAAATACATAACCACTGAATAAAGGCATGTTTGAATTTAAGCTCTCTTTTATCCCGTTGCCATGTTTCATTTCCAGTAAAAAACGAAACACTGGATGCATGATCATAAAACATGGTCTGGTGTGTGCGAATTTCCCATGGAATAAAATGCATGACAAAAGAGAACAACTAGTAGCAAGAGACGAGTCTCGTAGAACAAGGTAGCCTGTCTTCTCACATTGCGAGCCAAACAACGTAATTTCTCAGAATAGGTATCAGTAAAGGCAAGAGATGAATTAAGGAACAAATAAATCAAGTGGATCCATGACAGCATTTTGCAAAGTAATGATACAAAATTAACTAGTAGAACTTTCAAGTAGATCTGAGATGGGAACGTACTCATTATGTATCACTTGAGTTATTGATACCTCCGCTTGTTGGTCTCCTCTAGAAGCAATACCAACAGTGGAAACAACCACTGATGCAGCAGAACATGCACTTCCTTTTATCGGATACGACTTTCATCTCTAAGTTGGAACTACAGGTGGCTTTGTCCTCCGACTAACAATCATGTTCAACCCCTTAGTTGTATGAATCGTTGCCCCGGTTGTCATCTCCACCTATAATAGTGCTCATAGATGTTAGAATATATTTTATTGTTATGACGAACCATAAAGTTGGTGGGGAACAAACCGGAGGTGCTCCTGGAGCAATCTGAAAATCAAACCGCTTGACAAGCATTGCTGTTGCCACCACATTCTGCACAAAAATTACATAAATGTTAGGGATTCTCAATAGTTGCAGAAAAAATGACAGTGTAGGATGTGCATCCTCTTGGCGCATGAATTGACTAGGAAAGCCACATATATTTCTTTTCACCAGAAAAAATATCATAGATTCCAAGAAGCCTAAGTTAAATATGGAAAAATATGAAGGCCTTATAAATTAAATCACTATAATCTAGTAAAGCTTATGATATCGCAAAATGCTACTCCCTCTGTTCCGAATTACTTGTCTTGGATTTGTCTAGATACGGATGTATCTAGACTCATTTTAGTGCTAGATACCTCCGTATCTAGACAAATCTAAGACTGGTAATTCGGAACTGAGGGAGTATTTTGAAGTTATCAGCTGCGAACACCAAATAATCAGAATGGTTTACCTCAAAAGTAGCAAACATATCACCTACACATTTCCTTGGTCCGCCACCAAATGGTAAGTAACTGAAAATTCAACAAGACTATGTAAATACAATAGTCATAACCTATAATAGGTTTGTAAGCCATTAGTTAAATAATGATAGCAAACATATGGCATCACTATTCTTCAAAAGGAAAGTTACCACAAGCACCCAATGGATATCTAAGAGTTTGACATGACAAATACCTTTTTATGTTTATTTGACATATGTGCTCTCATAAGACAGATATCAATTTTACTGTAATAATGGTCCTGGTGTAAATTGAAAAAAATAGTGACACAGAGAAACACAAGCAAAAAAGACACAAGAACGTAATTGTACCGAATATTGTTTTCTTACTAGTTTTGAGTTTCAGAGGGATACTTAGGAGACAACTTGTATCTTGTAATCTGTCTTTGCCTCAACCCTCTTCAATAATTCAAATTGTTCCCTCATAGCGATTTAAATTAACCCCCTAGTCTGTACTCCTTTAGAAATGTACTTTTTAATGGAAGATAATATATTAATATCAAGAATATATCAATTACACCCAGCCCCTTTAGAAAGGTATTGCATGAGCATTATGATTTATCGCCCATGACACTAAGGATTATACAAACTCCAGATATATCTCCCATGAAGAAAATATTCATCTACATGTTTGGCCTTCCTAGGTCCTAAAAAGAGGTGTGTTGTTAAAGTATTTACCGGTTGTAATAATCTAGGTACTAACTTGTGACATATAAGTTTACTAGCCTATACAAAGTTACAATCTCTAATACATTTCTATTTATAGTATGTAATGGTTATTGGGAAGGCATTTGTGTGAATCCTTTTATGGACACTCACAAATCAACAACATAGTCGCAAAAGATGTTGATTGGACTAGCTTTTTAACATGATTACCATGGGCATGAGTTTTCATTCCATTAACCAAAATTCTAATTAGAGCTTAATGCATACCATTTATGATTCATCACTAACATATTCAAACTTTCAAAGGTCTTCCAATTCTTGCAACAGAATTAAAAACAACTAATATACTTCATAACTTGGGTGACACATGGCATCAACATTCCATTACAGTAATAGGGATGGAACCTGAATTTTTGATTTATCTCATTTGGATTTGGTCCGTCCAAAGGCCACCTTTCTGGATTGAAAACATCTGCTTCATCCCAGTGCTTTGGGCAGCGATGAAGACTCCAGACGGATATAAAAATGTCTTCTCCCCTTGAAAAGAGTAGTGTATTTTTTAGAACTAAAAAAGTTTAGGTTTCTATGGAAGTTCTAAAATAACAACATCCCACATGCAAATGCCCAACAATAACAAAAATTAAACAAACTTAGCTATCGGAAACAACATAAGGAAAGGCAGGTAAAGCAAATTTTGAGCAAAGTAGTCTGCACAAGACTGGGAAAAGGCAGGGGCACTCAATGCTAATATGTTATTCACACGGGTATCCAAGGGAAAAGGATGATGAAAGGCCCAAATTAGGCAAAAGGATTATAAGTCCATGGTAATCATGATGCTTTTGTGATAAATTAATAAATTGTCGTTATACCTGACACGTGAAGTGAGACTATATCCGGTATAGTGAAGTCCATAGTTCATAGTACCTTTCAGATAGCGCATAACTCTCTCAACAGCATGCCAATGTACATCACCCGGTTTGGAAACAAACCGGCTCAGTTTGCTCACAGCAAACGCGATGTCAGGCCTCGTTGCGCTCGCTAGGTACATTAGTGAACCAATGATTTGAGAGTATCTCAATTGATCTTTAGCCATGCCTTTGGACTTTCGAATCAATACGCTAGGATCATATGGTGTTTGAGATGGTGTGCGGTCCGAATATCCAAAACGACTCAACACCTTCTCAACGTAATGGGATTGCAGAAGTGTGATCCCACCCTCATTATCTCTCAGTAGTTTGATGTTCAAGATAACATCACCCACATCAAGGTCTTTCATCTCGAAGTTCTGAGATAGAAACGATTTGACCTCCTCAATGACTTTGAGGTTTGTTCCGAATATCAGTATGTCATCAACATACAAGCACAGTATAACTCCTTCGCCCCCACCATGGCGATAGTATACACATTTGTCAGCCTCATTAACAACGAAACCAACAGATGTCAGAGTTGTATTAAACTTATCATGCCATTGCTTAGGTGCTTGTTTCAGGCCATATAAAGATTTTATCAACCTACACACCTTTTTTTCTGACCATCTATCACAAAGCCATCAGGCTGTTGCATGTAGATTTCCTCCTTTATCTCTCCATTTAGAAAAGCCGTATTAACATCCATCTGATGGACGAGAAGACCATGTGAGGCCGCCAACGAGAGTAATACTCGAATGGTGGTCAGTCTAGCCACAGGTGAGTAAGTATCAAAGAAATCTTCCTCTTCTTGCTGGTCATAGCCCTTGGCCACAAGCCTAGCATTGTACTTTTCAATCGTACCATCGGGCCTAAGCTTCTTTTTGAACACCCACTTACATCCCAGTGGTTTGCAACCATAGGGACGGTCAGTGATCTCCCATGTCCCGTTAGCCATGATGGAATCCATCTCGCTACGGACCGCATCCTTCTAGTAGTCAGCTTCTGGAGAGGCATACGCTTCTGAAATAGAAGTGGGAGTATCATCCACGAGGTACACGAAGAAATCATCACCAAAGGTCTTTGCAGTCCTTTGTATCTTGCCCCTACCAAGGGTTTCCTCGTCATCCTCCTCAGGATTTTCATCATGTGTTTGTTCATAATATTCCATAGGGATGGCAGGTTCAGGAGTCTCCTCAGATTCCTGTCTAGAAGTGCTTTGCATATCTCTCATAGGAAAAATATCCTCAAAGAATGTAGCATCCTTAGACTCCATAATTGTACCGACCTTCTGGTCAGGTACCTCAGATTTCACTACTAGAAATCTATAGCCAACGCAGTTCTTAGCATAGCCCAAATTAACGCAGTCCACGGTCTTGGGTCCAAGCTTACGCTTTTTGGGGACCGGCATGTTGACTTTCGCCAAACAGCCCCAAGTGCGCAAGTACGAGAGTGTCGTCCTTCTCTTTGCCCATTTCTCATAGGAAGTGATCTCATTATCCTTTGTCGGAACTTTATTCAGGACATGACATGCCGTCAATATAGCCCCCCCCCCCC
>NC_041390.1:620679790-620692143 GCF_002162155.2 Triticum dicoccoides | reverse complement strand
GCCTTGGATAAACCCGATGTATCTAACATGACGTTAACCAAATCAGTTAGAGTACGGTTTTTCCGCTCGGCAACCCTGTTTGACTGGGGTGAATAGGGAGGCGTCCTCTCATGAATAATGCCGCGTTCCGCACAGAAGGAATCAAACTCACTCGAGAAGTACTCTCCACCACGATCTGACCGGACTCATTTAATTTTCTTTTCAAGTTGATTTTCAACTTCTGCCTTATAGATTTTAAAGTAGTGTAGAGCCTCATCTTTAGTATTTAACAGATACACATAGCAATATCTAGTGGAATCATCTATCAATGTCATGAAGTATCTCTTTCCACCTTTAGTCAACACACCATTCATCTCGCAAAGATCAAAATGTATGAGTTCTAATGGTGCCAGGTGTCTCTCCTCCGCGGCCTTATGAGGCTTGCGAGGTTGTTTAGTTTGCACACATGAAAGGCACTTAGAACCTTTGGCTAAAGTGAAACTCGGGATTAAATCCAACTTGACTAGCCATGTCATAACACCAAAACTAATGTGACAAAGACGTGAATGCCAAACTTCAGATTCATTAACATTCGAATGAATATGGTTCATGACTTTATTACAAAAATCTGCGAGGGAAAGGCGGAACATCCCTCCGCTCTCATAACCTTTTCCAACAAAGAGTCCATATTTTGTAACAACTAATTTATTAGACTCGAAAGCCAACTTAAACCCTTCTCTACATAGAAGGGAGCCACTAACGAGGTTCTTCTTGATGGCGGGGACATGCTGCACGTTCTTCAGCTGCACGATCCTTCCCGAAGTAAACTTCAGATCGACCGTGCCAACACCATGAACAGAAGCACTCGCGCCATTCCCCATCAATACGGACCCGTGACCTGTGACCTGGTAAGAAGTGAATAATGAAATGTCAGCACACACATGAACACCTGCACCTGTGTCCACCCACCAATCGTTGGGTTGAAACACTGAAAAAACAGTAAATAAATTACCGTACCCAGATGCACCATTCTCATTGTTGCCCACAATCATGTTGACAGACTTGGAGTCCTGTCCTGACTTCTTGTACTTGTTTGGGCACTTGTTGGCCCAATGTTCAACCGAACCACATGTAAAGCAGCCCTCGTCCTTCTTGTTCTTCTTGAAGGTCTTCTTACCCTTCTTCTTAAAGTCGGTATTGTGTTGGACACCGTTCTTTCCCTTGGGCTTGTGGGAGTTGAAGTTCTTCTGGTTCACCATGTTGGCAACAGAAGTCCCTTCGGCCCCTTTTCCATGCGAGTCTTTTGCCCTCGAATTTTGCTCAACACTCAGATGGCCAATGACATCCTCCACAGAGAATTCACGCCTCTGATGTTTCAGAGTGGTGGCAAAGTTCCTCCAGGAATTAGGGAGCTTAGCGATTATGCAGCCCGCGACAAACTTGCCCGGTAACTCGCACTTGAGAAGCTCAAGTTCCTTAACAATGCATATTATCTCATGAGCCTGCTCCAATACAGGATGGTTTTCAACCATCTTGTAATCGTGGAACTGCTCTATAATATACATCCCGCTCCCTGCATCGGCGGCCCCGAATTTAGATTCGAGCGCCTCCCACAAGTCCTTGGCGACATGCACATGTAAATATGCGTCGACCAGTTTATCTCCGATCACGCTAAGAACTGCTCCGAGAAACACAACGGTAGCCTCCTTGAACGCCTTCTCCTGTTCAGGAGCAATCGTTCCCGTGGAGACACCGGTGACCCAGAACACGTTCATAGCCGTGAGCCATAACGTGGTCTTAGTCTGCCAACGCTTGAAGTATGTACCGGTAAACTTATCCGGTTTCAATGCAGCGGCAAAGCCACTTGCCGAGAAATTCCTACACATAATAGGTTTTTGGATTGTTGAGTAAATAGGCAATTTCTCGATTAAATTAATCCATGAGTAAATCACTAGCATGGCATTGACTAAGTTGATGACGTACTGACTCTGATCTAAACATGCTCGTACTAAGCAAACAGTAGACAAATCTACACATACTACTAGTACTGCTAATATGAAAATAATCAGGAGCGGGATAAACGAGTTATACCCTCCAGTAGGCCACGCAGAGGCCGCGGCTTTGGTGGCAGCAGCGGCGTCCTCGGCGGCCTTCTTGTCGGCTTCAGCTTTCTCGGCGGCGGCACGGTCGGCATCGGTGGACATGGTGATGATGAAGGCGACGTGGACGTATAGACGATCGGAAGCGAGCAGTCGCGTAATCGCTGCCCAAAAACCTATTCGCCCTTCACCCCGTACAGGAACCAGAAGGGCGTGGTTTCGGAGACCTGCTCTCCCGTCGACCGTGTACGCGGCGGACGGGATGGAGTCGCCGGCGACAGCAGCAGCAAAGGAACGACGGTGGGCGTGCGCGTGAGCAGATGTGATCTGTTCATGGCGTCTAGGGTTAGGAGACACCGCATACTTATAGGCGCAGCCGCATGGAGAGATGTGGGCTCGACCCACATCCGAGTCCGTGACAGCCCATGATCCGACGTCTCAGATCGTGGCCCAGCTGTCAGAGAACTCTCCGTTAGTGACTGGCAAAAATAAGCGCGTAGGTGTGAGCTCGGCTCGGCTCAATCCCGCAACCCGCGGCGCGGCGCGTCGTGACGAGGCGTGGCGTGGCGAGGCGGGCGGCGGAGGAGGAGTGCGCGAGGGCCTCTTCTCTTCTCAAGCTCTAGTAGCATGTAGAAGAGAAACCCTTATAAACCACTCCAACTCTCCTTCCACTTCCGGGTGGGACTAAACTTCCCACTACACTTAGTGCCATATAACCCATATGGGCCCTTAGGGATTTTTCAGAAATTGCAATATGGGCCTAGAGCCCATCTCAGATTTCAGCATACGCTGCTCACACAAGTGCGTGTGCCGTGTAGCATGGGAAGACGAAATTAATGAAGCAAACTGTGGTGCTGTCATCTATACTACTATTAAAAAAGCAAACTTAAATCCCTCTAAAGCCACACAATAAAATGTACACAGAAGTACCAAAGATGTTAGATCAATCAGACTAAATAACATCCAACAATCCATATTACATCAATGGTCTGCCATACAAACTGACGGCCCAGATTAAAAGTTCCGCTGGGCAGAGTACGCCGCACACGGCCTGCCCCTCCCACGCTTCGGACGAGACTTGCCTGCTCCCTTTCCATGCTCCCATCCGTGCTCCCGCATACATGGCTTGATTTGATTGGAAGAAAATAAGGCCCGGCCCCACCCCCTGAAAATCAGGAGGGGATGATTAGATTAGAAAAGAAAAAGGAAAAAGATCAGTTGTAGAATAAAGTGGGAGCACGAATGGGAGCACGGAGAGGGAGCAGGCAAGCCGGATCCCCACGCTTCACCTCATGAGGCAAAGAGGCCGCCGCACATCACGCATCTCAGCCCCAACAAATCATAATCATCCCCTGCCCCGACTGCGCCCCCGTCTCCCTTCCCACCGCCATGCTCCCCCTCTCCCCATGGACACCCTTCCCGCCTTCGCCGCCGCCCCACGTGATGGACCCCTCTTTCCCTCTTCTCCTCCACGGCCAAGCCGCGTCGCTGGCCGAGCCCCATTACGGTTGCTGTGAGCCGCCGCCCGCCCCGTATCCCCATGCCCGAAGCTGCAGCCGAGATGCATCTGAGCGAGAACGAGGGGATTGAGGAAGTGTGGTTCGCGATGACTAGCGGGCAGGGCTTCGCCGGCGCTGCCATATGTCCGGAGCTGATCTGCTGCGATGCGCTGGAGGTCTGCTCCCTCGATCTGCGCGATTCATCCTCTTGGTCACGTCGGCGTCAACTTCTTCAAGGTTCTCTCCCTCGCTCTCTTTCGCTTAAATTATTGTGGGTTTTTTCTTCTGCCGCCATGAGTGGGCGTGAGAGTTAAAAGGCGTCGTTTCAGCCAAGAAAGTAAATTGTTTTGCTATCCAATGCATTGAAGCTATAATGTACTTAGTAAATTGTTTAGGGCAGTGTAGGACTTATAATGTCTTCCAACTTAGTGAATTGATAAACCTGGAAGTTTGTATTTTTCACTTAACTGGAATTTGCGCAATTCAGTTATTTGTTCAGTGAATGGATTTTGTCATGACATGTCCTGCAGGCAATGATTCGAAGTAGACGGGCCTGGCTTCTGTTCATGATGCAGTTATGTGCTATCTTCATTCTTGTTGCTGAGGGTAACTTCATGCATGTGCAAGCTATATGTACTCTTAAGATGTAAGTCTTCTCTAACTAATTGCCTATTCCTGTATGGTACCACTTTTTCCCTAGCAAGGATATGTGAGCCTACTAACCTTATGTCGTCTGTCATTGTCAGATCGATATGGAAGTATGGCAGAAATTTGCATCTTAACCTTTCGTATGTAGGTTCGACATATAAATGTCGTACATATGCTTCTTTGACCTGAGTGTGTAAACTTGGTGTAGGCCACAAGGTCTGCAAGCACAAGCAATACCATGAAGGAGCAACTCATCTACTACACCTATACAATAACCAGTGGGGCATATCCAAATCATCTACCCAATCTGCTCTTTCTACAGCCATGGATAGGGCAAGAAAAATAATTAGAAAGCATGAAAGGTGTCATTCAATACTTACTGCTGGATATATCAATTGTTGTAGCTCTCCCTACACCCATGTGCTGCATTCTATATTCTGAAGGCTCAGGCTGGAATTCTTGTTCTGTTCATACGTTGCAATCTAGCATTTTAGTTCAAAATTTACTAATTTAGAAACTGGATTCTGTGTATAGTTATTCTCGTGTCCATCATATATATGAACACTGTGTGTGTACTTCTTCTCATGTTGAAATGATGTGTGATACTGGGCCTTTGCATTTTCTTCAGGATTTTGGCATGTGCATGTTCACATCTACACTACTACTATTAAACAAGAGAACATGGCGGACGAAAACTCTGCCAGGCCCACGCTTGCGCACAAGGGAAACAATCAAACAACCCACGTCCAATTTATATGGAGAGGAAAAAAACAAGGTAAACGTTTCCAGCCGGGGCACCGGCGGAAACGCTGCGCCGGTCGCGCACTCTCGTTCACACAGGCTAGGCCCACACATCTATCTTTTTTTAACACAGCCTTATCTCTTAGTCAAGTAGCCATGTCCGTTCCTTCTTCTTCCTTGTAGCAACGCATTTTTCTTCAGCTCGCCTGAACCAATGCTACCACCGACGACGCAGCCGCAACCAAGCCCCTGCTGACCACCCACCATGGATGAGCGGAGACACCGGCATCGAAGCTCGCCGGCTCGTCACCGCTGATGCAGCAAATCACAGCCACCATTCTAGCTCAGCGTAGTGACTGTCGCAGCTTGTCGAAACCATGGCCCCAAACGCCATGGTGACCATCGCAGTTCTCCGCACTGACCACCCCAGCTCGTGGTGCGTTGTAGCTGTTCCATATGCTGGTTGTAGCATTTTTCTCTGCGGTTTGTATCTTCCCTTGGTTGTAGTCGTCTACCTTCACCGGCCACAAATTTCAGCGTCGCCCATTGTAGCAAAAATGTCCATCGGTAGTAGCTTTTTCCATTGCCCGTGGTAGCTTTTTTGCAGGCGGGTTGCAGCTTCCTGCTCGACGCTTGCAGCTGTCTCGCGTCGTCAGTGGTAGCAAATCAATCTGCCGGTAGTAGCTTTTTGGGTTGCAGGTAGTAGCTTTTTTTGTGGGCGGTTGCAACTCCGGGCGCATGAGGTTGTAGCTCCACGCCCCACTCCGCGTTCCAGCTCCCTGACGTGCCGGTTCCAGCAATTGGTGTCGCTGGTTCCAGCAAAATGCCTTGCCGGTCGCAGCAAGACGATGCTGCAGGGTCACGTCGCCCGCCGTTGTCAGCGTGGAGCATCTCCGCATGGTCTCCGCCCTCACAGCATCCCGGTGACAGCCGCGACACCTTTGATGGGTGGAGGGTTGCAGCAGTGGACGGCTGCGGGCACGGTGATTTTTGCCCCCATTTTTTGTTGGATCCAGCAGCGCGATTTGCTGCACGAGGGCACACTAGGGGGTACGAGGGCTGCTACCGGCGGCGAGCGGCTAGCGGCGACAATGGGGAGCCGGCGCTGCCCGGCAGGGATCGATGGCGCCCCTGCCTTTTTCTTGTTTTCCCCATGCGTGTGGGACTGAGAAGGAAGATATGGAAAGGAAGGAAGATGACACTGAGATCCGACTGTTCATGTTATGTAGATCGGGCGGTTAGCAGTGGACCGGCCGAAAGTTTGGGCCGGCGCACCGGCGCTTATTAGCGCCCAAAAAACAATCGCAAAAGGAAACCACACGTCCGTTCCGCATGCATTGTTCAACCAAGCTGCATATGGTTCACCCACACTCTGAAAGAGACCTAGATGAATAGTATTACAAACTACTACATCCTGTTACATTATGCCAAGTATATTAATGCAAATTGAATTCATTTGGGTAGCAGACCTAGATGAATAGTATTACAAACTATTATATTCTGTAGCATTATGAAAGTAAATTAATGCAAATTGAATTCATTTGGATAACAGACCTAGACGGGCATTGCGCGTGCAAGATAACTAGAGTTTTTCTTATTGTGCATCAGGTTAGCGATGTGTTGAAACATCAGACTCCGCACAGTCCAAGTAAGTTCCCTGTATTTTATTATATTAAGTTTGGATAAAGCAACCTAAGATAGAGTTTGGATAAAGCAAAATAACTAGAGTTTGATAACCAGCAACCTAAGTAGAGTTTGGATAAAGCAAAATAACTAGAGTTTGATAACCAGCAACCTAACTAGAGTTTGGATAAAGCAACCTCACTTGTGCGCGAACAAGCTAGGTGCCTGAATTTTTTATGGTGATATGTCAAATTGAGATGCTTAGAGAATTGGCGATCAAATGTGTAAGGCAACGGCAGCACGCAGATCGCCAAATGTGAAAGCATTATACTAAGTATATTAATGCAAATTGAATTCATTTGGGTAAGCAGAGGCACCACAAGAAAGCTCTGAAGGTAAACAGTTAGTGGGAGTTGAACATAAAACTCTACTATGTCTGTATTCCGGTAACGTAATACTATTCATTCAAAGATAGTTATATGATAACACTCTTGACATTCACAGGGTTGAAGGACTTCGTATGGCCCCTACCACTCCCAACAGGTAATGATCATAACCCAATCACTCGATTGTTGCTCAACTGCTGAATTGTGTCATGATTTGCAGACCCTAAAGAAATAAAAAGGCGGATGGGTAGAGAGCAATATGCACAAAATAGGGATGAAATCAATAAGAGACGACGTGAGGCCTACAAACAGAAAAAAAATTGCCGCTGCCAAGATCAATGGCCTAAATAACAGAGTACACACACAGTTGGCTGTATCACAAGGTAACGATGATCAACTTCATGATATACGGCCCAGTTGTATTACTATAAAATGATCTATTCTTCATATATTCAGACCGTAATGAGATTAAGAATCGGATGGAAATGGAGTGGTATGCACAAAATAGAGAGGAAATATTAAAGCGACAACGTCAACCCGCAAGCAAAATAAGCATATTGCTGCCGTCCTCAATGGCAGTAACATTGTGTCACACATGCCAGCTAGCGGACAATTGGCAGTCACACAACTGCAGAACATGACATGTGCAGGTGGTGCAGTACCAAATTCCATGTATTTCAATAGAGACCTCCTTGACGAAAAAGAGAATATTTATGAAGATGATGAGTCCAATTGGTTGCACAGAAATGATGCGTACGAGATGCAACGAATTTCAAGACAAATGACACTCACCCAAATGTCAAACTGTTTGAGAACCCCCAACTCAGTACAATCGTCGACCTACATATCCCAGAAGAGTCTTTAAAAAAAGGTTAGTTCATTGATTTTTTTAATGGTGCTAAATTATCAAAAGTGTTTATTTCTTCTTTCTTTGGGCACTCTATAGTTGATTCAGGTACAGAGCCTTTTTATGGCATCAAACAACATCTACCAATCCAACATAATAATGATCACTCACGCATTCAGTGATCAGCAAGTAAGAAAGTACCCTCTCTAATTACAAAAAAAAGTCTTGTCTTTGTGACTGCATCCAAAGAAGTAGCACTATTTCTATTACCTGATAAATTGATATACTCTTTGTTGCTACAATTGTAGTCCAGTGTCTACGCACACAAGGTGCACATAAAAGAGGAATTGGGTCTTCTTATACTTTTTTTGTTTTTCATTTTCCAGTATATAAATGAGGGCATCTTCTTCTATTATTAAATTTGCATATTAGATGGCTGTAGGTTTAAGTATTGGACGTACTTCATAGCCTCATCCTCGCTGCACTGCTCCAGAAATACAACAAGTTACACAGGGTCCAAAACTGAAAAGCAGTAAAATCCATTCACAGGAAATCAGGTAACATGGGGCTGAATTTGATTTTATAGGGCTACATGTAACCTGCCATGCGAGGATATGTGCTCTCGCATAGTGACCCTGCGACTGCGAGCCCGCTGTTCGGCTATCCTCTCACCTCTGTCACCCGGCAATCAGAACTCAATTCAGAACGAGATGGAAATTCAATTGGATTTCTGACGAAGAACAAGATTCGTTCAAAGTTTTAGCACTGATGGGCGCAAACTAGCCATCTGCACATCAGAAAATCCACAAGTAACAAGGAGAAGCAGGGCAGCCAGCACAAACCTCCCGTGTTGCCTCTCTGCCTCCCCGCGGCGGCCCGGGACCGTCGCGTGGTGGCGCGCCAAACGTCCCCGGCGACCCCTCCGTCCGCACCCCTCGCGCTACTCCTCTCCCTCCGTCTACGCTGCCGGCTCCTGCGCCTCCTCCGCGGCCGGGCACACCGAGGCCGAGGCGGTGACCGGCGCGCGTGTGTATATGCGGCACCGGCGTTGTATTTGGCGTTGCCCACGACGGTGGGATGCCGGAGGCGTTGGCGCAGCAGCAGCATGCCCAGGGACTCCTTCGCCGTAACCGCCGGGAGCACCGAGGACGGTGGCGGCGGCTTTTTTCCTGAGAGCGGTGGGGAGACAGTGGATGGGATAAGGTATGTGAAGTGTGTGGGTGTGGAGAACTGAGAGGAGGCAGCGAGGGGCGTGTCCAATTTTTTCCTGCGCTTCATCAGTTTTAGTTTATGGTTGGATATGTAGCATCGTCCAAAACATCATCCAAGAAAGTCGTCTGCATAGCAGCTCTCTTATGTCTGATGCATGGATCAGTACCCTTGGATCAGTTGTCGTGCAAGAATCGGCTACAAACTGTCATGCGTAAAGTAGTTTTGTTCTGTTTATATTACTCCCTCTGTTAAGATCTTACATTATGTCATGAACTTCTTGTTGAGGATAAATCATGTAGGTCATTTTGTGGCCTCTTGATGTTAAATTTCATGGAGTACTTATGGGAGATATTTCGACACTCTTGAACAGATATATTTTGCATCATATCATAATTTCATGGAGTACTTATGAAGTAGCAACTATTTGAAAATTAAGTCGTATTATTTGACTTTACTTTCATAGGGCATATTTAGAACAAAATTAGTTGTTATTTTAGTAGATGAGAATTGAATAATGATGGTATAAGAAATCCGGATCGTTAGGCATGACACATATGCACATGGCTCAATAACAATGACTCACTAAAGAGAAATAAGATTTAAAATGGATTTTTCTATTATAGATTATGATACGTGCGTTGCACGTGCAAATCTACTAGTAATTTGTAACAAACCAATTCATATTTTCAATAACCAACTAGGCGCAGATACTTTTCAATCTGAGCGTGCCCGGTTTACTAGGCCTTTGCATTTTCAAACATTCTGATTGATCATACTATATATAATCTCTTTTTTTTGCTTTAAGGGAGTTAGTTTGTTTATCATCATGACCAACTGAAACTGATTAAACTGGTAGGTCTTCTCCTCAATTGGGGCGTGTGATCTATGAAAGCTTGGGATTTACCCTTCTAATGTGCCGCCTTTGGTTTTGGTTCAGGAAGAAGAAGGTGGTGCACAAGATGGCGACGTGTGTAACTAGCTTGAGGATTTTCTGAATTTCTTTGTTCTAACAAAAGAAGTTGAATTAGGATGTTTGCTACACATTTGGAATAGATTGTCAAGAAAATTTATCTAGAGTCTGAACAAATTCATTTAGATTCCGTTTAATTATAGGGACTGTTCATTTTCTGCATTAATTTTGTCATGTTATAAAATTGGCATACCATATAATGCATATGTTTTCACACTAAAGGTGCATGGATGCCAATTTTAACTCCCATGAGTACTTGTAGGAAAACAATTGTACAATGTTTAAAGATGTTATTTGTATTTGAAAAGAGCGATCATATACTTCGATTGATTCCATAAGAGTGAGGTCACTCCTTGACTAAGTCGAACTTCAATCATTTTCTCTTTTTTAATGGTTGGAGATGTGTTTTAGGAGTATCAACAGCTAATGACGAACGCGCCAACATGCATGTAGCATGGTGGCCCTTGCAGCATGCACAAGACCATCCGGACAAATGGGAGGTACACAAATAGCCAAGAATGCAAAGAAATGTGCACGTCTGTGTTTCAGTGTTATCTCATTTAACACTAGCGATTAAATGGTCAGTAGCTCCCCAGGTGTGCTTGCCTAAAATGTACTTTGGTAGTTGCTATAGCAATGCTAGCTTCATATGTTGTTCTTGCAACCTCAACTAGGTAATTTTACTTAAAGCAAATGTTGTTCTATCCTTCCAATTAGTCTTATTCAGATCTTCTTTTCTTTCTTCTGTTGTCATTCAGAGTAAAAAAATTATGACAAATCAAGGAATTTTGTCATATCTTTCTCCGAGTTGCCTTAATTTTGTAAATTGTGTTCTAATTCAATTTTGATTTTCTTTTTAGAAAAGCCTACTTTGAAGGTGTGTGAATCCATTATTTCCTTTTAGTTTGCTGCGGAGGTGAGTTGGGAACCTTTTTTAAACTTGGTGGATGTGTTGTTGTAGTGACGGAGACTTGCCCGAATGTTGCTTTCCTCTGTGTGAAGTGCTTCGAATTGTCGAAGGCTTCAACATGTCCCAAAAATGATTGACAAGGTGCGGGCAAGATCGTCTTTACATTTTACATCTACAGTTGGTCGGTGTTTTAAAACTTTGACTTAGGACAAAACCTAGATGTACACTTATATGTGGATGGAGGGAGTACAGATTATTTGGGATGGCATTTGCTGGCAGACCACTGAAATAAATATAATTTCAGGCAATAGAAATTTTTGAATGTGTTGCACATCCGTTAGTGACAAAATAACAGGCTGAGACATGTCACTCATTTCACAGTTACAAGCTAGCATTGGTGAATTTGTTGGACATTCAGTATGCATGGTTTAGTTTGTTGCCTTATGGAGCTTCTGGAAAGAAACTAACTATATGCTATTTGCATAAACCGTTGTTTTTTGGCTTGCAGTTTATTTTCATGCGGTAGGTCACTACTATATATCCATACAAAAGAGGTTTAGTGTTACATTATGTAAGTAGCAGATTTCGTTCTTGCCCTATATTCTTTCTTTGTGAACCTATTCCTGATAATATATTAAGACAGCGTGGAAAATCCAGTGGTCATGTTTGCGGTGTGAGCTTTTTGAACTCCTTTAATTGAATTACTGAGATTCAGTACTTCTAATGTTCTTTAGTCTTTAACTAATCGGTTGCGAAGAGAAACAAGGAAAATCTTTGCCTCCCGATCCGCCGGCGCGTCAAGTCGTGGATGGGAAACAGAGAAGAGGCGGCGTGCGAGGCGTAGGGTGGTGACGGGCGGCAAACTGCCGGGGCGGCGGCGTGTTCGGGAGAGGATAGCGGGAGGCAGCAGTTTTCTTTTTTCTTGTGATGAAAAGGGGTAGGAGAGGTTAGCAGTTAATGACATGGTGGGTAATTAAGGCATAAAACACGTTTAGTATGATGGAGCGATGTAGACCATCAGATCAAAGGATTTGATGGATGGGATGAATTGGTTCTCCGCCCTTTCGTGCTTTTATAGGGGTAGTAGATAATGAACACGTCATCCGGAGGCTAGACACTACCCGTCGATTTCGCTTCATCAGCTTAGGAGCTGTAAAACTTGTTCTTGCCGGTTGCAACCTCGTCAGGAGCATACCAGAGTTCATGGGATCAATGAAAGACCTCCATATTGTCAAGATGTCATATAACTATTTCTCCAACATGATCAACGATAACCAGAAGTTTTCAGGCACAATCGATATTATCACCACAATGACTAACCTTGAGATGGACTCGTTGGCTGTCAACCAATTCTTGGACGTGATCCCAGACGGCATAGGCGCATGCAAGCACGTGTGTATCATATTTATCCAATATTTGTACATTAGGAGGGCACTTGC
>NC_041390.1:620663351-620679521 GCF_002162155.2 Triticum dicoccoides | reverse complement strand
CTATCTATACCTACTAATAAAGGGGCTATTACTTCTTACCACCGTAATTTGGTCCGTTTTCGTCCGTCGTTGTCGTCCGTCCTTTTTGCATATATTTTTTTCTATACCCGAGGTGGTACTAATATCCGTTCGTGTCTTTATAATTTTCGTCCGTCAGGTTATTTTCCATCGGAGTTTTCAGCTATTGCCTGCGTCGTGGCCCATCTTATTTTAGCCGGCGTTTCGTGGCCCATCTTATCTTAGCCGGCCCAACGAAAAAAAAGTGCAAGTATAGGGATCGAACTCCCATCGGCCCCTTCAAGCTGTAAGGCTGCGACGAGCTGAGCTAGAATAAAATTGTGTTTAAAGAACGGTTCGCCCCTTTTAGAAATAGTCCCACCTCGACCCCTTACATCCAACAATACCAGTTAATATACGCTTAAAATTTGCACATACACAGAAGCTAGCTGCTGGATGACTACCACCTAGGAGGTCAGAAAACGGATGTAGGCAGATTGCCATGGTGGAGAGACACAATGTCCTAGGAAATCAAGTCCAAGACCCAGCCGATTAAGACAGCTCAGATTGCCGATTAAGATGTATGTATGTTATCTGCTGAAGATCGCCGCAGTTTGCAAATAAAGACGCAGAGCCCCAGACCTTCTGGGGGAGATCAGCGGAACTGACACGTTGGATTTCAATTTAGTCTGATATCCTCAATGTATGACACATGACATCTTCACAGCCTGGGGATGCACATGTTTGAATATACCATTGAACTGCTATGTTGGAATATTCACTTAGGTAAAAGTCTACAAAATACTATATTTATGAATTTTATGGTTGTGTGTCACTACAAAGAGAGGGCAGGCCTGGCGCAGTGGTGAAGTCCTCCCCACTTGTGCCAAGAGGTCCTGGGTTTGAACCAGCCTCTCTGCATTGCACTTTGCAGGGGTAAGACTAGGTTCCTATAATCCCTCCCCAGACCCCACCTTGTGTGGGAGCTTCTATGCACTGGGTCTGTCCTGTCCTTTTTGTGTCACTACAAAGAGCTAGAATCAAAATACTATATTTATGAAGTTTGTTGGCACATGTTTCTATAAATAATGCGGAGGCAATTTATACATGGTTCATCTTTCATGTTGAGTAAGGATTATTGACTCTCAACATGGAGCCAAAATTATGCGCAAGTTTTTTTTTTTGCAAGAAAAATTGCTTTATCAACTGTCAAGGCAATACAAATAACGCTAGAGGTAAAAATTATGCACAAATTGAAAATGAACCTTTAAGTAAGTTTACAAAATATGCAAAAATACGCATGTGCATATGGATATATACTACATCTCTATACATTTTATTGATGAAATACGTTTTGAGGTGAGCTTAAAAAAATTGAAAAAAATGAACAGATCATGCTTGCTGCAACTATTACTCCTCTCAATTGGTTTGCTTGCTGCAATTATTATTCTAGGTTAGTTGCTCGCTGTTATTACTTTATATTTATTAATATTACTGCTTTTTCCTGTTTTATTTTTTAATTTCAAGAATGAACAATTAATCTAAAGAATGAATTAACAATCAAAAGTTAGTTGTTTAGATAGATCAGCTTACTTGAAACCATAACCCATATCATCATCAAATGATCCATGTTTTTTTAACACCAGCGACCGTCATCCAACGACATGGTCCTTGATCCGACAGATCCATATGAGCCATGTCTTCTCCCGTTGCAACGCACCCACTCCACACTATATTTACTCAATATGTCTACATTAGAGTACATATATCACGTCCAATGTTGTCCTTCTTTCAATACGTGCATCTTGAATCACATACTCGATTATGTAATATAGTTTAATGTGCATAGGAGTATATCATATACGCTGGCCCATGCAAGCACCTGTGTATCCCGGGAATTGCCTTTGGTGACCGAGCTCACTGGAGGCCTCCAGATTCAAAATTCAAATTTCATCGAAATTCATATTTTTACATTTCAAAAAAATTCTAAAAGTACAGATATACATGAAGGCATAACACACATGTGTGTAAATTTTCAGGGCAAAACACGTTGAAATGAGGGCTGTGCAAAAAAGACAAAGCTGGGGCTATTTAACACATGATACTATTCATTCTCCCAAGCCATGAATTTGTCTTTTTTATACAGGTCGCATTTCATTATAAAATTTTGCACACATGTGGGTTACATCCTTACATACACGCATATTTTTTCAGAATTTTTTGATACATAAAAGTTTGAATTTGAATTTTCCAAAAATAAAGGCTTCCATGGAGCTCGGTCTCCAAAATGCCATTCTCGTGTGTATCCTATTTATTCAATATTTTTACTTTTTTCATTACAAAGTCGCTTGCCTCCGCCCCCACCCCCCGACACCCAAAATCCATACTATATTTTTTCAATATGTGTATCCTATTTATACATTAAAGCAGAGTATTATGTAAATAATTGCGACCTTGATTCTATGAGACAATTTAATCTTCTTTGATTTGTTTTGTGTCTCGCTTTATGGCAGCTGAAGATGCCCCATACACCTTAAGACATTTTTGCGTGTGTGTGTGAGAAAGACATGTATTTTTGTGAATATTTCAAAGGCCTGTGGGATCAAATCCGGCCCAAAACGGTCTTGTTTACTGTTAGTTTCACAGCCCAAACAAAGCAGAAGAATCGAACCGACCGAGCACCTCCGAGAGAGGAAAGAAAACCCTCCAACAGAGGGGAAAAAAAAATCCATGGCGTCCGACGACCTCTTCGAAGGCCTGCCTCCGCCAGCGGCGCCCGCCGGCGAAGACCGCGCGGCCTCCCCCGCGCCGCCTCCTCCTCCGCCGGAGGCTCCGGCGCCGAGGAGGTCCGCGCTGAAGAGCGCCCTCAAGCGCGACAAGCCCTCCCCTTCCTCGGCCGCTACCTCCTCCTCCTCACCCGCCGCCGCCGCCGCCGCCGCCAGCGTCGCTGCCCCCGATGTCGCCGCCGAAGGCCGCGGTGAGCGCTCTACCCCGCCGACCCCTCTCCTTTCCAATTGCTTTCTGCCGCCGCCGCTGCTGCTCGGGAGTTGGATGTCCTGCTAGGCGCAGTCAGATTTCAGATTAAGCCACTGGCATTGCTGTAGATTTTAGCGCCGACCGATTTGTCCTTGTGTGGCAGTGTTACCTAGGAGTTGGACGCTGTGTGCGGTCGGCCGGAGCGAGGCGGGAGTGTCAATGGCGTTATCAAACAACTTCGTGTTGAGATCGAGATGTTGATTTGGTGAATATTGGGGGATTTCTAGGTCGGGATTAGGGTTTCCTGTTTCCCTTATCCCAGAATGCAAGGAAAATTGCATTTGGATCCGATGGCTTCAGATTAGTTACTGCACCAGCTAGAACAGCTTACTTGAGCAGATTGCCTGAACCTAGGTGTTGGAAGTAGACTAGGAGCAGATATAATTCTTGACCACAGGATTAATGGCAGACTTATGTGGTTGTAGCTTGTTTTGCTAGTATAATAACCGTAGGGAATAGTGACTGCACCAGCTAGAACCTTCTGTTCTGTCACTGGAAGAAAACGTGAAATGCGTCACACGTTGACATATGTAAGATGCTTTATTAGGTCAGTCACAACGAAGTTATGAATCTGAACCTGGTTTTAGATGATTTATTAGAGGTCCGAAACTGAATGCCTTTTAAGCTTGATTCAGCATATTTTAGCTTAACCTCCAAGACTTGTACCATATTGAAGTAACTCAGTGGGGGCTATAGTGCATCCTGGTAAAGCTAATGCCATGCGCCAATTATGAACATTCTTCAGTGGATTTTTCTGCTCATTGTTTGCTAGATCTGTCTAGTATACATATTTTTTCACTATGTTATTTAGTGTTTAATGTATATGTGGAATTTGATGAGATTTCTGACCTGTGACCTTGCCAACTTGGGTGACCATTACTCTTATTAACTCAAAAGGTGAAACCAGAAAGCTCCTGCTTTCGTATAATCTTGTCTTACATCAGAGTTATGGTAGCACTGAATGTCTTGCTCTGTGCCTATGGCACAAATATGGGTCGTGTGTGACTACTTTTTGTTATCTCCATCTGTCTGAAGGTTCTGGTTCATCCAGCAGTTCTCATGTTTTCCTGATATTTACAAGTAGCCTTTCTCTTACATTATTTGCTATTTGAACTCTTGTAGCAATAGCAGCATAGTTCGTTTACTTGCCACACAGTCATGTTCTAAGACCAATATGTTGCTTGCAGTTCCTGAGAAGCGCCTTCGCTTCAAAACTACTGTTGATGCATCAGAGATGCAAATCATTGAAGCTATGCAGAAGATAACTTCACACATAGGAAATCCTTCAAAATTCAGCAAGGCATCAAAGCTAGCTCTACAGCTTATTGAGGCTGGAAGTGTCAAGCCAGAGACAATCGGGCACTTCTTTGGTCTATTAGAGGCTGCAATGTCTTCACCGGGAGCCTGTAATGAACCTTCTGTACGTGCAGATTACCAGGCACTGTTTAGTGCTGCTGAGGGTGTAACAGAGGTGAAGTTTGTACTGTTGTTAGAACAAATAGCTGGCAAAGTCATAGTTTTCTTCCTTTGTGTGCAGTTCTGTTAACCCATTGCCTCATGTACTTACAACTTTCTGGTTGATGTGCAGCGTTTTAACCAACAGCAGAAAAATCAGTTTGATGTATGGATGCTTCATGCGGTGGTAGCTAATGATCTCTGTACTGACGACAGTTTTGTGGTAAGTGTACTGTGGTGAAACGCTGATGTTGCTTATTTTCTCAACTCAAGTACTCCCTCGGATCACTTGTCGCTGCTTTAGCACAACTGTATAAAATTGTACTAAAGCAGCGACAAGTAATATGGATAAGAGAGGGAGTATCAAAATTTGTACCTACCTGTATGCTACGGCTGCTGTAGCTGTCTACCTTCATGTCCCTTGAGAAATGATCATTACCAGAATGCATTGTTCAATACTGGCTTGCTTGATTTATAGTAATGTAATTATGTGCTTTATTCTGCAGTTCTCAAAGGCTGTAGGGAAGATCAAAGATGCCATCTCAGCCCTTCCGGTGGCAACACTGGACGATGATAACGATGAAGCAGCAGCACTTGCAGCACTTGCTGAAAGCCAATCTGGCACCACTGAGAATAAGGCAGCTGATAGCAACACAAACGCTGCAGCGTCCAACTCGGGAGAAGAATCATCTGATCCTTTCGGTCTAGATGATCTCCTCGAGCACAAGCCAAAGAAGTCTGACAAGGCGGCTGAGGCCCTGAACAGACAGGCGGGCGAGGAGGAGTCCAGGAGACTTCTGGGGTCACGGCGCGAAGCCCTCCTGAAGTGTCTCGAGATGGCTGCTCGGCGCTACAGGATACCCTGGTGAGTCCTCTGACAGACGTGCGCGCGCCGTCATGTATATATGCATGCCACACATTTTGTCTGCTCTTCTAAAATTCAGTTCACTGTCGCTTGGTCTTATCAGGACGCAGACGACCATCGACATCCTGGGGCGGCACGCGTATGACAGCGTGGGGCGGTTCACGGCCCGGCAGCGGGAGGCGGTGGAGAAGCTGTGGAACTCGATCAAGGAGCAGCAGATCCGGCGCAAGCACGGCAAGTCGGCGAGCGGGAAGCTGGACGTGAACGCCTTCGAGCGGCTCCAGGAGAAGTACTCCCACGAGAAGATCAGCATCCGGCGCGCCGTCGGCGGCACGGGCGACCGCCGCGCCACGCAGTGGCTCGGCTAAAGCAAGTCGGCACACCCGGCCACCCCTGCAGGTCTGATGACCGCGGGCGTTACACCGATCGGGATGACGGAAAACGACGACGATTCCGCCGCTCCCCTGGTACATGTGGCCTGAATGATGGTGTCCTCCGGTTCATGAAAAACTGTCGAGCGCTGATTTTCCACAATGATGTGCGTGACGAAGATGATGCGAACGGCGGGCGTGTGGGTTATAGTTTTCGTAGTCGCATTCGTGTGTGTGCGCCCATTCTTGTGATATCATCTGAATCGCAGCACTGTCCACAGATTTCTTGGGTGCCCGTGCGTGCGTGCGTGCGTGCAACGCTGGTGTGCACGTGTGAATGCGACTGGGGTTTGCCTTCTGGTTGCTGCTGGTGTGTGGTGGTGATGGATAAATGCTTGTTATTCTGAAACCGTCAGCGTCTTGGTCTCAGGGAAGCTGACCAAGAGGAGGAGACGAGAGGCGACCAGATAGAGGGCAGAAAACGAGACGGCCGTTCGACCTGGAAATCTTGAGACTGAAACCGTAGCAGATAAGCATAGGGGTCGTCGACTCCAATGCTTTTACAAATGGCATGGCCTGCATAGGCGGTGCTATTTTTCACTGTCTCGCCCTCGATATTTCATTTATACTACATTAGTAAATGTTGGTTTACTCCCGTTCCGAATTACTTGTCTTAGATTTGTCTAGATACGGAGGTATCTAGCACTAAAATGAGTCTAGACACATCCGTATCTAGACAAATCTAAGACAAGTAATTTGGAACGGAGGGAGTAGGAACGAAGGGAGTACTACATTAGTAAATAAAAGCACTTTGGCACAGTTAAAAAAGAAGCATCTCCACCTTGGCACGGTCTGTACAGTTAATATCAGTCTCGCTGCTACTATTTCTTACTGCAAGTGATATACACTGATTGGAAGAAAAAAATATGTTGTGGACAGTGGGAGGAGCGGTGTCACTATTGTACCACGTAGCAGTATTTGTATGCACGTCGGGATAAATCCACGGGGCATGGATTCAGGTGGCAGTCGTCGACCGTGCAAACTAAAGCGCGGCCATTCGGCGGGAAATGCTTTCTTTATCCATCTGTCTATGCCCAGCCAGTGCACGTACGTACGTGCGCACACCCTCACCTGGTTTCTCAATTCATTTTTCAGATGCGATGTTGACCGGCCACGGCCAGTGGCTGATTGATTGATCCCTTTGTACGTATTTCCTCTGTTCCGAATTACTTGTCTTGGATTTATCTAGATACGGATGCATCTAGACTACGTTTCAGCCTCTCCTGCAACCCTCTCTCTGCGACCTGTACCGGAATGTGCGTGACAAACAAACAAAGATAGGATGAGAAGCATTTTCATTTCCCATGCACGCACGCATTGCGCATCTGCGCTTGCACTCCATCGTCGACCCACATGCCCGTCCAGTTGAGCAGCGCCATGCACATTTCCATTCTTTTAGTGGTTAATTGGTTGTAAATTAGTATAAATTAGGGTAAAAGAAGCCGGCCGGGCTACTTGTATTCAACGCAGCATTTACACGTTTGCTCCCCTCAAACCGGACAAACGCTGCCCTACTTATCTCTCCACCACCTTCTCCTAATCTTCTTCCTCCTTCGCCACCGTCCCATTCCCCGCACGCTCCCCAGCTCCCCTCTATAAATACCAGTCCAACCTCAACCTGCACCGGTACCGGCCGGCGAACGAAGTAGCTAGCTAGCAAGGCACGTCGTCCTCGATCGAGAAACTCCGTCGGCGCTAGGGAAGTAGGAACAATCGATGGCTGCGGCTGGTGGTGGTGCTGGTGGTGTTGCGGGAGTGGCGGGGTCGCCGTGCGGGGCGTGCAAGTTCCTGCGGCGGCGCTGCGTGGCCGAGTGCGTCTTCGCGCCCTACTTCAGCTCCGAGCAGGGCGCGGCGCGCTTCGCCGCCATCCACAAGGTCTTCGGCGCCAGCAACGCCGCCAAGCTGCTCGCGCACCTGCCCCTGGCCGACCGCTGCGAGGCCGTCGTCACCATCACCTACGAGGCCCAGTCCCGCCTCCGCGACCCCGTCTACGGCTGCGTCGCACAGATCTTCGCGCTCCAGCAGCAGGTCCGTCCGGCGCTCGTCTCATTCTTCTTCTCCCATCTTCTTCCTTGCCGATCACTCCTTCGGTCGATCAATCAATCAGCTGGCCACTTCCCGTCATGGACGCAAGCTGATGATTTGATTTCTTGCTTATTGCAGGTGGCGATCCTGCAGGCGCAGCTGATGCAGGCCAGGGCGCAGATCGCGTGCGGCGTCCAGAGCACCGCCTCGCCGGTCAGCCACCAGTGGCCGGACAGCAGCAGCAGCAGCATCGCCTCCCTGCTCCGGCAGCAGGAGGTCAATAGCGGCAGCTTCGCCACCGGCGGACCGCTTCTGCCCGAGCTCATGGGTGGGGACGTGTCCATGCTGCAGCAGCATTGCGGCGGCAAGGTGGAGGGCGGCGGCGGCGGTGCCGGGGACCTCCAGTACCTGGCCCAGGCCATGATGCGAAGCTCCAACTACTCCCTGTAGAAGAAGAATATCATGATCAAGATCAAACCATGCATTTCACATGCTTCCATCAACCTCATCGACCGATCAGAGTGCTGCTAGCTGATGGAATCGTGTCGGCGGCACCAGATCGAGCTAGAAGAACGCAGGAGAGGGAATTGATTAACCTGTACTGAACTTTTTATCAGTGTTAATTCTGATCCTACAAGTTACTATTGTACTACATATTATATATCTATATATTAAAGGAGGCGCAAGCCCTGCATGAGTGGCTCAGTTGATGAATGATGATTACAACTTCTATATAAGCAACTTATATGTTGCAAGATCGATCAGCCCTTATCGGATTTTATTTTTTCGCAAGTCTTGATAGTGACATCACTGAAAAAGATATGTATGTGGAAGTGTATGTAATCCTTCTGATGGCCTAGTGAACCCAGTCATGCAGAACAAATTAGGCGATTAGGTTACCGCAAGATGCATGAAACAAAGTTCAGTATAAATGATATAGTCAAATGTGCAAATCCTGCAGCTGCAGGCTCTTATAGGATGAACCAAAACTCTACTGTTTAAAGCTGCCCTTTGCATGTTTATTTGTGTTGGAAATACTTTAGAAGTTTGATAGTGCATCCCAAAAGTTCAAGGAAGAGTTCGAAAAATGAATACAAGTTACATTTTCTGCACTGTTGCTCTGTTGTATCTCAACTGTCTGAAACTGTCAGTTTTACGCTCTCTTTTCAGCGCAAATTTGAAAACTGTTTGGATTTGATTTCTGTTGGAAATAATTTACGCCAAAGTTTGGTACTCGTGCATACCGAAAGTCCAATGAAGTTACTATAGCACACAACTTTGAGTTGCCATCAAGTTTCCCCCTCTCTAGAGACCCTAAAATCACTTGTATACATTCATAGCTAGGCTTGTACGCACACTAGTATAAACTCATAGGCTGCTGCTGATAATCCTAGTTTTTCATGCCAAGCACAAAGACTGTCCCCCTGATCAAGGACATGTATGAACTGCCCAGCCGCTCATCAACGCGTTTACTTTTGGTTCCATTCACCGGAGTATGTGATGTCCTACACAAATGTTGACCTTAGTCACTCATGCACACAAACAGAGACACGGCGAAATCACTGATCCCAATGGTTGATTAATTTCCTGGTAGAGTTGACTGCAGCAGATGATTGACCAAGTTAACCGCTAAAGTAATTAAATAACTTACTCCTATTAGCACCAGTACAATTTTGGTGCCACATCCCAGATAAAAATTAAGAACTCTAGCACTCCAATTGAGCTATAGGATACTAAAGAAATGTGTATAGTTAGTACAATTCAAATTGAATGGTTGGACATTCTACTGACAATAATTGAGATAGAAGGGTATATATGCCAAATACTACTGCTGACACAGTGGTTCTTTGGTTTAACTAGTCAGCAGATAAGAACAGTGCTACTGCTGTAGGGTTTTGGAGGGCTAGCTATCATCTTGGGACTCTGCAAATTATTTCGTCTACACATGTTCACTGAATCCATTACAGTAGGGCTAATTAAACTAGTACAAGTTCAGGTCAGAAGCTAAATGCTAACTAAAAGAAATGCCAACTAAGAGCCAAAAATGTATAGCCAATGGGCAGCAGCAAACTACTGTTTCAGGTCATCAAAAGCTGCTGTACGCAATCAAGCAAGCAAGAAGCTGCACATGAGCTCATTTTTTACTTGATTCAGGGGCGGAGGTTGCTACAAAATCTGGAGTCTGCTAACCTGCTTGGACACCTACAATGGAAGCAAGCTCAAGCATAGCCGAGTTAACAATCTGCATAGGGCAGTGACTTTTGCGATCCGCCCCCATCATCGATCGGCGCAAAGCCGTAGATTTAACGCGTGATTAATGTGGGTCGGTACAAGATGATGATCTTCACATGCACATGGTTAGGTGGCCTAGGATGCTTAGCCATTGGTGATTAGGTGGCCCTAATTAGCACTAGCTCAAGTTTTTTGTCCTTGTCAGTGTCTGAAAGGTGAAGGGGTTAACTCCAATTAGTAACTCACAGCAACATCAGTTTTTGCAAAGCCTGAAGAAGAGAGGTTCAGAAGAGCTTCTGGTGTGTTCTCTTCTTCCCTTTACACAGTTTGTATTAGTCAATGGACGAGGAACACAAAAAATGAAGAATGTGATGGGACTGTCTCTTAAAGTTGAAGCCAAATTTCATTAGTTTTGTTTGCTTTTGTCACTTTGTGTTTTGTAAGCACTGCTGCTGGCTACTAGCATCAAGCAATAGGGAATGTATAAGTAGAATATGTTTGGACTCAGCTGGTCAAGAAGCTAGTCATTTGGTCAAACAAGGGTGAGCACAAAAGGCAGGCTTATTATGGCACTTGAGGGTGATTAGGCCCCACTAATCACAGACAGCTTTAGCACTAATCCCAAGCCACAAACAACTGATGGGAAATGAAATTAGAGCTGCTTTCTCTGTGAGTGTGCAGCTGCTTTTGGTTCAGTCTTGGACCAAAAGAAGAGGGAAGAGGCCTTTCCAACATGGCTTGCAATTGGAGAAGATGATAATAAAAACAACACTAATTGTTCCAAGCAGAAAAAGCTTGGAGAAAAGAAGACAAGTGAGATGGAATATATATGATGAAACAGGTGCCTTGGAAATTGTGCTTGTGGCGCCTCCACCATCATTTCGGCTCCAGAGGCTGTTTGGCCGTTGCTGCTCACCATGTTGCTTATCAAATTCTTTCTGAATTTAATCCTTATTAAATCTGGAACCTTGTTTATGGGACAACTTTGCAAAAATAGTGTTGCTTGGTCGTTGGACCTAAGATTGTAGAGTACCCTTGGTTTGTAACTGGTGACAAATAAAAACTTATTCTGGAAATTAAACTGTTGGAAAAGCCATCCTTTTTTAGGGAATGGCGGAGGTTCAGTGAATCCTATTCTCCGCTCTAAGCAAAAATAGAGGCAGGCGACCCGCTCGTACATGGGCCGGCCACTTTGTAGCACATATTTCATTTTTTGTTCTTAAAACTATTTTTCTGTTTTTTCTGTCACATTTTTCATGCATTTTATTTTAATTTTATTTGTTCTATCCTTTTTTATGTTCATGCTGTATTTTTAAGTTACTTAACAAACTATATGGTATATGTACATTTATTTTGACATTCATGTACATTTTCTAAAAAAGTATAGATTTTCTAAGTATATGAATATTGTTTCAAATAATTCATAAATTCACATGACCATATGAATTTCTATTTAAAATACATGAAAGATTCATTTTGCAATGCTAAAATACTTTCTATTGTTAAAATTTAAATTTGTATGGAATAAAGGTACATCTTTGCCAAATGCTATAAAAAATAAAAAAGTATGTATTAGTAGAAGCTTGTCAGGTAAATTTGCATCTATCCTTAGTTTAAACTGATAAATGGCAATTCTAGGTTTTTGCCGGTGGTCCGCCTCTTTTGGATTTCCTTTGTTCATTGCTTTTTGGATGCCTTAATTGAGTCAGACTCACGTAAATTGAGGAGAGGGGGCATATGCCCCCCCTTCTCTTGCCGTCTCAAAATATCCCTCAAGAATACACTACTAAGTGTATCATTCAAAGTCCAATATTGCTTGTTTCTCAGGTTCTTTGCTGATTTTCATGCAAACACTGTCTCCTTGGAGGACATCAACAGGGCTTATATCACCTTGCTGCCCAAGAAGGACACCCCGCTTGAGATGGGTGACTACAGACCTATCTCTGGTTCATAGTCTGCCTAAGTTAGCCTCCAAGGTTTTAACTAACCGGTTTCAGCGCAGAATTCCAGAACTTGTGCACCCTTTGCAGTCTGGGTTCTTGAAAGGGCGCTCGATCATTGAGAACTTTGCGCTAGCTGCTGATCTGGTTCAGACTGCTCACAAAAGAAAGTTGCCGGTTATTGTTTTAAAGCTTGATTTTCAGAAAGCCTTTGACAGTGTGAGCTGGAGCTGCCTTTTCCAAATCTTTGAAGCTAGGGGCTTTCCGCAGAGGTGGATCCAGTGGATCTCCTCCTTGCTTTCCACTGGTAAATCGCAAGTGCTAATGAATGGTGAGTTGGGAGGTGCTTTCTCTGCTAAGAAGGGCTTTCGTCAGGGGGACTCTCTGTCCCCATACCTTTTCATCCTGGTTACTGACGTGCTTCAGCAACTATGCCGCATGCACTTCCAGGCGGGCAGTCTGTTGCACCCTCTCGGCTCGGATGTTTTGTTCCCAGTTTTGCAGTGTTGGGTTTCGTAGTAATTTCAAAAAATTTCCTACGCACACGCAAGATCATGTGATGCATAGCAACGAGGGGGGGGGTGTGTGATCTACATACCTAGGAGATCGACAACGGAAGCGTTTGGTTGATGTAGTCGTACGTCTTCACGATCCGACCGATCAAGCACCGAAATTACGGCACCTCCGAGTTCGAGCACACGTTCAGCTCGATGACGATCCCCAGACTTCGATCCAGCAAAGTGTCGGGGAAGAGTTCCGTCAGCACGACGGCGTGGTGACGATCTTGATGTACTACAGCAGCAGGGCTTCGCCTAAACTCCGCTACAGTATTATCGAGGACTATGGTGGCTGGGGGCGCCGCACACGGCTAAGGAATAGATCACGTGGATCAACTTGTGTGTTTCTGGGGTGCCCTTTGCCTCAGTATATAAAGGAGCCAGGGAGAGGGGGCGGCCGGCCAAGGTGGGCGCGCCAAGGGGGAGTCCTACTCCCATCGGGAGTAGGACTCCTAGTTGGACAAGGAGAGAGGGGAAAGAGGTGGAAGAGAGGAAGGAAAAGGGGGGGCGCCGCCCCCCTTCCCTTGTCCTATTCGGACTAGGAAGGGGAGGGGCGCGCGGCCACCTCTTGCCTCCTTCTCTCTTCTCCCTCAAGGCCCATGTAGGCCCAATAAACCCCCGGGGGGGTTCCGGTAACCCCCCGGTACTCCGGAAAAATGCCGATTTTACCCGGAACGATTCCGATGTCCAAATATAGGCTTCCAATATATCAATCTTTACGTCTCGACCATTTAGAGACTCCTCGTCATGTCCGTGATCACATCCGGGACTCCAAACAACCTTCGGTACATCAAAATGCATAAACTCATAATATAACTGTCATCGTAACCTTAAGCGTGCGGACCCTACGGGTTCGAGAACAATGTAGACATGACCGAGACACGTCTCCGGTCAATAACCAATAGCGGGACCTGGATGCCCATATTGGCTCCTACATATTCTACGAAGATCTTTATCGGTCAGACCGCATAACAACATACGTTGTTCCCTTTGTCATCGGTATGTTACTTGCCCGAGATTCGATCGTCGGTATTCCAATACCTAGTTCAATCTCGTTGCTGGCAAGTCTCTTTACTCGTTCTGTAATACATCATCCCGCAACTAACTCATTTAGTTGCAATGCTTGCAAGGCTTAAGTGATGTGCATTACCGAGAGGGTCCAGAGATACCTCTCCGACAATCGAAGTGATAAAACCTAATCTCGAAATACGCCAACCCAACATGTACCTTTGGAGACACCTGTAGTACTCCTTTATAATCATCCAGTTACGTTGTGACGTTTGGTAGTACCCAAAGTGTTCCTCCGGTAAACGGGAGTTGCATAATCTCATAGTTATAGGAACATGTATAAGTCATGAAGAAAGCAATAGCAACATACTAAACGATCGGGTGCTAAGCTAATGGAATGGGTCATGTCAATCAGATCATTCTCTTAATGATGTGATCCCGTTAATCAAATAATAACTCATTGTTCATGGTTAGGAAACATAACCATCTTTGATCAACGGGCTAGTCAAGTAGAGGCATACTAGTGACACTTTGTTTGTCTATGTATTCACACATGTATTATGTTTCCGGTTAATACAATTCTAGCATGAATAATAAACATTTATCATGATTATAAGGAAATAAATAATAACTTTATTATTGCCTCTAGGGCATATTTCCTTCATGCAGTACGCGGATGACACTCTGCTCATCTTCTAGGGGGATCTGCAACAAGCGCAAGTTATCAAAACCATCCTATCTGCTTTTTCAGATTTCTCTGGCCTGCAAATCAACTTTCACAAAAGTACGCTGGTTCCGGTTTCAGTCGATGATGGCCTAGCGTTGGATATCGCCCGTGTCCTTGGCTGTCCTATCTCCTCCTTCCCGTGCACCTACCTTGGCTTACCTCTTCTCTTGAAGAAGATTACGCATGGTATGCTCCTGCCTGTTAGCTACTTTCCTTTCATGGGGAGGCAGACTTACCTTGCTCAACCCGGTGCTTGCCGGCATTCCCAGTTATTTCATGACTTGCTTCCCGTGGCCAAAGGAGTCTCTCGATAAGTTGGAGGGGATTTTGCGCGCTTTCTTCTGGCAAGGCAAGTCCAAAACTTCGGGGGGTCACTGCCTTGTAGCTTGGGACAAAGTTATCTTGCCACGGTACGCGGGTGGCTTGGGAATCAGAGACCTTTCAGCTCATAATCAAGCTATGATATGCAAGTTTGTGGCCAGAATTATTCAGTCTTCTGATATACCTTGCTAAAGTGGTTCGCCTCACAGTACTGCAGGACTAGCTTTCCTTGTGGCGCTCGTGTCAGGGACACTGCTTTCTGGAAAGGCCTCAAATCTTACATCCCGCTGGTCATGTTCTCTTCCCGTTGCTCGGTCGGCTCTGGGGCTCTGGTCTCTTTTTGGCAGGATCAGTGGCTTGAAGTGGGGAGGCTTATGTTTGTGCTGCCAGTCCTTTTTTCTTTTGCCAAGGATAAACGTCACAGCGATCCTCCGGGGGTTGGGATTTCTAGTTGCACCCAAATTTATCACACACGGCCTTGCAGGAGCTGCAGGTCCTGCATGCCCTCGTCGAGCACGGCAACTGGAGTAGTGATGCCGTCGTTGACCATCGTTTCTCCTCTCTGTCTCCTAAGGAGCTCACTACGAGCCTGTTCTACAAGCTGATCACGTTCCGTGGTGAGAAGTGCGTTTTCGGAAAGTGGATATGGGATGTGATCATTCCAAGTAGGCACAAAGTCTTTCTTTGGCTGGCTTTCTATGGGCCTCTGAATACTAAGGATAATATGTTCAAAAAGGCTGGTCTGCGCTCGCCTCACATTCAGATTGTGATGTCTACCCTGCCGTGGAGTCAATTGCTCACATTGTTTTGAGGTGCAGGTCTGCTAAGCATCTCTGGGGCAGGCTGCAGTTGGATACGTTGGCATGTGCTTCCCCTAACCTGCTGTCCTTCTTTGAGCACGCTGCTCAGCAGCTCAATCCTGGAAAGAAATGGAATGTGGCCTTCGCAGCCTGCGCCGTCACCCTATGGCATGCTCGGAATGACCGAGTCTTCAACAATAAGGCTTGGTCTGGTCCATACATAAGTTTCTACGCTGCAGATTTGCTTCGTCTTTGGCTACACCGAGCTACGCGCCAGCAAGACAGAGATGATCTTATGACCTGGGTGCATAGTTTGACAGGCTAATTATGTTGTAATCCCGTCGCCACAGAGATGCTTTCCTTTCTTTCCCCTTCCCCTTGTTTCTTATGCACTTTTGGTGCGTTTTCTCCTGTTTCATGTAATGGACTATGCGTCCCCAGGCTGCGACCTGTTTGAAATATATAAGGTAGAAAGCACTCTACCTTTTATTTTCAAAAAAAAAAAAATCTCTATGAACTATCTTTACACTTGAATCTTGGTGGAGAAACACATGTCCTCTCGCGATCCCTTTCATTATGCTGAACCTAGTTGGCCACTCAAGCAATGATTTTCTAGTATCATCTTCAAATTTCAAAAGCATGAGTTAGTTATAAATAATATCATTTGCCAATCTATGAAGTTCAAGTGATTAGAACATATCAAAAATGAAATCACAAGGCTCTTGTCAGGTAGGCATTCATACATAATAAGAGGTGCTACAGTTTGGCAATTAAAT
>NC_041390.1:620662297-620663126 GCF_002162155.2 Triticum dicoccoides | reverse complement strand
TCTCTTCTTGTTGGCTCCAAATATGGCTCGAGAACACACTAATACGTTAGCTTTTTCCAAGGATCCAACACACGATCGTGCGGCAGTTTCAAGTAGTCACGTACACACAAATAATCTCGGTGTATACAAACTAGTTGTAACACTCAATATCTCACCGGCACCCTCACAAACACCGGGACCAGAACATACACACACGGACATAGCAACACGATGTTTATACATGCACATATCGGACTAACAGCAGAAACTAACTACGAATGAGCTAGCCGACTTAGACTAAGGTACTTCTCCCTCTGTAAAGAAAAATATAAAAGCGTTCGGGTCACTACTTTAGTGATCTAAACACTCTTATATTTTTTTACGGAGAGAGTAATTCCTAATCATCTATTCCTATCCGACTCACACCCCACTATATGCACGACACGCAAACCGGCTCAAAACACGAATGACAATACTAAGGCTTGCAAGCCATTTACACCACGTAACCTGACTTGGATTATCCAAACACACTAAGCATACAGTTCAAAGTCTCTATCTAAATTCATGAATGTATATATATTTTAAAAAATACATGATTTTTATATAATATTTAAAGTTAATACATTTATTTTATTCATAAACATTCTAAAAATATGTGATGTACATTTTTTTACATATATTAAAATTTTATTTTCATACATGTTTTGTTTTGCTCATTTTCTAAAATCTGCCTTTTTCTTATAAAAATATATAATATACCCTTTTTCGTTTTTAATCTATTTTTAAAACATTTTAAAACCTTGTAACCAAAATAAATAATCCTGAAATACAAAATTCACGGTCGGCTATG
>NC_041390.1:620659981-620661897 GCF_002162155.2 Triticum dicoccoides | reverse complement strand
CGTTTTTTTTCTTCTATGTTTCTTTTCCTGTTTTTCCTTTTTTGATTTTTAATTTCTTATTCATCTCTTCTTATTTTTGTTTCTCATTTTCTGAATATTTTTTCAAATCTTGAACATATATTTTGTTCACCGAATTAAAAAAATGTTCATGAAATTCAAAAAATATGATGAGAGTCAAAATTTGTTCATGAAATTAAAAATGTGTTCATCATATTCAAAATTTGTTCACCATAATTTGAAAAAAGTTCATCAAATACAAAAAATGTTTACCATGTTTTCAAAAAGTTCATCGAATTTTCAAAAAAGTTTTCTAGAATTGAGAATTGGTTCATCAAGTTCAAAAAATGAAAAATGTTCATCTAATTCAAAAAATGTTCACCATAATTGTTTTAAACATTCATCAAATTCAAAAAATGTTCATCCATTTTATAAAAAAATTCGTCTGATTCTTTTTTCAGAAAATGTTCTTGAATTGAGAATTTGTTCATCAAGTTCATAAAGTGTTCATCGAATTCAAAAATTGTTCATCTGATAAAAATGTTCATCAATATCCAAATTCACATACATGTTTTAACATCATGAACATTATTCGAATTCAGGGACATTTGGAGCTGTTTTGAAAAAAAATCGCATTTTGATGTATTTTGGAAAGTTTTCAAAATCAAGAATTATTTAATAAAGAAAAAATGGAAACGAAACAAGAAAATAGGGGGCTCCCCGCTGCCGCTCATGGGCCGGCCCAAAATGTTCGCGCGGGGACAATGGGGGGTGCATGGGCATCCGCTCGCTGGTGCGTGCTGCGCCATATAAGGAGCTCCCATGTAAGCCAGGCATTTGCTCGATTTTTCCCTGGAGATTTAAGAAAGGCCTCATAACTGACTGTCCAGTGCTCCAGGTCCAGTGTCAAATGGGTCGTGGACCATGAAAAAAAATATGCATACATAATAATGGCCCAAACATAAAGGCCAGCTTTGCAGCCACACCGCCCGCAGTCTGCAGTTTCATGAAGACTGATGATGTTGCTTGTCTCAAAATAAATAAATACTGAAGACTGATGTTGCGATGAAATTTTGATAGACAAGACTCCCTCATCCTCTACTGAAGTAGCACAGGACGGAAAATCAGTGTTGTGAGGTTATGGGCCTGTTACACCTACTGTAACCTTTTGCTATCCTACTTATGCACACTAACAATTTGCATCTTCTCAGTCACAGTACCAGCTCCTATAACTAAACCAAATAGGCATCGCAGCCATTTTTGTTATCTGTCCTCTTAGAGAGCGGCTATTGGTTGTTAGTACTAGTTAGTTCATCACCTCCAATCAAAGCAACTCCCTTTCAATTTGTTGCAGGCTACTGATGCTATCAAATTAGTCTGGTACTTGCAGCAACTGTATTTTGTGCACTCGAGAGCGGAGAGCCCTGTCTCCTTATCCAGTCTTTCGCACTGTTGCCTCCGCGCAATTGCTTCAGTCGCGGCAATGGTCCTCAGTCTCTCAAAAGGTTTGGTCTCTACAAAATGATCTGATTAGTAAAATATTTGCGATTGTGAGCGCTGTATTTTCTAAACCTTTTTTATGAAGTACAGACTAAGCAGAGAGCTCAAAGCCAAATGCAGCTTCTTGGCCGTTGATGCTCATCATATTGCTTAAGTTCTTTCTGAAATTAGCCCTCGTTAAATCTGGAGCCTTGTCTATGGGTTAACTTCACTAAAACGATGTTGCTTGGTCGTTGGAACTAAAACTATATGATACCCATTGCTTGAAAATTGTGACAAATTAACACTTTGTTTTGGAATTAAACTGTTGAAAGATCTTGTTTAGTTATCTCAGTATTTGAATGTCGTAATCGAACCCCTATGTATGGTGCAAACAATGTTGCCGCAAGGCAAACAAGACCGACCGAGTACAACTCATG
>NC_041390.1:620651194-620659799 GCF_002162155.2 Triticum dicoccoides | reverse complement strand
ACACACACAACCATTAAAAGGGATTGAATTAAACCATGGCAAGAAATCCATATTGCAACACAATGTCAGAACAGCAAAATAAGATTCTTACCATGGTGAAATATGATATCTTGGGATTCATTTCTGCATCCAACAAGATGTTGTCTGCTTTCAGATCTATATAGACTAGCTTTACACCTGAATCTTGGTCCAGAAACAGAAGTCCTCCCACGATCCCATTCATTATATTGAATCTAGTCGCTCAATCAAGCAATGGGGTGTCCAATTACTCCCACTAAACGTAGTGGGATCAAGTGGGTTAGAGGTGGGACGCCCATGTATTGTCCCACCTGCAGCCTGAGTGTTATAGAACAATAATGTTGTCACATATACTGTTGCAAAACCTACAAGCTGCTGTAATTTGCGAAATATATTGTGATGTTGTAGTATGTATTGTTGTATCCACACAATTTGCGTCTAGTAAATAGATGTCTCTGTACATACCATTTACCATACCTAATCGTTATCTTCCGCAACAGGTAATCTGAACATTTGCAATAAATCCCTGCTGCTACGCACAGGGACGACACTAGTTCTTCCTCAACATTCCTCGTTTCTTTTCGTATCCAGGGCCTAATTGGACAGTGAATCTGCATTGCCTAACACAATTAATTGTTGCCCTGAAATAAACTGCAGGTTAAGAGTCAGATGCAAAACTAACAGCATGCGGGGATATTTGACAACATTGGCACTCACTGCGAGATGCTGATGGAATGTTCATCTGATGAGTTCAACAATGCAGAGTCTGTGCATGCTATGTGTGTGGTGTCAGTTTATTCTCTGTGCACAATGGGATTTCTTCATTGCAGCAACTCACCGACAGTGTGTCTTCTCTCCTCCTGGATTGGACAGTATCATGCTGCACATTCAGAGAGCAGAGAAGACAGTGCCATGGAAAATATCTGTACGTCTGCAAGAGACATCAGCAATGAAGAATAGGACGACGCCACCGAAAACTGGTTGTTGTGCTGCGTTTATCACCGTCACATCTGCTTGTTCAGCCTCCAACTCCAAAGTACTCATTGTCCCATGTGGGATTCATACTCAGCAGGTACACATGTTGTTGAGAGTTGTTCACATCTAAATGCTGGCCACACAGCACATGGATGGACTCTCCAGCATGCCAGGAGTCCTACCTCCGCCATCCCGCGCGGCCAAGCGACGGGCGACAACTGTTCTGGTGGGCCCCACCTGTTGAAAAACACATCTCATCTCTCTGTCCTTGGAGTTGATCTCTAGGAGAGAAAAAAAATTCACAAATGATAAGTGCCACATGTCAGGTGCGTGACACTCCGGCTATGACGTTTTTCGATGCAATTCTAGTCATGCAAGGGTGGCAATTTCGAGTGACACAACAAGTTTCTGTCAAATATAAACTAAAGCACGAAAGTTGCCATTTGAAAGAACATGCAGTGCCCCCATGTTTGGTTTTGGTAATTGATGACAATCTCTATGGACTAATGGTTGCCTTGAGTTATATTTGAAGGTTTTGTCCATAGGCTTTTCTTGGAGTACATGTGTTGGTTTCAAGGAGAGTTTGTGTCGACCAAGGTGCTATTCAAGGAATTATCCTAAGATTGGTCATTTGAGAGTTAAACTTATTGCAAGCATGTCTTGAAGAAGAAGATTGTTTGATCATTCATGTTTACCCTCAAGACATCATCCAAATGAAGAGAGCTGGAAAGAATCAAGGTTGATCAAGACTAAGTCAAGAGTGAATCAAGTTGATCAACACATAAAGCATACAAGATGTACAGAGGGATCAAGTGATCCCATGGTATGGTAAGCATTGTCCATTACGCTTTGTGTACTAAACCATGGTCTTCGTGAGTACTCTTTGTGGGGTTAGGTTGCGGTGTGCAAATTTAAGTGAAGCATCACGAAGAGATCAAATGTTGTGACTCACCCATAGTGGTGACAATGGACTTGTGAAGATGTGCGGAAGAGTGGCTCACCCATAGTGGAGTATGGGGGAGCAATCAACTAGTCTTCATCGAGCCAACACAATCAAGAAAGGTGGTCCAACTTGAGGGAGTCAAGATCGTCATCATCTAGCTCAAGTGGATCATGTGCAAGGCAAAGGTTTGCCGTTGATAGGTTTTCTATTTTACCGGTCTCATGATGGTAGTTGGGACACCGGGTTATAGGATCGATTGCCGTACTATCAAGGGGGGCTCTCGATGAGTAGCTTGATCGTATCATTCGTAGAGAGCTCAAACCATTGCATCCTTGCATCATCTTTCTTGGTTCTTGTTTGACTCTCTTTGTGAGTCTTAGAGCTTATGGTCATCTTGATGACAAGCTCGAGTTCATCGAAAACGAAGTTCTCATGCTCTTCTATGATGTTTTCGATGTTGAAGGTTTTGCCGATTCTTCTCCGATTAGATGTTTCTCTCCTCTTTTTGTTGGCATACCTCCCCTGCCTCTTCTTACTATTTCCGGTCGCTGTTTTGATGCTACTCGTCGTCTTGTTTCTAACGAGCTTGAGTTTGCTCATTTCGGAGCTCTTTTGCAGAAGTTATGGTAGTCCTGGTTGCTGATGTTGGGCTTGCGGTAGTACTGCTCCCTGGAGCGGTAGTACCGCAGGCACCTGCGGTAGTACCGCACTTCGGCGCGGTAGTACAACAGGAGCCCATGGTAGTACCGCTCCTCCGGAGCCGTAGTACCGTGGCCCCCAGGCCAAGTGCCGCTTCATCACGGTAGTAGGGCGGATGTAATTTACATCCGCGCCTCCGCGGTAGTACCGCATCCCTTGCGCAGTAGTACCGTGCGCGGCCTGGCTCAGCTGCCAGGCGGTAGTACCGCTCCTCTGCGGTAGTACTGTGTCGGATTTTTGCTACGTCTGTTTTCTAGCGGAAGTAGGCACGGATGTTCTGTTATCCACGCTCTTCCCAGGCTTGGGGTTCGCTTCCTTGCGGTAAGGGGGAGCGGTAGTACCACGTCTGCGGAAGTACCGTCCTCAGCCCATGTGCTTAAGGTCTGCCCTAGCTACTGCTGCTGCTGCGGTAGTACTGCGGCTCCTCACGGTAGTACCGTGTGGCCTCGCGGTAGTACAGCTGTTCTGGAGCGGTAGTACCGCTGTTCGCGGGCTGGTAGGTGCATAATGGTTGGATTTTTTTTCTCCACCTATAAAAGGGGGTCTTCTTCCCCAATGAATCTCATCTCTTCAGCTCGTGTTCTTCCCCCATTGTTGATCTTCTTTGAGCTTGCTAACTCTCAATCCCTTCATGGATTCTTACTAGTTTTTGAGTGAAAAGAGAGAGGAGATCTAGATCCACATTTCCACCAATCACTTTCTCCTCTATGTGAGGGGAACCCCTTGGATCTTGATCTTGGAGTTCTTGGTGTTCTCCTTCTTGTTCTTCCTCTCATTTTCCTCCCTAGCATTAGTTGCTTCGGTGAGATTTGAGAGAGAAGGACTTGGCCATTTCGTGTGCCCTTGCCATTGCATTTGGTGCATCGGTTTGAGTTCCCCACGTGATACGTGGAAGTTACAAGTTGAGAAGCTTATTACTCTTGGATGCTTGGTACCCTTGAGCTTGTTCCTCTTGGGTGCTTGGATGCCCTAGACGGTTGGTGGTGTTCGGAGCTCAATCATTGTGGTGTAAAGCTCCGAGCAAGCGTCGGGGTCTCTAATTAGGTTGTGGAGATCGCCCCGAGCAATTTGACGGGTTCCGGTGACCGCCCCCAAGGGTTGCCAAAGTGTACGGGTTCGGTGACCGCCCCAAGGGTTGCCATTTGTACGGGTTCGGTGACCGCCCTCAAGAGTCCCTTAGTGGAATCACGGCATCTTGCATTGTGCGAGGGCATGAGGAGATTACGGTGGCCCTAGTGGCTTCTTGGGAAGCATTGTGCCTCCACACCGCTCCAAACAGCGATTAGCATCCGCAAGGGTGTGAACTTTGGGATACATCATCGTCTCCGCGTGCCTCGGTTATCTCTTACCCGAGCCCTTTACTTATGCACTTTTTTTTGTGATGGCCATATTGTTTCTTGTCATATATCTTGCTATCACATAGTTGTTTATCTTGCTTAGTATTAGTTGTTGGTACACATAGGTGAGCCTAATTGTTGTAGGTTTTATGTTCGTATCTGACGATCAATACTATTAAGGATCAAAAAAAATCTCCCGCCTAACAATCGCCTCCCAAAATCCTTTTTCCCGGGTGCATCCTTTCTCCTACCAATCTCAGCCGGAAATTGCGGATCACATGAATCCTGAACACCCTCACTGGAAATTGCCCTCCCGTGGACCAGAATCCAGAACAACCTTCTCCTTCAGCATGGAAGGAGCTCCTCGTTCTTCGACACCTAAGTTGTTGCACCTTGAATCTGCAAATTGTTTATTCATTGTTCATCATATCATACGTAGAACGAATACATCAAAAGGAAATAAACAAATAGTTTTATTACGAAGGGCAGTACATTAATATTAAGATGATATTAGGCACACCCGGCTTCTGCAGAGTTTAATCTACGATGAACACGGGATTGACACTTGAACCACTGCTGGTACTCTCCTGTACCCGAGCATGGTAAGAGGTTATTTCCATTTCCATTATGAACCGACTGACCATGCACAAGATGCACATTAAGTCGATGCCAACGGCCACCCACTTCTAAAGTGTCCATATCAAGCTCCGAACAGATGAAGCAAATCAGCCAGCCATATAGCAGGGGTTGTAGCATCTCTCTGGATCCCCGCGTTCCACACATCTTCACCATACAACAACCAGATCAGAGGGCACTGTGTGAGCCAGGGTATAGCTACGTATCTGAGCTGCCATCTGGATGTGGTGGCGGGGGCGACGAGCAGCCTTCTCCCAAAGCTGGGAGCGCTGCTGCAAGACGAGTACAAGCTGCAAGATCACTCTGGCGTCTCCGTCGCTGGTGAGTACGAGGAGATGACGTGTCTGCCCGTCGGCATCAATGACGAATACTCCGTGCACGACACGACGGTGCTTTGCAATTGGATCACTTCCCGCGACAACCACGGCGGCATGCTGTATATTCTTGGAGCCGGATCCCCTGACGTACAGCCACCTGACGTTGAGCCACTGACGCGTGGGTCCGGGTCCACACGTCAGTGAGTGCGCCGTACGTCAGAGGAGCTGCGTCCTATATTCTTGGACTGAGCGGCATGGGGAAAACAACCATTGCAATGGAGCTCTACCGGGATTACGGGGATCAGTTCCAGCGCCGGGTGATGGTCAACGTGTCTCAGGACTCCAACGACCTTTTTTTTAGAACGAAGGCTCGAAAGAGAGCCCAGCTTTAAATTAACAAAGGCATCAACCGGCCAGGAGTTACATCGGACAGCACCTTACAGGAGTCACTCCAACGACCCTGAGACGGCCCTCTGGAGATACTGAGCCAAGTCAAGCCGAGGGAGCTGCAAAGTCACGACGGTGATATTCTTAAAATAAAAGCAGAGTTGCACGAGTGCCTCCAAGGAAAAAGGTACGATACCAATTGCCAATCGATGGTTCTGAATTTATTCTGAATCAGTCTGGTACCAGAAGATCTTTTTTTTTTAAGTCTCCATCGACTTACGAGTTAGTTTACTTTTTTCTTTTGGTTCTACTCATGATAATATTGACTTGAATATTCCCGTCAAAAAAAATATTGACTTGAATATTAATTCTGACCAGGTTTAAAATGCTATCATCATCTACTCTAGTATAAGTGCTAAGATTTTCTTTATGTGGAAACAATTTTGTTACTCTGTCCGGTTCACAAATAAGTGATCTTTTGGACATACCATCACTCAAAATCTTATATTTGACCGACAATGCCATTTCAGACATTTATATCGGAAATTGAAAATTCATATGTATAGATTTGTCTTCTAAAAATACGTCTATAATTTCCTTTTGTTTTATGCATAATGACGCTACACCAAAATTAGCGACCAAAGCTACAATGTCATGTCATTGTCCAAACATCACTTTTTTCTAAGCTAGAATGAGTATGTGTTAAACCTCATTTTCATACCGCATAAAGAAGTATCTCTCTTTTTGCAGAAATGCATTATGAACACCATTAAAATATTTATGAATGGAAAGAAATTGCGAACTTCTATTGAGAATTTTTCCTAAATTCCAGTCACCTAAAATTATAAACTAACTCTAAAATTAGACTCTCCATAGGTGTGCAGCTTCAGTGAAATGTTGGACGAGGAGCGCTTCAGTACAACACCCCCCACAAATAGTATAAAGGGTAGTATGGGCATTTCACAAATTATACCCACCAGAACATATACACAGTAGGTTTGTACAATTCCCGGCCACACTCGTCCCTCATGGGCTCAGCCCGTTTAGTTTCATTTTTTAAGTCTTAAACTTCAAAAAAGTGGACGTCCGACCTGGGAGAGTAAATAGCATAAAACTACTACTTTACAGGCTAGGGTTCCAAAAAACTACCGGAATTTATTTTTACGCTGATAACTACTAACTCAGGGCTCGGCTGTTTCAAAAAACCCAAATCCCCAAGTGATTTAAAGTTGATCGTGATTATGACAGGTCGGGCCCGCACCTTTCGTTTAGTTGCGTGCCCGACCTGTCATAATCATGATCAATCTTAAAACACTCGATGATTTGAGTTTTTTGAAACAGCCGATCTCCTACTTGGTAGTTATCTGAGAAAAAATAAAACCGGTAGTTTTTTGAAACCCTAGCATGTAAAGTAGTAGTTTTATGCTATTTACTCGACCCGGGATTCAATCTACATTCCTAAGGCACAACGCATAAGTGCACAACCATCTAAGATAGCTAACCTTGTGTGCCTATTGACATTCTTTTCCTCTTTTTGAACGAGATAAATAACCCTAAGAAAAAACGCAGCACCTTCACTCTTTGCTTTTCTTTCGTTTTTATTTTCCCTTTTTTGTTCATAAAATAGAAAATAAAAATTGTACATAAACTTTTAATAAAATCATAAAAATATGAAAAAAATTGAATTTTGAATTTATGAGAAATAGAAACAATAAACAAAAAACAAAAACTCAAAGAAGATGGAAAAGAAAAAAAGAAACAGAAAAAATAAAAATGTACAGGAAATAAAAAGAAAAAAAATAAAACATGATAAGAAATATAAGATCATGGAAAATTTTGGGGTCATTTGATGGATGCCAAAAATAAATGCTCCCAAATGGACCCTTACCTAACTGAACACCTTCTGTTGAATATGGTATATTTCTGGCATGCATGAAATGTCCTCAACTTTTTTCTAGTAGTGGGCAGGCCCATGGTAGGCATCCATGCGAGGCAGGGCCGGGCCGGCAAAATCCGGTGCCCTGTGCGAAACTAAAAAATGGGGCCCTATTTCACAAAAAATGAACTAACGAGCAATTATAATATATATATTATCTCACAAAAAATTATAATGTATATAATGTAATGTCTTACATAAAAATTGGACATATAAGAAGGTCATACCTATCCAACTCCAGTTTGCTAATTATTTGAACATCCTCATTCTTGTAGTATTCTTTGAAATGAAATCTTCAATCATACCCTCGTAATCAATCTTCTCCAACACTTCACTCTCAAGTGCCATGCTATTGTAGCCAAATCATTGAGTCTTTGATGTGTCATAGTAGTGCACATATATGACTTCAATAGCTTCAATTTAGAAAAGCTTCTTCCTGCCGATGCAACTGTCACAAGAATGGTCAACAGAACTCTATATGCAATACTTGCATTGGGAAAACAATCATGCTGCTTTAAAAAATTCAGAATTTCAACAGGTCTGATATTTTCTTTTGGCATGAAATTTTTGAAGAAACTTCAACTCAACAAATAGATCATTGGCATCAATATCAGATTGTTTATCCTTCATAAGAGCTGTCTCAAGATTAACACAAGAAGATTTCAAACTATCCTTATCCAATGAACACAATGTTTTAGAGGTAAATAAGAAACCAAATATTTTTTGGTAACCTAATATTCAGTCCTGTGATCTTTAACCGAGGAGGTAAGAATTAATACCTAATGAAGTAACGATCCCTGCCAATAATTAATTAGAAAATTAGGAATTAGGAATAGGAACCGAAGTTAATCAAAAAGAATGACTCACTAAGAACCTGAAAGCTAGAGTCGGTCGCCGATCAATCTGACGAGACGATGTCAACGAGTTTGAAATTTGAGAAAGGAGACAGGAAGGAAACGGCGGCAGCGGCCAACGGCCTGTCGCTTAGTCCGAATTCCGATCGATCTAAGGACCGGGGAGTCAGGGACCGAGCCAGAGCCACCGAGGGACGGGGCGGGACGAGGAGTCGATGTCAAGGGCTCCAGGCGGCGTGGGAGGAGGGCTCCAGGCGGCGAGGGACGAGGCGTTCTTTTCCTGTGTAGGGTAGCCACGATCTCGATCCCTGTAGGCTGTAGCGATGTAGTTTTTTTCCGGATAACGTAGCGATGGCCTCGTCGCGTGCAACCCTCCTAGCGATCGAGTAGGAGGAGGAGTCTAGGATCGCGCTCGATGCTCGATGGCCTGGTCTCTATCGCTTAATTGGGCCTGGTCGCTCGATGCTCGGCCCAGTAACGTTAACTATTACTAGACCTGCATA
>NC_041390.1:620593889-620650875 GCF_002162155.2 Triticum dicoccoides | reverse complement strand
CCGGAATTTTGGGCCCTGTGCGGGCCGCACCTTTTGCACCACTGTGGGCCCGGCCCTGATGCGAGGTTTGAATGAATTCCCAACACAGTATGCAAGTTGTGTCACGTCCGGCCATTTATCAGCCAGTTTTCATCGAGAAAACTCCAAAAAATATAACAATTGTCGAAAACTCAAACAAATTGGCAAGGTGCCTTGATTTGATCCCTGGAAGTCGGTGGAAATTTTTTTTGAGGCCACTTTAATTATGTCAAGAAACAACGTACCCTCAGACAGAGCCTTCTGCCCATCTCGAACACCCTCCATTAAACATGGTCCAGTTGTAGACATTTTTGAAATGACCCCAACTTTTTCAAGCAGGTGGGCATAACCATGGTAGTTATCCATACCAGGTTTGAACAATTTTTGACACTGTATGCAAGTTGTGACACACATGTCCATTTATCGGTCTTTTTTGACCAAGAGAACTCCGAAAAATACAAAATTTGTTGAAAACCAAAACAACTTGGCATGTTCCCTTGAATTGGTCATATAGGGCCATGAATAATTTGGGGTCATTTCAAGGATATCGAAAAACAACATACTCTCACATGAAGCCTTCTAGCCTACCTGAACACCCTCCGTTGATCATGGTATATGTTTGGATATCCTTCAAATCACCCCAACTTTTGCAAACGGGTGAGCATGTTCATGGTAGACATCCATGTCAGGTCTGAATGATTTCCGACATAGTATGCAAGTTGCTATAAGTTCGGCCATTTATCGGTCTTTTTTGGTCGAGAAAACTCCAGAAAATGCGAAAAGATTCGAAAACCAAAACAACTTGGCATTGTCCCTTGAATTGGAATGTACAAGGCCCTGGGAACCGGCCGGTCGGGCGGCCCCTATGAATAAAGTATTTAATTTGTGAACTTGTTTTCAAATCGATGAACCTTTCAATTTTGTGAACTTTTTTGTCAAATTCGTGAACTTTTTTCAAATCGATGAACATTTTTCAATTTCATGAATGATTTTCCTCCTTGGAGATTGGGGTGTTTGTGTGTTCCAGGGCGGTCCATCAAAATCGAGGTTCCTGTGTCAAAATCTAAGATGGCCCTATCTTGTTACAAAAAAACGTCCTACTAGATCAATTTGTCGTCTATGGCAGGCAGGTTGCATGCATAAAAAGTATTTTAGGTGTTCTTTTTTAGTTGCCTTCATATATATAGAGTCTTGAGAAGTGTGAATAAAACACATAATTTTTTCTTGGGTGGTACAGATTGATGGGCCGATGGACTGGTTTTGCACACCGGCGTAGTATGTTCTTATAAATCTTGTGCTACTTTTATAACCGAAGTGCAGCGTATTGGAGTGGTAAGTTGTGAAGTTTGGGAGACGTGGTCAGGAGTTCAATTCCTCGTGTGACCTATTCTTGCTTTGAATAGCAAGTGGCCTAGCGCCTGGTGGGTTGGCCCAGATGTGCATCCTAGCGGCGTGCTTGTTCATACGCTCGCCCTAAGGTCTCATTGTCCACAACGTACTTTCAAAAGACCATCATGTCCTTTATTATGAAAGGATATGGGATAATCACAGCCGTTGATGCGTTTATGGGGGTGTACTGAAGCGGAAGTACATATAGTGTGACTTGGGTATAAGGATGTGATTTGATGTCTGATCCATGGTTTAGAAATGTGACTGATATTTGTTTACTAAATTGGCAGTGGATAAACGTTCCCTAAGAAAATTAACTGCAATTTGAGCATGTCTACAAATAATCTCATGTGACACCTGTTTAGTCCATGATATATATGTAGCAGCCCATTGTGGGTGGGCTCTATTTTTTCCACCGCCGCTTAGTACAGTATGTCAAGAAAGCCAGAAAAATCCTCGGTAATCATCCAGTGACCGTCATGAATATACCTATTTCATTTCGAATTTATCAATCAACAGTTCGCTGTAAAAAAAAAGGAGTAAATCCACAGGAGTAGTTCAAGTACCATATGTTGTTTTGTTAGTGGGGGTGGTTGTAGTAAAAAAGAGTAAATCGATAGCACAAAATGTATCATGGTTCACGGTTTACATTGTTAGCGGGGGTAGTCATACTTGTACCCCCAGCCCACCTGTTTGAACTGATGTTATATCTGTCTCGCCAATGAAAGTTGCCCGTTCAGTGGTATGCGTCATACCAGTCGATCGACAACAAAGTGCCAGTAGCGACTTTGTGACTTTGTCCATCTCATTGCTTCATGACTCATTACAGCCTTGCCACTATAATGTAAAATAAAGGTCTCCTCCATTCTAATTGTCCCTGATACAAATCTCATTCAAGTGTCGTACAATGTTTTCCACATATGGACAATGTTTTATACACTAGTAGTACAATGATAAGTCCGACAGTCTACTGAGCAGCACTTTCTTGCCACTAACTCCCTTCCTCTGTAGGTTCTTGGTCTTACTTGATGATGTGTGGTCCGCAGAAATGTTGGATCATATCAGAAAGTCATTGCCTCATACTGTCCCAGGCAGTAGAGTAATAGTTACTATAGCATTTGAAAGGGAAAAGGGAGATTATATACATGAAGTAGGTTTAATTGATCATACAAAGGCAAAAATGCTGTTCATGGCAGCTGTGCCTGTGCCTGTGCACAAATATGAGAGAATTCCACCCATACTCTGGGATATTTGTGGGGGTCTCCCATTAGCCATAGTTCAAATGGCTGGGCGCTTTGCATGCAACCCACAGAATTTAGAAGATGAATGGCTCAAGTTGTGCTCTTCTTTACAACCAAGCCCTGGTACAGGTCACACCGCGGAACAACTCATGAAGATACTTATTTCCTGCTACAACGATATGCCTGTTGAGATCAAGACATGTTCTTTCTATCTTACCATACTCCCAAGGGGTAAAAAAATCAGCAGGAAGCGTCTGACAAGGCGATGGATACCAGATGGTGCTGGCATTGAGCAGCAGGGGTTCAGAGCGGAGGGGGTTGCAGAGGCATACTTGAATCATCTCATCAGAAGGAAGATCCTAGGAGCCGTGGAGTACAGCAGCAATGGGAAGGTGAAGAGCTATCAGGTCCACGACATGGTTCTTGAGAACATTGCATCCAAGGCAAGCGAAAACAACTTTGTCACTACGATTGGTGGTTCGGCCATGCCGTCACCTAACCGCAAAATCCGCCGGCTGTCCGTACAATGCAGTGTTTTGAAGTATGAGGAAGAACTGGAGATCATGAATTTGTCTCATGTTCGTGACCTGACCATGTTTGGGAGTATGAAGCACCTGCCTTCCAGTTTGTTCAAATTTAGAGTTGTCCAAGTTCTAGACCTTGAAGGCTGCAAGGATTTCAAGCAGCATCATACTAACGAGATATGCAGAATGCTTCTACTCAAGTATCTCAGTCTCCGAGGAACAGACATTAAGAAGCTAACAAGAAAGATTGGATGTCTTAGGTACTCCCTCCGTTTTTTTAGTCCGCATATAAGGTTTGGTTAAAGTGAAGCATTGTAGAGTTTGACTAACTTTATATTAAAAATTATAGACATTCATAATATGAAATCAATATTATTAGATGCACCATGAAACGTATGTTCATACTATATAGTTTTAGTATTGTAGATGTTCATGTTTTTTTGTATAAATTTGGTCAAACTTTATGCAGTTTGACTTTGACCAAATCTTATATGCGCAGTAAAAAGAAACGGAGGGAGTATTTGGAAACACTTGACATCAGAGAAACAAATGTTACGGAGCTGCCCAAAACGATCTGCATGCTTAAACAAGTGGTTAGCATATTTGGTGGGGACAAAAGAACAGGGATGGCATTGAAGCTTCCTGAAGAAATGGGGAGGACGAAAGCAATGAAGGCTCTCCGTATACTGTCAGGTATTGAGATCAGTGAAGAAAGGAGTGGAGTAGGAGACTTCCATCATTTGACCGAGCTGAGGAAGCTCGCCATTTACAAGCTTAACATCAGTAAGGAGGGTCTACTTTTCAAGCAATTAAGCACCTCGATCAAGCGCCTTCATGGTAGCTACCATCTCCGTACCCTGGCAATTCACGAGGAGTCATCTGAGTTTTTCAAATCACTAGATGGTCTTTCTCTCTGTCCCAAGTTTCTCTATGCTCTTGAGATGTCTGGAAAGTTAGTTGAGCTCCCAAAATGTATTGCAGAAATGCACGCTCTCAAACACCTAACCCTCTCAGTGACGGCTCTTCGGGCAGATAATTTGGGAGCTATTTTACGGTACCCTGGTACTCCCAAAACACGTGCTGGAGTACCGAACAAATCTAGCCATCCGTTGTAAAGGGTATCTTAGTCATTTTCGTATGGGTACTTCTGATTTTCTCCCTGTGATCTCGCATAGATGCCAAATAGCTCCCATAAGAAAAAAGAAACTCCAGATCGAGTGCCAGAAAAAACTCCCGTTCGTTCGGCCGGAAATCCCGATCGCTCGGTGCATCGTAATGGAGTAGCGGTGCCACCTCAAAGCCTGATCCTTCTCTACCACAAGTCGCCGTACCTTCTGCACACCAATCGTCGACTCCGCTGTGTCGCTCGTATGGCATATCCGGACGAGCCGCCACCGGCCAACCCCTGTACTGCGCCACGGTCAAGGAAATGGGTCCGGCTCATCCCCGATGCGGATGCTTTCCAGCTACTCACCCACGAAGGACGTTCATAACTCGCCGGCATGGGCTCATCCCGGCATCTCCGAACGCTGTGTGCAGATCAATATACTAGGTTTTGCTTGCAATTGAAAAAAAATAGACATCAGAATACATGAGAGGTTACGACGAACAAAAATGAAATAATATTAGATTGTTATATTGTTACGGTTTTGCCCCTTAGATCAAGGTACTCCTGTACTTTTTAACATAGTACTCCGTTGGATGAGTGATGGAGTACCAAGTAGTACTGTCCACTGGATCAAGGGAAACAAGGCATGCTCAGATGGGGTGATATTGTTTCCGGTTGACGACTTTCTTCGCGGATTTGAGAATCTGAAGCTTCTTCGCGTCTCCGCCCCTCGCGTGCCACTGCTAAGCTTTCCACAACGCCTGGACCTTGAGAGGCTTGAGCTACGGTTCAGCAACTTTGAGGGCCTTGTTGGAATAAGAAATCTCCAAGAGGTGCATATTAAAGTACATGGCGGAGCCAGTGAGACCACCGAATCAATAGTAAAAGAAATGGTAACTTCGGCGCGGGAAGATCCTGAGGGACCAAGAATAATCCTTGCGTAATATTTTGGAACCTCAGGAGCCAATCTATCTGATGTGCTCTGCTGCTCTTGAAGTCGTTGCTTTTGGCCTGAGAGGTCGCTCATGCTGAGGTGTAATAATAATAAGTAGTGATTCTGGAACTCTGAATGCCTAGTGATGCCAGGTTTTTGTCCCGTAGTGGATGGCTCGATTTCGGCTAGCCACAGCGGGTTTCCTGGCAGTGCCTAAACTAACTATCTTTGTTTTCCGTCCCCTTGCATGTAATCGTTTGTAAAACTTGTTATTTCCGCTTTGAGTAATGGAAAAATCTGTGAGTGTTTCGTTTTTTCTCTGTGTCTTATTCCACCCTTGCGGCAGCTGGTCATATTATACCCATCAGAATGTCATTTTGTATGCCTTTGGTTCACTTCTTTGGTCTGTTTTCTAACTTCATTATTTATGGCTGTATATTTACGTTCAGATCAGACTGGTTTGCTTGTCTTTGTTTCTTTCTTTTCCTAGAGAACAATTGTTATGTGTCCCTAGTCCCCAGGCAAACTTTTCATTTCCTTTTGAATGTAAAGGGATGAGATGTAAGCTTATTTGCCACAAGCATACAAACTTGTGCCTTGTGGCACTAACCCACATGAACTTTATCAACAGAATGTACTAGGAGCAACCTAAAAGAAGAACAGTTTCGGTACACATAAACCAAACATGGTATGTTACTATGGAGCAAGTTATTTCCAAAGTGGCATACCTCTTTGTCTTTAAGGAATCTTCAGTGTCCAGATCAATTCATTCCTGTTGCATATTCCCGTGCTAGATGAATTAACAAAGCCTTCGAAACCAAGGACAGAACCCATTACACCTTCTGCTGCTGCACGGAAACACCTTTATCATCCATGACCAACTATGACATACTCCCTCTGTAAACAAATATAAGAGCGTTTAGAACACTATTTTAGTGATCTAAATGCTCTTACATTTCTTTACGGAGAGAATACAAATTAAGAACTTTTGCTGAAAAGGCCCAGGAAGCACGGTTGGCAGTAACCATGGTTTCCAGAAACCAGAGTCTAGAAAAAAACCTCCTTCCCACCGTCCTGAACTTGGGGCTATGTGCTAACAGAAGCTGACAGGAGAGGAAAATAAAAACCAAGTTGTCCTTGTCTCCTGGAGTGTTCACATAGGAAATCCATCAGCTGAGCTGACACAACACAAAAGCAGGCAATGTATAACATGTATTTATTCAGAAGGTAACAACATGCTGTGTTGAGGGGTTCAGCATACGAGGAAACGAGGTTTCGAGACAAGCAATCAGTTTCTGAGCTTCTGAAGGTATATATACACTGTAATGGATTGGACAAAGCAGTGAGGGAACTTCTAACCAGCAAAAAAATAGCAAAATGTTCCAGAACAAGTGAGAATTTCTGCGCAATGCAGTTAACTAACGGATCCACTATATTTTACACTCAAGAATCTAGCATTTTCGGCCATACTAGTAAGCCAAGAATCTAGTACTGCAAATTATATACCTTCTGGAACAGTTGCAGCCTCTCGGTTGCAGAACCAGCCCCTGCAGTCAAGTACTCCCTCTTCCGTAAGTGTAGTGTAAAAAACGCTCTTATATTATCTCAGAGCAGCAACAGGACGCACGAGGGCCAAAATAGAGGGCACAGTGGGGAACAATCGCCTCCGGCAGAGTAGCCACCGGGCGCGGCATCCGGAGCTGGTCGGAGAGCGGAAGCAATAGAGACCCCGGCCCCGGCGTGGTGGCGCAGGGGCGGAGCGCATCGGCGCGGCGGCCACGGACATGAGCTCCTTGGCGAGGGACAACCCGGCGTGCCCCGCTCCCCCGCGTCGCGCGCCCGTGCCTGTATTACGGCCGGGGGAGGAGGGAGGACGCCGGCCGCCGGGCATTGAGCGGGGTTGCTGTCCGGGCGAGGGGCGAGGGAGAGGGCGGCGATTCGACGGAGGGAGAGAGACGGAAGTCTTTTTTCTTTTATTTGAAAGATGAAAAGAGGGGATCACAATTCTGATGGATTGCTTGAGGCAAGTTGCTCTTTGATCATGCCTTGACACTGTTTCTCATCGACTGATCTCACGTGTCATTGCTGACGTGGCCATCTGACATGGATTCGACCGCGCCTGACTTGATCAACTCGGTCAAAACCCCACAACAAGTAATCATTGACCAGTCGCTTTTACGGTTTTACTTCTACTAGCAAAAGAGCCCGTGCGTTGCAACGGGTACAAAATAAAAAAAATGCTTAGAAACCAGAAAACTAATGTATTACAGAAACAATTATGCAAGTAGATCAATAATATTGAAAGTACTCGAAAGTACCTGAACATCAACTCCAGAACAACCCTTCCAAAAGATGATTTCTATCATTCTCTTACGCCCGTCAATGTAATCTACTATGTCTGGCTTTTTTTCATACTATCAAATATATACTTGTTTCTCATTCTTAGGCACACTTGGCGCAAGTTCTTCTGGTCTCCGAGTCAACATCTGCAACAATTTTTCCAAGAGATGTGACGCATGATATTTGCAAAAGTGCATCATACACTGTACACACCCTATTCGGGTTTATGTGGAATGCCCTAATTGATCAATTTGATACACGAGGAAGTAGGATTGTTTAGTCAATTTTAAAGCCCAGCTGTGTAAAATGAAATCATACTATATGCATATTATGTTGGATGATTCTAGTTCAGTCTTCCTCATTGTTTTTGGATTTTCTCTCTTGCTTTTACCCTTGTCGCTAGATAAATCTCCTTCTCAGCCATGCTAAAAATCAAAATAAGAACTCTGCATATATGTTTACAATGAGCCGACATTTTGGCCGTTCTTTTCCGCCATGGTCAGTGTGACATGGCTTACGTTAGGTGGCCTCTACTTCATATCCAGCTTTCTAGTGTGTGCTGCACGGTTGCCTGCTTGTAGCAGTAGTTCTGCATCTCTGGTAGAACATCCACCATGGCTGCTGAACTCGTGCATTACATTTACAGGAGTGCCACGTTTACCTGTCATTAACTCTCATCAAAATGTCAAGTCAGCAAGCATGTACTTGCGGCAGTTTTCTGTTCATTGCAAGAATGGCGGCCACTCTTTATCGAAAAAGAAAAAAGAATGGCAGCCACCAGATGACTATACTGTGTTTACTCACAGTTTAGATTATCTTGGAATAGTTACTGGCATCCTAGACAGAAACAGCTAGAGAGGAACAGAGAGCCCTACAATGAGTAGTTATAAACCAAAAAATCAAACAAAAAGATTGCAAGGATACTATTTTGATGTTCTTTCGTTGAAGATTTGGAGTACATTAGTATGACTGCCATCTGATTAGAGTTCTCAGTTTTCATACAAAGCCAACTCTTTAGTTTCGGCAGACAAAGAAAGAGAAGAAGAAAACTCAAATAGCTAAGAGAAGGAAAGACTGGAGGGCCAGCATGTCGTTACCGCTAGTCGACTGCCTCGAGTCTTCCATGCCCCTGCCGCCCATGCTCCCATGTTTCTTATTATATGTATACCATGGGAAAAAGTTCATAAAATCTGTCAATCAAGCAAAATGTCAGGTAGAATTATTTCTTTATACGGAGGCAGGGAGAAGAGCAGTAGTATGATGAGAAAGCGGAAAGAAAAGGATTCCATGAAAATGTAATGCAATCACATCCACCAAAAAGCACAAGAAATGAAGTCACTACATCATATCATCGTATGTGCCAAGCCCATCTGTACTTTCTTGGTGCTTCTGATATGCATTATATTTCTATCTCAATTACACTTCACGGATAAGAGCAAACTTATTCTATCTCAATTACACTTCACGGATAAGAGCAAACTTAACAATTTTGTGACATATATATGTGGCCGAAAATTCTAGATCAACGGGGTAATACGGGGGCTTTACGGGATTCCTTAACTAACTAAACTTCACCCCCCCTCCCCCCCTGATTTTCAGGGGGTGTGGGCCCTTCACTCCCTATTCTTCCAATCAGTTTATCCCACCTAAGCATCTCCGTAAAGTCAGTAAAAAATTGCCCATGCGTGTAGCATTGCTCATATGTGGCCATCAACATAGAACCGATGATTCACAAATGAGGTGTGGAGATGGTGCATTGGTGATTTCAGCTTATCGTAGCAAAAGGTAAAAAATGTACCTTGTACATAACATTTTAGCTATTTAGGAGACCAAATTGGAGCTGAAGCGAGCAACATGAAGCTAAGACCTTTCTAATTAATTTATAGAAACTTATCATTACAACATGATGCATCTACTAAACCTTATAAAAGAAACTTACGATTTTTCATAGCGAGCTTAAGAATTTGTAGAATAAACAAAGATAACAATATGTGGATCGTAATAAAAACATATTTAAAAAAATAAAAACTACTTTGTTACTGCTACCTTTTTTGAGAATGTGGATTTATGCGTTTAAGAATGTGAATCTTTCATGAGATGCTGAAGCCAAGATTAGTAAATCTATTCTAATACGCAATCTGTGCAGGCAGCGTCACTTACAATTTAATTCACCAGAATTTGATTCTACATGAAAACTAAACTGAGCAAGAGTTTGTATGTAAAGCAACGGATAAAATCAGGCCATTTGAAAGTTCTACACATAAAAGCAGAGCCACTACCCACAAGCAGGTTGAAGCCAATAGATTTTAGACTTCGATTCATACCATCCAACTGTGAAATCATTGACTTTGTAGCTGCCGCCGCTTCCAATATTACTGGCACTTGACACCACCGGGTGAGCTATGTGAGTCAAATCTGGCCGATACACCGTGATCAGGTGTTCGCCACTACATGCCTGTACTGGCTACCACTGTGCGCCTTTGTGCAGACCTGAGACGGTGCAGGATGAGACAAGAATCTACCCGGACCACAGCTAGAACTACAGAATTTTCAATCATATTTTAGGACAAATTTTCACCCCAATGAATCAGATGGTACTGAATCAAAGAGAAATAGTAGAGAGGAAAAGAGAGATTGCATAGGCATGTACTTACATATCCATGTTGACATTTACACAAAACAAAACGCGTGCGGTGGAGAGAAGCAAGTCTTCGAGTTGGGCATCAGTTCAGAAACAATTGGATGCAATTCAGTACACCACAGAAAAAGAGGAGATACCAAAAACAACACAAGGACACAGGTTCAGCAACTGCAGTTCGGCAACTTCAATCTCAAACTGAAGGGGGTGCTCGACTCTCCGTCCCAGTAACAATGCAATCTTGGAGGGGTCTTTTAATCCCCATCCTCTTCTTTAATATATAGTACGCACACTCGTGCATATTCGAGAAAAAAAAACAATGTAATCATTCATTCAATTCGTTCATTCCCCAACAAACAAAATTTCTTGCTAGTGATTGCCGCATGGTTGGAGGCTTGAGGAGGGGATCTCGTGCTCACCATCCTGCTCGGAGAGGGGATCCCGCCTGAGGAGGGGATCCAACCAAATGAGGGGAGCATGGGTCTCCGCGCCTCAATCCAGCCAGAAGGAGTTGCCTTTGCCGCCGACGTAGCACGTTGTGCTCAGAGATGAGAGGGAGGGGCATCTAGATAGGGCTATGGGAAGGGAGGGAGCGGCGACGGCGGCGGTGGTAGATGGTGGCGCGGGGTGGGGGTGGGGGATCGACCCGCCACCGGTCGCCTCCGGTGCGCGGCTAAGCGAGTCGGTCGGCGGGCTGGCCTACCGCCGGTGCCGAGTGAGGCGAAGCCATGGGGCGATGCAGCAGATGTTCTGGTGTAGGCGTAGGGGGGGCGATTTGATAATTTGCCACCCCTTACTTCCCCCTTTCATAATTTGCCACCCATTATCTCAATGACGGACGGGCCCGGGCCCCACCTGTCATTCTCAGGGGGAGGGAAAATTATAAAAGGGGGAGGTAAGGGGTGGCAAATTATCAAATTTGCCGCGTACGGGAGACCTTTTTTTTCAACGACGAACCGTTATTTCACCTACGGACATGACTGCGGGTTAATTTTTAAAAAGCACAGGGGCTTTTTTTACAAAAAAAGGCGCGACGGTGAACCCGACAGACTCAATCCATGCTTTATTATTATTAGGGAATAGATTTCAACTAGCTCTTGCTCTATTGCTCATCGTCGACGTCAACTGTCTAGATGGAGGTACGTGTATGAGTCAGACACGAAAGAGAAAACCGAACTAAACCAATGTTTTTGACGCACAGACGGAATTAGTACCACCTTGGATTTTGAAAAAAGTATGGACGTGTTGAAAAAAACTAAAAGCGTAAATTCACGAGAAGAAGCGTATTGTGACGGTGAACCCATGGAGTCAATTCGTACTTTATTATTAGGGATAGATTAGAGATAGATTTCAACTAGCTCTTGCTCTATCGCCCATCGTCGACGTCAACGCCCCTCCCCACGTGCTATTAGTTTGATTTCAATTTTAGGCACTTCTCTAATTATGCTTCATGTTCTTAAGCTAGGTGACTTAACCGTAGTTGGCATGTGTCTTGGTCCCCATGCAAATTTTTTTCTTTTCTTTTCAATGCAAATGGATGAGATACACTAAGCTTATTTGCCACAAGCATACATGTGTGACTTCAAATGCAGCTTCTCTTCTCACTTCACACTAACCTTGTGGTTGTGATCAGTCTTGCGCTCACATACATACCATCCATTGTCTTCTCTCCTTAGGGCATCTCCAGCCGTTGGCCCTCCAGGACGCATAAAAATCGCCCCCTGAGGCGAGCCGACGATACACTCGGCGCTGGGGGCGGTTTTGCGCCCAGTCGTCGCCCCCAGGCGCCGAAATTGGCCCACTTTGCAGCCCAATTTCGGCGAATAAACGACCCATATGAGCGAGAATAGGCCCATATTCGGCGTGGTTTCGCCGTGTCTCGGCGTCCAATTATCAACACAATTATTTCTTATCACATATTTCATCACAGAAAAATCAAATACTTCAACAACAAATAGTTCAATACAAATTATATAGTTCAACAAATAAAAACTCGTATTTCATCACGCGGCGTCCCCCTTGAGCCTCCATAGGTGTTCAATCAGATCTTTCTGCAGTTGATGATGCACCTGTGGGTCTCGGATCTCCTGACGCATACTGAGATAGGCAGTCCAAGTTGCCGGTAGCTGGTGATCAACTTCGGCTAGAGGACCCTGCCTGTAGTATGGTTCAGTGTCAAACACTGGGTCTTCTTGCTCGCTCTCGATGATCATGTTGTGCAAGATGACACAGCAAGTCATGATCTCCCACATTTGATCTTTCGACCAGGTCTGAGCGGGGTACCGAACAACAGCGAATCGAGATTGGAGCACACCAAATGCCCGCTCGACATCCTTCCTGCCAGCCTCCTGAAGCTTCGCAAACCAGGCGTTCTTGCCTCCTGCCACAGGGTTTGAGATCGTCTTCACAAATGTCGACCATCTCGGATAGATGCCGTCAGCTACATAGTACCCCTTGTTGTATTGGTGCCCATTGATCTCGAAGTTCACCAGAGGAGAATGGCCCTCAACGAGCTTGGCAAAAACAGGAGAGCACTGCAGCACGTTGATGTCATTGTGAGTTCCTGGCATACCAAAGAAGGAGTGCCAAATCCAGAGGTCCTGTGTGGCTACCGCCTCAAGCACCACACTGCAACCGCCTTTGGCGCCTTTGTACATCCCCTGCCAACCAAATGGGCAGTTCTTCCATTTCCAATGCATGCAGTTGATGCTTCCAAGCATCCCAGGAAATCCTCTTGCTGCATTCTGGGCTAGGATCCGAGCGGTGTCTTCCGCATTGGGTGTTCTCAAGTATTGTGGCCCAAACACTGCCACCACTGCCCGACAGAACTTGTAGAAACACTCTATGCTGGTGGACTCGGCCATGCACCCATAGTCGCCGAGTGAATCACTGAGAGCTCCATATGCAAGCATCCTCATCGCTGTCGTGCACTTCTGGATGGAGGTGAATCCAAGAGCGCCAGTGCAATCCATCTTACACTTGAAGTAGTTGTCGAACTCCCGAATGGAATTCACAATCCTGAGGAAGAGCTTTCGGCTCATCCGATAACGGCGCCGAAATGTTCTCTCGCCATGAAGTGGAGCATCGGCGAAGTAGTCGGAGTAGAGCATGCAGTAGTCTTGCAGACGATGCCGGTTCTTTGCTTTCACCCGCCCCGGCGCCGAGCCACCTCGCCGCGGCTTTTCATTGCTCGCCAGCAGCTGGGCGAGGGCGGCGAGCACCATCAGATGCTCTTCTTCCTGGACGTCGACCGCGGCTTCCTCCTCCAGCAGCGCGGCGAGCTCTTCCTCCTCATCCGAGTCCATCGCCGAGGCAGGCAAAACACCGAACACCTTGCGCTCGGTGGGCGTGTACCGGCCGTTAAACCGCGCAACCGCGGCCGGAAACGGCGGCCGGAAACGCCCAACTGCTGTGGGAGGGGCTGCCGCGGTGAAGCGCTGCTATTTTCCGGCGGGGAATGGCTATCTAGCGGAGTAGGGCGGCGGCCGTCGCCGGGATATAGCTAGTGGTGGCCGAGGGCGCGGGGGTGCGAGGCGAGTCGGGGGAAGAAAACCTTGACTTTTCCGCTGTCGGTGTGGGCTAGGCGTGCTTTTCCCTAGCGCCGGAGCCCCCAACTGCTCCCCAGCGCGCCGGGTTCGGCCTGTGACCGCCGGGCAGAAAAAAGGTCCGAACCGGCGATTTTCGGCGTCCTGGGGGCGCGACTGGGCCGTTTTTTCGGCTCCGGCGCCGAAAAAGTGGCCTGGGGGGGCCTGTTGGGGGCGCGGCTGGAGATACCCTTAGTATCATAGTCGGGCAGCCACACCTACTGGACCGGCTGTTAGCCTTCAACGGCTCCCCCTGCACGGTTGTTCGCAACAAAGTATAAACAGGTTTCAATTATTCAGCATCATAAGATCAATCAGTGATGAACTACCGCTTTGGACAAAGCGGTCAGGCTGGTCATAGTGGGGAGTAACTTATACTAGTGTCATGTATATGACACTAGTCTAAGTTACTACCTTCATAGTGCAAAATAATATAGTAGTAGTGTCATAGATTGCTTCATTTATTAACTCATAGACTCATTTTGCCTCGGAAAGCGCTATGTTACAGTAACATATTATGTTACCACAAGCACCTTTTTCCTCATTAAATACTTGTTACATAAGCAAAATTACCTTGGGATGTGTTAAGTTACTACCTAAGTTACCTCCACTATGGCTAGCCTCATGAGTTTAAGAAACGTATTGCACGGAACACAATCTATTGCATGCACTTCTTCCTATGAACATTCAGCCTAACAAACGCATACCGCACACCAAACCCAGCCTCCCAGGAATACAGGCTGTAAAAGTCATACGCCTCTTCAAGTGAGTCCGAAGTCATACCAATAGCAGGATTTAACAGAGCCCCTGCCTTCTTATCAGCATAAGCTCGCAGTGACATTCCAGGGCAGAAACCCTTTAGGCCTTGTTCGGTTACGTGTGGATCCGAGGGGATTGAAGGGATTTGAGGAGGATTTAAACCTCTTATAAGGCAAAATACATCTCAATCCTTGCCAATCCCCTCCAATCCTCTTGGGAGGAGGATTAACTGAATAAGGCCTTAGGGTCCCTTTCCCTCTCTTCGCCACAGCTGCCAAACCGGACAATGTGACATCAAGCTACGTTACCAGTGCTTATAATCAATCAATTAATACTCCCTTTTGGCTTATACGCCAAATTGACAATCCAATTGCCCGCACAAACAAATCAAACCTCGCATGCAAGTTTTCAGCGCATCAATATCGCCACTGCTAGTATCCGTAATCGATCCAATAAAGAACTAAGCGGATCTGTTACTACTACAGGCTTCAACTCATCCCCAGCAATTTGAATGTTCACATGAATAATTCAGCACGCACACTAAGCAGATTCAGAATCCGTACGGCAAGTCAATCTTTTGCACTAGTGCTGGTGAGTAAAACATCACTCATTTATCCCTAGCTAGACCCCTGGGTTGCATACTTTTAAGTTCCCACACCTTATAGTAGTAGACATTATTTGCAAGTTTAGTACTCCCTCCATTTACTTATACAAGGCTATTATGAAATATATGTTTTCCATCAATACAAGGCCACCAACAGTAATCAAGAAAAGAATTAATGGTATTTCCTCGTACTAGCAACCTGTTTAATACTTGCATGCATGCAGTCATAATAACATTAACTACTTCCTTCACTCAATTTCCTTCCATGCAAATTGTATATTAATGATCTCAATAAATGAAAAGAAAAGCTGGCTTGTAAAATATGCATTAAATTTTACCTTGATACCTGTAAATTGTAATTTGAGTTTGTGGTCTTGTATATAGAAATGGAAAATGCTACACCTACGAAAACGTTACGTACGTTTACGAAGCCTTCCAACTAAACTAAACACCCCCCCCCCCTGATTTTCAGGGGGTGGGCCCCTCACTTCCCTAAACACCAATACCAACACTCCATGTCGGTTATTACGTAAGCTACGTAGAAATCTTTACGTAAGTCTAGCATTGCTCATAAAAATGAAGGGAGTATACAACATTTCTAGTTCATGGTAGCAACCGCCAACCGTGTGACAAATATTTATATGCATAGAGCGTCTTTAGTTTAGCACACCTCTGTTCTTAACAGCAATGGTGCTGCAGATTGGGTCTCTGCAACTGCAAGCAATACAAGGATGGAAGCATAAGACTCACTACAGGGAGCATAAAAAAATGGATGAAACATTACATCCATACACTGTTCTAATGTCATGTACAACAGTTCCAGGGACTACCAGTAATGAAACCAAAAACTCGTTTCTTACCCCGTACATGACATTGCAAAACTAGCAATACATAGAATGGCAAGGGGTAGTAATATGTCCAATTGCAGGAGCAAAATTCAGAGATTGGCAAAAACTGTGCAACAGATAGTTCTGCATAAAGTAACTAAGAATGACATGCAATGATCTCAGAGAGATAACAAAACCATCGATTATCTTGGACTGCTAGAAAGAAAAACAGAGGCAGAAGTTGCAGCTCATTTAGAGTTTAAAATGTATCTCGTGAAACATAAGAGAGTTTCACTTTCACAGGTACAAAACTAAACGACTAGTTAGTGCTAAAAAAAGTACACTTGACCTTTGTATCACCAACCGTTTACCAGGTTAAAAAACTCAATTTTGTTTTAAGAAAAAACACTTGATATCCTAACTGATTGAATTGATGACCTCAATGGCACATTGCAAACTTCCTGTTTCCATCAGTTAACTAAAGATTCAACTTACCAGGATATGAAGAGCCACCAACCCGGTCTCCCAACAACAAGGAACAAGGCCAAAGAGAAACAAGGCCCCAACCTTATCTCCCAGGCACATACGGATCCATCACGCCAACCTTAAAACTGGATAGTTCATTGATGAATGGTAAACTTAGCTTAAGTATAGTTCAACCAGGACACCATTCTTTTTCAGAGAACAAAACAGAGACTTGATGCAAATGTTCCAGGTGGAGAAAAATTGAGTAGTACGTTTCAAAAAAAAAATTGAGTAGTTGTGCATGTACTTGCTGCTCACCCACTTGTATATGCTACTTCCAACTACTCTTCTTACTGTTGCATCATTATAAGGATTTGCTTACCTCCATTACAATGTTCAATCAAAACAGCTTTGTTTCATAGCATGATGTACATCACCTGCCTCAAAAAAACTCGAACGGGATAAATTATACAACACCTGCCCAGCAAAAAATATGTAAAGAATCTACGGGACCCATTTAAAAATAGCAACCGCAAACCATGTCACACCTCATATTTATATGTACAGAACATCTTTAGTTTGGTTCTTTGCAGCAACTGCAAACCATGTCACGCCCCGTATTTATATGCAGGGAACATCGTTCTTTGCAGCAACCGCAAACCATATCAAAACTCATATTTATATGCAGAGAACATCTTTATAGTTTGGTTCTTTGCAGCAATGATGAGCTGCAGATTGTAGGAGCTGAATTGTTCTTAACATCATCGGTGCTGCAGATTGTGTCTCTACAGTAATGCTCAGAAATACAAGGAACAGGTTGCAAATTACTCCCTCCGTTCGGAATTACTTGTCGCAGAAATGGATGTATCTAGACATATTTTCGTTCTAGATACATCCATATCCGAGATAACTAATTCTGAACGGAGGGAGTAGATGCCAGGAATTGAAGCATGGATGCTAGGTAGCATTAGAAAATCAGATGGGTGTTACTTTCATTACCGATACCCTGTTCTAAGCCTTGGCAGCAACTTACAGGTGCTCCACAGGCCATCAGTAAGCAAATAAAAAATCCAATACAGGACATTGCAAACTAACAAAGCTTAAGGTAACGTCAAACTGTGCCGGCATCACTAAGAAATTAAGCAGTATATTATGTTGTTAAGAAGTAGTACAAGACTGCAAGAGAAGAACAAGTGGACACAAGCATAAGATAACATCAAGCACAATAGATGTAGCATTAGCTAGGTAGTACTCATTGAGATAGAAAACAGTAGTTCTAGCACCGATGATCTATCCTATAAGCAACATGTTTCTTACCCTTAATAGGGCAAGGCAAACCAAAATAACAAAAGAAAATGACTAGGAACAATTACTACTTGGCAAAAGCATAACCTTGTCGGTCGGTTGTCGAGACCACTGTCCCCAGAGTTGGCTTGCCGGCGCCTTATGGCTTTTGTTAGAAGGGCAGTTGAGAATCTGGCATGTTAATGGTGTAGCTGGAGAGAAGATGGATGATGGTGAAAGGACGGTCGGCGACGAGGACAAACTGATCGTCCTGCTCCAAGAAATCGACATCTTCAGATATCACTTGGACCAAATGGAAGTTATACTTCCAGATGTGAGCGGACCGATCCAGATGTCGAGTGAAGTAGACGCAATTCGGCTCAATGCCTGGGAACTTATCAGCATCCACAGCCACACATCTTCGATGCCCAACGAAGATGGCAAACCTGCCGATGCTCCACATAGGCACGAGCTGGCGGGTCACGGTGTCAAATCTGAGAACACTAGGGAAGACGGTTGTGCGTTTTCTGAAGACGAGCAACATGTGTCCATCCAATCCGACTAGAAAACATCGATCGTCGTCTCCGTCATATGTGCAGCCGGAGAAAACATTGGCAAGCAACATGCTTGTACTCAAACCAGGCGGGAAATGATAGGCTGCCAGGTAGGTGAATAGAATAGCAAACGTGGCAGCTTTGTTCAAGCTCGCGTACACACCACCATTCACGCCCGTCTTGAGTAAGAAATTATAATCTGGTCCACAATCAAGCACGGTGAAACTCTGACTGTCAGGATTGGCCGTGTAATGTTGCGCATGAGACGAGTTGCAGATGACAATGAGCTTGAGCGGAGAGCCATCACGGAAGACGACGTCAGCGGCACCCATCTGCGGTGGCACGGGGACCAGGAAACGGACGACAGCGCCGGTGAGAGGGTTGAGGACGCTGGCCGTGTGAGGAGGGCTCTTGTCCGCCAGCACGAAGTAGCCGTTGTGAGTGGTTGCCATGGTGTAGTGGTCGCGGAGCATGGGGAACTTTCTGCGGAGGAAGCGGCCGGTGTCGGCGTTGCACAGGAGCATCTCTTCACCCTCGCTCTCGAAGACCTCGTCGAGGAGGATCCACTGGCGCGGCTCGAAGCGACGGTCGGACTCGCTGCTCTTGGGGTCGTCGGTGGCAGCGCGCCAGCCGGGGCAGGTGGCACGGAGGTGCATGTAGCAGTCGAGGTCGTTGGTGGCGAGGAGAGAGTCGGCGACGCGGCGGACGAGGTCCGGAGGGACGGCGGACCAGCCTGCGGCCGCCGTGGGGGAAAGAAGGGGCGAGGTTTGGAGATGAGTTGGTTCCTCTTTCTTCCTTTTGGACGGCGGGGGAACTCTTGCGGCCAAGCTCGTCGGGTCCGCCATTGCTGCACGCTCGAGCTAGGGAGAAATGGGATTGACACAGAGAGAGAGAGGACTTATTAAGTACCACGGTCGACTTATTAAGCACGCTGGCTTCGTATCCTCACGATTATTTCTTTCCTTTTTTCTTTTTTGACGAAAAGCTGTCAGCGCAGCATTTCATTGAATATATATAGAGAGAGGAAATTTGGTACAGAGCATACACCTAAATCCCCAGCAAGGGATAAAAGATGATCATCCTATTTTAACACCCATACATACACCATCTAATGATCCTAGTCAGGTTCCCTAGGTCTGTTCATCAACTGAGCAATCTTTGTTCTCTTCGCCAATGTCCACAGCAACAGTTCCTCGATGATGCGTTGCTGAACTTGTGGCACAGAGGATGTGACGTTGTTGAAGATTCGGGCATTTCGCTCTTTCCATGTATTCCACCAGATGAGCTGCACCAGAGCACTCCACGCTCGGCGGTGCCCGGGTGGTATCCTCCTTCTCCCCTCTTCCCACCATTCCAGCAGCGACGTCGTCCCGGCCTGCGGCGCCACGGCAGGGTTTAGGTTGCAGCGCTGCACCATGCACAGCCAGAGGTCTCTAGCAAAAGGGCATGCAGCCAGCAAATGCGTCGCGTCTTCCGGCGCATTGCCGCAAAGCCGACAGGATGGGCTGTGCGGCCAGCCCCTCTTCGCCAAGTTGTCTGCCGTGAGCACCCGCCCCAGGACGGCCATCCAAGAATATATCCTACACTTCAGAGGTGCGCCTGATTTCCAGATTATTTCCTTGAAGTTTGATCTTTGCGAGCCATCAAACTGAATGGCGTAAGCCGATGCCGTGGAAAATTCACCGTTGGCAGTCCATCTCCAGGAGATCGCATCCGGATGGTTTGCCAGAATGATGGTTTGCATGCTACTCCAGAGGCTCGTGTATTCACGCACCGCCTGCACTGACAACGACTGTTTTAGGTGCCTTGTCCATCTTCCTTCTGTGATTGCCTGCGCGACCGTCAGGTTCTTTCTCGTGCAATGGCGAAAAAGCTCTGGGAAAGCATAGCATAGGGCCACCCCTTGGAACCAAGCATCGCTCCAGAACTTGATTCGTTCCCCATCCCCCAGATGAAAATGTACTGATATAGCGAAGAGCGCCCCCACTCTAGCGTCCGACGGCAGCAGCAGCCCATGCCATGCTCTGTTTGTATCCGTCCATGATAACCACAGCCACCTCATGCGCAGCGCCGTACTTTTAGCAGCGAGGTCCTGTATCCCTAGGCCTCCGAAACATGTCGGCCGACAAACCACCTTCCAACTAACAAGGCATTTACCTCGACTTGCGAGCTCTTTCCCTTCCCATAAGAAACCTCTCCGAATCTTGTCTATCAGTTTTCTGAGCCAAGCCGGCATGTCGAGCACCATCATCTGGAACACCACCATGGCGGAGAGAACATGTGTGACCAGCAGCAGCCTTCCATCCATAGAGCAGTGCAGGAGGTTCCATCCTTTTAGCTTGATGTATAGCTTGTCAATGGCCGGCTGATAATCCACCTTGCGCATCTTGGAATCCGAGAGAGGCATTCCCAGATATTTGCACGGGAAATTTTGTATTGCGCACCCAAAATCTTGCACCATTGCTGTCAGGTTTAGGTGCCCGCATGCCACTGGAATAATCGAGCTCTTACTGAAGTTTGTGCGCAGCCCGGTTGCGGAACCAAAGATGTCCAGTAAGTCCTTTACTGCCTTGACCTCCTCCTCCTCCGGATTGATGAAAAGCACGGCGTCATCGGCATATAAAGATGTTCTATAGGCCATCCTATGATTCCCAATTGGCTTCAGGATGTTGGCGTTCTCCGCAGCCGTAAATAATGCTGCAAGGCAGTCAAGCACGATTACGAACAATAGCGGGGAAAGGGGGTCTCCTTGCCGTAGACCTCTCTGGTGGTGAATTGGGTCGGAGAGCTCGCCATTAACTAGCACACGCGTGGACGAAGACGCGAGCATGATAGCAATTAGATCCGTGAACCTAGTCCCAAAGCCCTTGGCCGTCAGCACTTCCAGCAAGAATTCCCACGATACCGTGTCAAAAGCTTTCTCGATGTCCAGTTTCAACAACAGTGCGGGTGTCTTGGATTGCCTGAAAGTTTTGGCTAGAGCACTGACATAGGTGTAATTGTCATGAATGGTGCGACCTCGGATGAAAGCATTTTGGCATGGGCGGACAAGATCTTTCATGTGCCCTCTGATACGGATAGCGAAGATCTTGGCGATCAGCTTGGCAAAACTTGAGATTAAGCAGATAGGTCTGTAGTCCCTTGGCGATTCCGCGTCCTCCTTCTTGGGTAGCAACACCATCGTACTTTCATTTAGGGGATGCAGATTTCTGGCGTTCAAACATTGCACAGTGGACAGTGCATCCATCAAATCAGTTTTGATGATTTCCCAGCAGCACTTATAGAACATGCCCGTGTACCCATCTGGCCCCGGCGCCTTATTCCCATCGATCTCCGTAATGGCCGCCTTCACCTCCTCAACTGATATTGGACAATCCAAATCCGCCAGGTCCACCTCCTGGATTCCGATCTCATGGAAATTAATGCCATGCCCTCTCTGAACTTTTTGCCCCATCAACCCATCGAAGAAATCATGCATAGCTTGCACTTTGCCGGCTTGGTCAGTGTGCGGGACCCCTTCATGAACCACACAGTGGATGTGCTTCCTCCTCCTTCTAGCAGAAGCTTTGGACTGGAAGAAACGGTTGCTAGCATCTCCTTCTTTTAGCCAAAGTATTCTCGATCTCTGTCTCGAAATGGTTCTCTCTAGTGCAGCGAGTCCTAGTCTTTGCATCTTCATCATAGCCCTGAACTGTCTCTCCTCAGGTGATAGTTGCCTGTTGTCCATTGCCTTGTCTAATCTTGCGATGATCTCGCTCGTGATTGCCTCCTTGAGGGCTATGTTATTGACAAATTTTGCCCCCATCGTTGCAGCTCTCTCCCTGTCCACCTCAGCTTCTCAGCGAACCTCGCAATTGGCTCCGTTGCAGCAGTTTGCCTCTGCCATGCATGCCTCACAGTGTCCTCGAATCCCTGCATCTTCGGCCAATGGTTTTCGAAGTGGAATTTTCTTGCCGGCCGGAAAGGTGCATCGCAGGTCAATAGTAATGGGCAATGATCTGATATCTCGCTGGATAGAGCCTAAAGTAAGCATCCTGGAAACATAGCATCCCACTCCTCATTGAAAAGGATCCGATCAAGCTTTACCATCGTTGCTCTTGCTTGCTCATTACTCCAAGTGTACCTCCGTCCATGCAGATAGAGATCTTTGAGCTGCAAATCATTAATGAAACCTCTGAAAGCTGAGATGCAACGCCGATTTATATTGGAGTTGCTCTTGTCTGTGGCTCGTACAATGAGATTGAAATCTCCTCCAAGGAAGACCGGCGTCCCCGCCGGGAAGAAAGACCCATAAATCTCCTTTATCTCTGCCAAAAATGCGATCTTGTCATCTACCTCTTGCGGTCCATACACTGTCATCAGACCAAAAGGCGTGCCATCTGCAGTTTGTCCATGAGCTGCCACGAAGGATTCAGTTGCGTGAGTATTGGGCAGACTAAGTTTGTCACTCTTCCATGCCAACAAAATCCCTCCCCTTGTTCCCAGCGCTGGTGCAATGCAGAACTGGTCAAACTCCGGCCCACAAATTTGATGCACCGCATTCAGATCAACGGATGCTAGTTTGGTTTCTTGGATACAAACCATCGATACATTGTGATTCCGGATCACCGATCTAACCACACCTCTACGTGCTGGGCTGTTATGCCCACGCACATTCCAAATCAATACGTTGTAATCCATTAGGAAACATGATCTACACTGGGGCAGCACCCACCTCAAGCCATGGCTGGCGCCTCCTCGTTGCATTCTTTGCCCGTCTTCGCTAGCGCAGTGAGAGCCTGGATCTGAACCGGAGACAGTGGCTCATCGAATGCCCTAGCATAGCGTTCCATCCTCTCCTCTTCTGACTCGCCGCGCTCTGGGATCGCGAGGCCCCTCTTGGACATCACCAACAGCCTAGCCTGTCGCATGATAGAGCTCTTGCCCTCAGGGAAGAGCAGCTTCTTTCCTTGCAGCCTGTTGCTCCGCCTGGTCGCCGTTTGGGGGGGTTTTGCCGCCTTGCGCGGCCGACGGGGCCTTGGGTTTGGCAGCAGGGCCTTGGGGATGGGCTGTACAACGCTCTTGAGGAATCCCTCCGTGCTGGGTGCGTGGGGTGCGCCGGAAAACTCGCTCGTGGGATCGCCAGGGGTGTGAAACCCATCCAGCGCCCCCCTTTCCGCAGTGGGCCCCCTCTCCATGTGTGTGTGGCTCCCACCCCTGCCAGGAGCAACCCAGCCTACGGGGCTCACCTCCCAGCCCCCATGATGCATGGCGTGCTCCCGCCCGTTGCCTAGGTCTTCTTGCATGTGCACCTCGCCGCTGGCTACCGGGACCAGGTCAACCTGGTTCACGTGCCCCCCGCAAGGGGTATGCACACAGCTGTCGTGTTTTGGCGTGTCCCCACCATCCCCGATGCCCACCAAGGGGGTAAACAGCGGCTGCGAAGCGCGGTCTTCCTCCCCAATAATTGGAGCGATGATGCCATTTGGGGAAGTGGTGGCCCGCCCTGGAAGAGCCGCGTCAGGGAGGCCTGGCCGCCTGCCGCCATCTGCCACCTGCATCCCAGACCTGGGGGAGGGCTCCTGGCCCGAGCTTCTGTCGGCGTGCTTGTCGCCCTGGTCCATTGGCAGGTCCGCGGCACCCCCAAAACTCTGGCCTTGCGCGAGGCCATCTTCTGCGGGCGGCACCATGTGGCCTGGGGTGAGGTAAACGGCGCACACGCCGTCCGCTTGGCCACCTTCCCCGTCGCTGCCCTCCGCAGCCCTCGTGACACCAGCCTCCTTCGTCATTGGGCTCACGGCGTTAGGGCAACCAATGCGGCCCCGTACACCCTTGCCCCGCCTTTCTACCGCCGCCGGAGGCTGTGGCGTGCCGGCCACAGCATTGTAGCGACCTCCGAGCTCCCTGCTGCCTCCCCTCCTCCTCCTGGCTGCCAAGGACAGCGATGAGCTCCCACGCGCACGGTAGACATCATCAGGAACCGCCCTCGCCCATGGAAGTGGCCTTTCTTCCGGCGGCGGCGCATCGCCTCCGTCATCTCCTTCGCTTGGTCCGGCCCAGCGTGCATTCGCCGACTGCCTGGGTGGGTAGAATGCCATCGCATCAACATGCGGCAGCACCCGGCGGTGAAGGGTGCACGGAATGTGCTCGGCACATGAGCAGGCCTCCGGCACTGGCGGAGCTTCAGCAAGGCTGAATGGGCCATGGCCCGCCCAGCCCATTGAATTTTATACACTATATATCTAGTTCGGGCCTGAAAACAGTAGCCCATAGGCTATTTTTTCTATTCGGCCCGCCCACCTTTGGGCTGCAAGCTCCGCCACTGGCCTCCGGCACTCCCTCCTCCAGTGCAAGACCAGCCGGCAGGGCGACGTGCGATAGCGGGGCGTCGCAGGGCTTCTTTTGGTGCAGCTTGAGTGTGGTCTCCGTCGGAACCAGACTTGGGTCATCAACCCAGGCCCGCACCACGAAATAGGAGAGGTCGGCCCTCTCCGCCGTCTCCACCGCGACTTGGTAGATCAGCACCTCCGGGAGTAGCTTCTGCACCGTCTTGACCGGCCACATGTCCTGTGGGATACCCTCGACGAAGAGGCGCACGCTGTAGCGGCTGGCGAACGACTCAGCGAAGGTGAGCCGGTTCCACGGCCGCATGATGTCAATCAAATCGATACGATTTTCCCTCTCAGATCGATACGATAGGATACGATACGATTCGATTCCCCTCCTTCCGCCGGCGAGCCCTCAAATCGATAGGATACGACCAGCATGCGCGCGCAAGGAGGCCCTCCATCTCGTCGCTGCATTCGGAGCTCTCGTCCCGCCACCGCGACGTGGGGCTCTCCTATCCTACCTACAACCGCCGGCCGGGTGCTTCGCTAGCTAGCTCGCCGCCGTTTAACGGATGCATGCATGCATGGCTCCGCCGAGCCAGCCGAGGTGCCCGCGCGTCCCAGTCGCACGTCGATCCAACGCGAGTGCCGCAGTTATGCGACGCCATGGAATCAAAAGCCATGCATGCGTGCGGACTGCAGAGTACTCTTCGTGTAAGAATCCATCCATCCATGCATGTGTACGTCACCACAATTTCGCCTAGCTAGCTGTTATTATTTCTAAAATAAAAAAAACCTAGCTAGCTTATTAGCGTGTACTACCTTCGTCCTGCTTTATTGGTCCCTTTGTATTGTATTCTATTAGAAGAACGCCCGTGCGTTGCAACGGGGTCACATTAATTTTAAAAGTTCAATATCAATTATGTTAATATTACATTTAATATTTTCATACATATTAAGTGACATTGATGACTTTTTTTATCATCAAATTCTCACACACACACCCTCTTCTTTCCTCTTCCTCACTCTCTCTCCCCCTCTCCCTCACTCGGGAGGTGGGACGAAAATAAACCCGAAACGGAGACTACCAACTATGACATTAGGAGTAGAGATCATTTAGTTGATAAGAATAAATAGAAAACAGTGTTAAAAAGGAGAAACAGATTAGAATACATTGAAAAACCAAAAGGACGATGTAAAAGGGGATTCGCCCTGCCCCCCGGGCCTTGCCACCGAACCGGCTCAGCGGTCCAGTCCCCGCGCGGTCGTCTTCTCCTGTTCCCCGAGCCGCGTCGCTACAGAGCCGGGTTCCCGCCCGACCACCTCGCTGGCATCGAAGGGGAATGGATAAGGGTGACGCCCTGCCTTCCCTGTCCCATGGCCTCACTCCTCCTCGACGCCCCCTCCCAAATCCACTTCTCCTCCTCGCTCGCTCGATCCCGTCGATCTGGACGAAGTCAGACGCCACGGTCACCATGACCGACCCCGTCCACACGGCCACTGCCCTTCCTGCGGGCTAGGAGCTTATCGAGGAGCTCCGAACGCCTTCGCTACTTCGTCTGCGCCAACGAGATCAAGTCCAGCACCCCCGCATCGACGTCGCTGCCGTCTTCCTCATCCTTGGGCCACCGCGACATTGCCGTTCGATCTGCGCCGCCCCGAGCTCCCATGTCTTCCCCTAGGACGCCATTGACACCGCCATGATCTCCTCTTGCCTTTCCCCTTTTTCCCCTCTCGTTTGCTCTGGTTAGGTATTTCGCCGTGGCCGAGAACCGCCGTCCGCCATGGCCATTGCGGGGGTAGCCACCGAGCTCCTCGGATTGACCCCGTGGCACATGCCTGCTCCTATGCACACCCATGCCCGAGCCTGCCGCTCTTCTTCCGCGCCCGCGGGGCCACTCCCTCTCCATGCCCACGCCCGTGCTACACCGCGTCGGTCGCGCCCGCCGCTGCAGTCGCGCTCGCCGCAGCCACCGCACCACTGTGCCCCGCGCGACACACACACCCTGGCCGCGCGCTACACTCTCGCTGGCTGCGCTCGCCCCGTCTGCTGCCGCCTATCCCTTCGCTCGCCCCGCTGTCGCGCCCCTGCCTCGCGCCGCCTTCAGTCGTGGCCATCTTCTGCAGGCCGCCCCCTCAGCCACGCCGGCCGCATCTCTGCCCTCCACCATCGGCCGCTCGCCTCGCCTGCTGCGTGTTGCTTCCTGCTGCTATGCGCTGCTCTACCGCTGGTACGCTGCTGCGCCATGCCCTCGACACCGCCATGGACAAACGGAGGGATTGTTAATGGAGTACGAGAAGGAGGTGGCGGAGAAGGTGTGGAGAGGCAGGAGGTCTGGGGCGGTGTCACCTGACTGTGGTGGAGGTGTTTATGCGAGAAGGAGCCGGAGTGGAAGGAGAGGTCACAATTGGAAAGAATCGCAAAAAAAAAATCATAACCCGGAGATCTCAATTCAAAAAAAATGCTAATATCAATGGAGGGATGATTTCCTTCAATAGGTGGAAAACATAGGAAATATTGGTTGTTATCAAGGAAAGGTAAAAATTTAGGAAAGTTAGGATTTTTGAACTGATTTTTATGCAAATGGGGTTTTATTGTTTGGTAACGTGACATCAGTACCTGCCCGTTTGTGACGTGTCTGATTAGGAAAGTTTGCAAATGTTAAGAAACTATTTATTGGAAGGAAAGTTGTGAGGTATCTGTTATTTGTTTCCTAAAACAAATTTCACTAATAAGAGAAATCGATTGATTTAGATAAGTTAGGAAAGTTAGATTAAAATGTATTATTTGTTTTCTGAAAATCTGTTATTTGTTTCCTAAGATAAATTAAACCAATATTAGGAATCGATTGATTTGCATAATTTAAGGAAGTTAGATCCGTGATTTGTTACACGTTAGGGAAGTTCTGGTTGTAATAAAGAGTGGAGAGAAAAATAAATCGATGAACCAGGTGGAAGGGGGTGGTGGGAGGAGAGACGAAAAAAACTAGCGAAAATAAACCGCGGACCAGGGTGGAAGGGGATGGTGGGAGGAGAGACGAAAAAAACCAGCGAAAATAAACCGCGGAGACTATTCACCAACTCGTCCATTAGAAGTAGAGATATGCCAAATTTTGACCTTAAATTTAACTAACAAAATATTAATGCATGTCATAAAAAATAATATAATTGTAAATTATATTCAAATACAAATCCAACGATATAATTTTTTGATTACATATATTAATATTTTGTTAGTTAAATCTCTAGTCAAAATTTAACACAAAATACGAAACAGACTAATAAACTAAAATGGAAGTAGTAGCATATCGCATCGATCATTAATTAATCATCTATTGCCTATTTGGATCGGGATTGGATTGGAGTCATGCATGTGTACACTATCTAAGTAGTTAGTACTCTCTCTGTTCAAAAATATTTGTCAAAGAAATGGATGCATGTAGAAGTATTTTAGTTATAAATACACCAATTTTTATCCATTTTCGTGATGAATAATTTTGGATAGAGGGAGTATGTAACTAACCGATCCGCACCAGGTAAGTCCATCAGTCATCCACTGTTGCCTACGACCAGCTCACCCATGTACGCGCTCCATCGCTCTTTCGCGACATCATGCACCAAAATCTCACGCACCCAGGGCTCTCAAGAACTAGAGAAAGATCTACAAACTCCTAATGTCTCAGTTCGTAAGTCGGTCGTTCGTTTCGTTCGTTCCACCCTTCCATCGATCTCCCCCTCCCCCCCATGCGATCTCCCTCCCACAGATTTTTGTGCTCCCTCCGAAAACCAAGACCGGTTTTAATTCATGTCCAGAAAAACCAAATCAACCCTTCCATATAAAACACCAATCCTTCCATCCTTCCCTTCCATATACGATGCCAATCAAATCATATGAGCCACCCACCGATTTTTTACCGTACCGAGATCCCTTGCCGTATCTGGTTTTTGTTGCCTTTTTTCGCCATACCAGCCGATCATGCAATATTTGTAGATGGATAGATGGAAAATCGCACAATTACAGGATGCCAGTTATCTGTCAGGGTGGACGAAACGGTCCGGTCCTTCGGTCCGGCTCGCGGCCCGCTCGGTGCAGGCCGGCTCGGTCCAGGCCCGCTGAAAAAAGTCATCGGTCCGGTCCCTAGAAAATGGACCGAAATTTTCTCGGTCCGGTCCGGTCAAAGCTCGGTCCGCTCGTTCGGACCGCGACATTTAGCCCAGCTCACAGGCCACAGCCCACAGCAACCCATATAGAGCCCAGTGCGTCAAAAAAAAAAACCATATAGAGCCTAGCGCAGACGGCAATAAAGGCAAAGCAGAGAGTTCAAGTACGCAACCCCGTCCATTCCCCTCCCCCGACCCCGAGCGGTCGAGCGCCGCCTCCGCCGGCTTCCGTCGTCGACCACCTCCTGGTGCTGCCGTCGTCAACCACCTCACCGTAGACCACGAAGTCGCAGTACTGGAGGGAAAGAGGAGAAGAGGAGGGAGCGCAGCGCGTGCAGCTGCCTGCCGTCGAGTTGAGGGTCGACCGCCGCCGTCTCCACCTGTCCGCCGTCGACCACCTCCTCGCCGGCTCGCTGCTGTCGATAAGAGATGACCACGAAGCTGGAGGAGGGGGAGGATGTGACTGCACCTGCACGCCGTCTCCCCTGCACCTGTTCGATCTCCTCTGTCCTCTCCTCTGCATTATCCCATCTCTGACCGAGGTATTCAGTGCCAAAATTTTCAACAATTAGTACTGAATTGTTAGCAGTTCGTACTGATCTATTGAGTGTTGAATACACCATTGTTAGCAGTTAGTACTGAATTCCAAAATTTTCTTACATCATTTTTCATCCATTCTTCAGCTTGTCATGGTAAATCTATAGCATAACTTGCTTATTTATTGTCGATTCCATCCTCTTTTGAAACAAGCATTCTAAATGTTCAAAATTAGTCTCATATATGCTGTATTCTTGGTCCATTTACTTTACAAAATATAAAAGGATGACTAAACAGTGGCTAAACAGAGCCAAAAATCCTCCCAGCGCACTCCCAGGATACAAATTCAGTCGGTCCAGTCGGTCCTCTCGGTCTTGACCGAGCTTTGCTGCAGCCGGTCCGGTCCTGAAAATATGAACCGCCCGCCACTTCGGTCCGGTCCGGACCGGACCGGCCGCGGCCGGTCCAAAGCAGGGCTCGGTCAGGGACCGGACCGGCCCGGACCGCGTCCACCCCTAGTTATCTGCTTACGATCCCATCTAATCAATCTCTTCCTCCAGAAATTACCGTCGGTGGAGTGCTCCCTCTCTCTCTACGCTCTTGCCTCTCTTCATCTTCCCCATGGAGTCATGGGCGTTCTAGATCTAAACCTACTATACCGATCCACCATGGAGCCGACGAGTTCGAAGGGCATGCGATCGATTTGGAGTTCTGGACTATGATCGATCTCAGGAGTCATAACACTCTATTGCCGTCAATTGGCTGTTGGGCCGGCGGGAACTACGATGCCTCGCCGCTGCGTAACGGAGCAGGTGGCGGAGGTGGCTACAGTGGGGCGGAGGAAGTAGGAAAGAGGTGAGGCGGGGCGGCTGGGTGTGCTCTAATTGATGTTGTGGTTGGCGGCGTTGTGCTTTATCCTCGCGATGGCGGTGTTCGCATCGACAGATTGCAGCATGCTGTTGTAGCTGGCACTGTTCAGGTTACTGCTTACGGCGATCGTGATTGCGTTGCTCTCCTCGTGTCCCTTCCTTTGTCGCGACGCCGCCCAGACTATGGTGTGGTTTCCTCGCCGGATCCCATGGGCATGGGCGGATCAGTGTGGAGAATAGGAACCCAGACTCGAGCCGAAGCCATGTGTGAGGAGACACAGGGTTGACGGCGTCATGGTGCTGCGTGCGGTGAGGATTGGAGCCAGGCGGCCGCATCGCTGAGTAAGTGGAGTGGCTGAGGCGTCATGGCGTGGGTGGAGGAGGGGCAACGGTGACACCGTGCTGGGACGAACGAGAAGGACAACACCGTGATGGTCCGAGCATGGAGGGGTGGGATGGGGTAGGAAGAGCACGTGGTGGAGAAGGAGCGCCGCTGTGGAGAAGAAGATGAGACAACACTAGCAACATCCATTTTTCTGTTCTCATGTATGAATGACAAATTGAGTATCGAGTTAAGATATTTTCACACGTTTTGGATGGTGGTGTACTATTGAATTTGAGTCAGATGTCAAGTATCCATCCATGAGCGCCATGAGAAAACAAGTACTACATGGATTCGTTGCTCGTGTTCTTTTTCATCAAAATGTGACAAAGTTTAATTACCTCTAATGTGCATGCCCTTTTCAGTCTTAAGAACATGTAGCCTGCTTATTTGTCCAACATATGCCCTTGGGTGCAGACTCCAGACCTGCCAGCCTATTTAATAGGCCAATTGCCTATACAGAATATCTGTCAAGAATGCACTAATACGACTTATGCAGACATCTTTCATTTGTTTGAGAAATTTGCAAGAAGAAAAGTGCAGTGTTGTGAATAAAATATAAGACAGGGATCAGTGTTTCTGCAACAACACAGGTGTGTTTCATGTATTTTTTGATCGTATTACCTTTTCTGCCATTCCCAATAATCCATGCCTTGCCACATATTCAATTAAATTCTTCTAATTCTGGCTTAGTTGTTTCCTCAGCTTCTGTCTGACGAGGATGCGATGGATCCAAGGAAGTTCCTGATGCAGAGATAGCTTTGGAAGAAAGTTTTGCAGCGTGGTGTTTACATGCTGGTGGTACTCTTGGTGGTTTCTATAGTCTTATTGTCAACTAAAAAAAGTAACATAACATTTGTTGGGCTTTATTCATCCATCAATGCCAAAATATAAAAGGCTGAAAAACAATAATGAATAGTTATGTGGCCTGTTGAAGTAAAATACAAAAGGGAAAAAAGATAATAGTATTTCTGAACTCTGAAGGTATTTGTCTAGAAATTCAACAATACCCATTTTATATATTTATTTTGAAAGATGTAACTATATTGACCAGAAGTTTCATATAGAGAACTCTTATAAGATTATATATTTATTTTGAAAGAAGTAAATATATTGATCAGAAGGGTTTGCATGCTAATATACAAGAAAAGGGAAGACGAATTACAAAGAGGTCAATTACAGGACAAGAGAATCTATGTGTTATTCTTCAAATCTAAAAGAGATAAAATAAAGATCCTTCTTAAACATAACCTTTCAATGTGCAATGGAAGGCACCTTCCCCTCAAAGACCAGCCAATTTCTTCTATGTTTCCAAATATTCCATAGTACACATACAACCACTTCAACAAATCAGGTTCTATTCGTGTTTTCTTCCTTGATTAGAATTTTTTTCATTGTTGCACTTCATTGATATAATTTAAAGAGATAGTTTTTGCCCCCTTTTTCCTTTTCACTCTATTTTCTTTATCTTAAGACAACAGGGGCGCGTAAATACAAGTCACCACGAAATAAGCTTGGCGGCATCTCGTATTCTCGTCAAAGTGATGTATGTGTTGCAGACCACTTTTTGTGAAGTTTCAAGTCAGTGCCTATTCTCAAGATAGTCACCAGGGACATAAGTGTGTGTGAAAGTTCAGTAAGAAACTCACCAACCTAGGGACCTTGCATCTAAAGAGAGAAGAAGTAAGAATAAATCATGTCAACGGAATGAGCTACTACCACTGGATAGAATCTGTTTTTAGAATTTATGTAAAGGACATGGCTTAACTAATTATTGGGTTTAATCTTTAGATTATTGTAGAGGCACGCGTAAATATAATCTGACATTGATAATAGAAGATATGCGAATTCTCAATGCAGAGAGCACTCTTCTCTATATTATCACAGAAAGCCATTTCCTCCCAGAACTAGCTGGTAGCGGAGCTTGAAAAGCACCGGATGATTTGTGTGTTGGATGTGCTGCCTCTACATTTCTTGACAAATGATAATTGATAAAGAGTGGAAGTTGTTTTGTATATTATTGCTTACTTGGGAGACTTTTAACATGCAAAGTAAGTAATACATCAGGGGTATGTAAACTTAGTTGCATGTACAATTTTGTTTTGAATCTCATGCCAGGTACATTGTACGTAAAATTATGCTTTGATGACTGATGATGACATTATTCAGGGGTTTGGTCATCCGCGCGCATATTGTAATATGTAATGTACCCGTCAGTGGAAGAAGAAATAGTGCTATTGACTACATTGTTCTTTGCTATTGACAACATATAGAAAAGACAGGGGAAGAGCATCAATTGTCATTGTATTTGATAATCTTTGATCGATAGAGATGAACTTTTAAAGAAGTCTGATTGCTAATATTTATTCTAGGATATTGATTTGTAATTTTAAAAAAACAGGAATTGACTGCTGATTATTGGTTGCTATTGATACGTATTGCTATGATGGCTGATCTGAGTGATGCTTCATAGTACAACCTGGCTAAAAAGTAAGGTCGGCAAAAGTATAGCTTTGGAATAATTAATGTATGATAATATTTGGTGCAACTAAGATAAATATAATTAAAATATGTGAAGAAAAAAGCTTGAGTGGGGTGATGTGATTGCTTGTGTAGAGGAGACAAGTGTAAGGCAATATTTTTCCCAACACAGTCATAAGCCGCATGCTACGTCGATGCTTGTAAATTATAAAGTTGTTTTGATCAATATTTGTACATATAAATTAGTTTTTTCCGCGGCAGTAGGCTCTCAACGAAATGGCTGACAAACGCTTACCAACATGGACAACGGCCACAACGCACTCGCGATATGGGTGACCAAGCATTTGCCAAGATGGATGACTACCGTGCTCTGGAGGACGTCCACAGGCTAACGGTCGCCAAAACATACGCAGGGGCGCAATAGGATGAGGTTGACGATCATTCCCTCGAGGACGACCCAGCGTTGATAGTCGAAGGCTCTAACCGCGCCTTCAAAGACGACGGTGAGGACCGAGGACAATCGGTCACACGCCATCACTCTTTAAATATTGTTCAATCACGTAGCAATGCACGGGTATTTAGCTATATTATATGTTTTTGAGATATAATGCTTATGGTAAGACATCAAAGAAATATTTAGAATTGCCGATGAAGGTAACCTGAAACATTGATTTAGTAAACAAATATGCCCGGCCATCACATCAAGGAAAGGTTCCATAGACAACTCCAAGGATTTCCCAAACTATAAAAATAATGTGCAATGCAACTCAGAATCAAAACATACCCTTTGATTCAGACTTGTTGCTCCCATCCCCTTTCAGGACCTCCTTCTTCTCCTTCAGGAAATCTGAAACAGTAAGGGCCAAATGTCAACACAGCCACCAACTAAAGTGGATCAAAGGAAACCCAAAACCAGGAAGAAAGCTTACTCTTTTTCGACTGGTAAGAGAACAGCCGCCGGGACTGCGAGTTGGCGAGCAGGAATCTCCAGTCTCGGACCTTGCCGGCCCCATTGGCCGACGAAGCCCGGCTCCCAAGAGTAGACGTCAGGTAGCAACGCATGAGACACATCCCGGCGAACTCACAGCCGGGCAGCAGCGACGGCCGCGGACATGCCATGGACCTTGAGCAGATAATCCTAGAGGACTGAATATTGCACAGAGTGAGGTGATGCACATGCCGATGAACCGAATTGACGGGGAAGAGCAGGCGGTGGGGTCGGAGAGGGAGACTAATCTGTACCGGGACGAGCAAGCGAGCACGCGGGAGATGGTGGAGAGACTCATTGCGGCGACGGTGACGGTAGCGGCATCAAGAGGAGAGGGAGGGGGCGGCGTCCCCGAACGAGCATACCGAACTCGAGCGCCTCCTCGGTCACTTCGGCAACCGGATTTGAGGAAGGAGCAGGGAAGAGCATGGGCTTGCAAGTCCCGCGCCTCCGCGTCCGCCTCCGACAGATGCCCCCGCGACCGGATTCGACCATGAACGGGATGAAGAGCAGGGGCGACCATGGGAGAATGGGTAACAGAGGGGAGATGTGAGGGGCGGTGGGAAGTGACCAGAATGTGTGGGGGCGGTGGGGAGGATGACTGTGACGTTCTTTTTCCAATATACACGTATTAGACAGTTACCAAAGAGACAGTGAGTGAGTGCAACGTTGTTCAAGTCAAAAACAAAATCTATAAAAAAGTTCATTCTTTTCTATGGCGTCCGATTCAGCAGCGTGAGTGTGATTTTTTTTTATCGTCGGGACTTGTTACGGTAATATCATTGGATGATTTTTAATTTTTTTATATAAATAATAACTTTATATAAAAATTGATAACTTTTTATTGAATATACTCACTTAGATTCAAAATAATTAACTCTCATTAAGTACACTTTAGCGGCAATTAATTTGGATCGAAGGGAGTATTTAAATTCCGTAATATGCAGGTCATCTTATGGCCGCCAGGGATGCAGGGGAGAGGAGGAGAGCGACACGGGGAGGGGAGTGGATGACGTTTAGAGTGAGAAGACTATGGACTGGCCGTATAGTGATAATAGATTAGGTGAAAACCTTTTAGAAAAAGTTAGGTGAAAAAAAGAAAAAACAGATTTTATGTTTACAAATAAAAACAGTTGTGTTAGTTTCACTTTTATCTTTATTATGTACTAGCGGCCGGGAAGAAGCACCGGGTCTCGATCTGGGAGGAAAGGGAGGGAGAGAAGGTGAGGGCTAGCGGTGGAGCAAGCCAGATGATGAGAGGGGTGAAGAGATGAGCTTGAGGAGGGGAGCGAGCTTTGTCCATGGCGTGGGTGGGAGCAGAGGGAGGTCCATCCATGGCGGGGCGACAGGGGCGCTGAGCGTGGAAGAAGCACAAGACCCCGACTCCTCTCCTAGCGTGCGAGCTCGTCCGTTGAGGTGGAAGATGACTGTCCATCAATGACGGCGATGGCGACCTTTGTGTGATGTTGGTCGCCAAAACCAACCCGCGTGGTGAGTGTGTCGTCCTCCTTGGCCTTCGACAAGTTGGCGCGCACGTAGTGGTCGCCCTGCGGGATCTTCCTTAGTACGGCGATGGCGAGGCCGTCGGTGAGGACATCGAGGGTGTTGCCCGCCGTTGGATGAGTGGAGGGAAGGGGATGGGAGGGGTGGTGGCGGGAGACGAGGGAGCTGGTTGTGCCCGCATCTGATCGCCGTCAGATGAGTGGAGGGGAAGGGATGATAGGGGCGGCGGTGGGAGATGAGGTCGTCGACTGTGGGGGCAAGAGCGGGGGGAATGGAGTAGTGGTGAATCCGCCGAGATCTAGGGATGGTGCCGGAGTGAAGAGAGTGAGTGTGAGGGATACTGATACTGTTTTTTGGGGAAGGGGCGGGTTAGCTTGGGTGCTGGTTGGACCGTGCTGGATAGCCGATTTGGGCCTTGGATTGCATCAATGACGTTTTGTCTCTGGTCTCAGAAGGAAAAAAAATTTAAAGTATGTATTTTTTATATTTATTAGATATGTTTAGAGTATCACAAAAAAAATCAAAATCTTGAGAGAAGAAACCGAATATACTTGATTTATGTTGGACTGCTTCCATGTTTTTATCTTCTGTCGGACAAATTTCCTTACCCTATATACATAAATTAAAAATTCTCAAAAAATATTAAAATAATAAAATAATTTAAGAAATTTCAGATGACATATTATTTATATATCAACATTATAGTTGGTTGTTTGCTCTGAAAGAAATGCAACATCTTTTTTTAATAGGTTTGTCAAATTTCCTTACCCTATATACATTATTTCTTAAGCGTATCAAGTAGATCTCAATAATTTATAATAGATTTTTCGTTGGATCATCAGTTTATATGTACCCATTGTCAATTTGCTATCTCGTGATCAGTTTTACATTACAAGTGAAGTGGAGTTTAATTATTATGCAATTGTGATCGTGTTATATTGTCTCTATCTGTGAAATTTAGCATGCATTATCTTTATACAATTTCAGTCTTTAACAAACTATTTCAGAAGCCCGTGGCAACGCACAGGCATTCTACTAGTCAACTCTAATGTATAAACCAGAGACATCGGTCACGCCTACTTCCATCCACTCACTAGGTCCATCGTCCTGGGCAGTCATCGTGACCGCAAACACCGGTCATGATCCCCAAGGTGATTAACATTTTGGAAATACATCGTCAGCATTTCAAAAGATATATTTTTTCATGTCTACATTTCCCATAAGCATTGAACTTTTCTTTTACACATCAGGAACATTTTTTATATACCCGTTCAACAATTTAGAAATACACGATTAACATTTTTACAAAGTAATATATTTTTGTGTCTATTCTTTCCATACATGTTGTACATTTTTTGTATACAGCAGGAAAAAACTGTATACACGTTTAACATTTTCCAAATGCAAGATTATTTTTGTGAAAACTTATATTATTTTATGTGTAATTTTTTCATACACATTGTACATTTTTTGTATACATTTTCGCATACATTGAAAACATTTTTTATACACAACATTTTTCAAATGCATGATTACCATGTTACAAAAATTTATGTAAAGTGTTTTTTAAGATATATATTGAGAACATGAGGAAGTATAAACTAAAGTAAAAAAAGGAAAGCAAAAACCATAAGCAAAAAATTATGAAAGAAAAACATAGAAAAAAAAAATAGGGCTTTCATGAGGTCTCACGCGTGCTGAGCGGGCTCAATCTAGCTCTGGCTTCGGGCGAGGCGCGGGAGTGTGTGAGTGAGCCTCTGGCTGGCTCGTCGCCTCTCCCGATCTCTGTTAGACAGATAGAACCCTAGATCCACAGTCCTCTCTCTCTCAATCCTAGTAATAGTAGTTGGTTACGTAGCATCTGCGAAGAATGAAATTAGCAGTAGGCGGAGGGAGTACAAGTAGGCGCTGTAGTTGAAGAAGCCGAAAGCGGAGCACATGGTAAAGGAAGATGCGGCGGCGAAGAAGCACTGCGACAGACGCAGCGCCATGCCGCTCCATGTCCATGGGCTCCCCACTCACTGGTAGAAAAAGGGCCTGTTGTCCCGGTTCGTAAGGGCCTTTTGTCCCGGTTCTGAAACCGGGACTAAAGGGTCAGTACTAATGCCCTGTCCCTTTAGTCCCGGTTCAATCCAGAACCGGGACAGATGGGCCTTCACGTAGCCTGTGCGTGGAGCCCAGGCAGGAGACCCTTTGGTCCCGGTTGGTGGCATCAACCGGGACCAATAAGCATCCACGCATCAGCATTTCTGTGGCTGGGGTTTTTGTTTTTTTTAAGGGGGAGGGGGTTTGGGGGGTTTTGGGGGTTAATTTAGGTGTTTCATATATTGTGTTAGCTAGCTATAATTAATAGAGAGAAGTGCCCTCTCTTATGTCCATGCTTAGTCGACGCTACGTACTATACATACGTATAGAGAGGACTAGACACGCTAGCTAGCTAGTAAGCAAACGAAGGAAATAGAAGATCGTCATGAACATATATGCATACAGAGAGAAGTGATATCAACCACCTCTCCTTCTCCGAGAGATTGGTCGAACAACAAGTTCTCGTATATCTATCCGACACTATCGGCTACATATATACAATAATTATCTCTTACAAATATAATCATACGGACTCAGGGTCCACATAGAATTCTCCGTCTTCAGGGATCACGTGGTCAAGAAAGAATGCCGTCAATTCCTCTTGAATTGCTCGCATGCGAGCTTGAAAGGATCGATATGGTTGACTAGAGGGGGGGTGAATAGGCAACTAACAATTTTTAGCTTTTCTTTAACAAGTTAAAGTTTGCATCAAAATAGGTTGTCTAGAAATGCAACTAGGTGAGCAACCTATATGATGCAACGAGGATAGGTACACAAGCAAGCAAGAGATATAAAACAAGTAAGCTTGCTTAAATAAAGGCACGAGATAACCAAGAGTGGAGACGGTGGAGACGAGGATGTGTTGCCGAAGTTCCTTCCCTTTGAGAGGAAGGACGTCTCCGTTGGAGCGGTGTGGAGGCACAATGCTCCCCAAGAAGCCACTAGGGCCACCGTATTCTCCTCACGCCCTCACACAATGCGAGATGCCGTGATTCCACTATTGGTGCCCTTGAAGGCGGCTATCGAACCTTTACAAACAAGGTTGGGGCTCTCTCCACAACTTAATTGGAGACTCCCAACGAAACCACGAAGCTTCACCACAATGGAATATGGCTTCGAGGTGACCTCAACCGTCTAGGGTGCTCAAACACCCAAGAGTAACAAAATCCACACAAGAAAGTATGGGGGAACCAAATATCCTTTGGTGGAAGTGTAGATCTAGGTCTCCTCCTTCAATCCCTAGCAAATCAACAAGTTTGAGTGGCTAGAGAGAGAGATCGGGCAAGAGAGCTTGAAGGGCATCAATGGTGGAGTGAGAGAGGTCAAAGGTGGGAGAAGCTCCCTTATATAGTCACCCTCAATTTCCAACCGTTACTGTGATTTTAGCACTGCAGCGGTACAACCGGTCCTCGTCCCGGTACAACCGGGACTCACGGTGTATCTGCAGAACCCTACCAAGCGGTACAACCGGACCAGGGGGCGGTAGTACCGGCTAAGACAAATAACCGGACTAACCGCCTGGCCACCGCACAAACACCGCATCAAAACAGGAGCTTGACCGGTACTTGGGCGGTGCCTGGCCGGAACAACCGTATGGCCTTGAGCTCTTGGGTGGCTAAGTCCTAAGCGAAAGAACCGCTCGGACCACCGGTGGTACCGGTCATCGAGGAACGACCGGACCAACCGGGCCACTACCGCCCAAGAACCGCATCAAACCAGAAGCGAGAGCGGTACTTGAGCGGTGCATGGACGGAACCACCGCCCCAGCTGTTGCAGAGCATGGTGGTGGTACCACCGTGCGGAGGCAGCGGTACAACCGCTCGAGCACAGCTGGTGAGCGACAAGACCCAGCGGTACAACCGCTCCAGAGAGCGGTACAACCGCTGGGCAGAAACAGTGAGCAGAAAAGAAAAGAGGGGAAGAGGCAAGGAAAACTCTCTCTCTCTCACACACCTGAGGAAGGCAAAGAGAGGGTGAGAAAAGTGTACGTGAACTGATTCCCCCAGAGATTCCTAATGAGGATTCCCTCTTGATAGTACGGGTACTCTACGACCAAAGAAAATAAAACCGTAGAGGACACGTCTTCGATCTTTTCCTTCGAGAGGTAATAGCAATCCGATGTAAGCCTAAGCATCGAGAACCTGAAACATAAAGCACACGTTGAGACCACCAAGGGTTGTCATCATCATCCAAAACATAAAGTAGTGAAATGCCCTTTCAATCTGCCCCTTTTTGGTGGATGATGACAACAACACGATTTGCAAGAGATAAGTCAATGAAATCTAGAAGGAACTCCCCCTGAATGTGTGCCCCAACAAGTACTAGCTGTTAGAAAGCATGAGCACACTTTCAGGACTAGACTCCCCCTAGATTTTATAGACTCATCACTCTGAGCTCAAAAGGATAGACAATATAATACTTAGAGGCAATAATAATGAAAAAGACCTACGAACAGAAAGGTAAACGGAGTAGCAAGTCTTACACACAGCACGGAACGAACCAAGACCACAAACAAACACAAAACACGAGAACAAGAGAAAACAACCCAAGGAAATCCCCGAGACCTATAGAACCCTCTCCCCCTTTGGCATCAAGACACCAAAAAGGAAAAGAGCGAAGCTAGCGACCCAAAGCTCAGGCGTCCTCCTCTGACTCCTCAGTCGCATCTGGATCTTCATCATCAGAGTCATCATCGTCGTCGTGATCAGATTCTTCCATGGCATTGTCCGCTGCTGCAAACGAGGATGATGGCTGGGGAGGGGCTTCATCATCAGTCCAGGTGCTATGGGTAGAGATCCAACGCTCCTCTGGGGTGATGCTCTTCTCAGAGCCACTCTGAACCTGCATGTTGAGGTGCTTCATCATTACAATTTGGCGACGCTGTGCAAGCTTCTCATTGACATGTGACTCATACATCTTCTTCTGGATGTCAGCCTGGAGACAAAAGGTCTTCTTCACCTTGGCAGTAAGTTTGGCCACCCACGAAGGCTTGGCCCCTGGCTCCAGCTCAAAGTCCTCATTGTCAGAAGTAGCATAGACATCCTCAGGAGCATGTTCAGGGAAGCGAGGCTCGGCATGCTTCTTCTTCTTAAGGAGCTTGACCTCATGAATAGTGAGGTTGTCTGGAGAAGTGAGGAGCTCTCCAGGACGACGAACAGCCCACACAGAGTTCAGAAAGCACATGACAAATGGAGCGTAGATTGGGACTTTACGGTAGATGACCATGTTGTACATCTCATGCCACAGCCAATTGGACACATCAAATGTTGCCCCTGTCCCCACCATGGTCTTCATAGCACCCATCAAATCAACCAGATAGCCATGAATCTCATCTTGGTTGCCAACCTTGGGCAAGAGCACATTGCGGAACACTCGGTGCATGATGTCATAGACCTTCTCCAAATCCTTGGATTCTCCAATAATCCAACGGCCCCTAATGTACAGAGGGGCAAGCTTCTCCTTAGGCATGGACTCAGGAAAATCATGAGGGTGAATGCCACCCCTTCCTTGCAGACCGGTATCCTCGTACCCAATAGCATTGTAGAAAGCCCTCCAGGGAATGTGAAACAATTCATCACGACACATGAAGGTGAGAGTGCGCGCATCATCTTCTCCAAAATGAACCGTGGCATAGAACTGATGGATAAGTTGAACATCAAAGTCACAGTTGACTGACATGATCTTGACAAGATCAAACTCCTCGCAGAGAGCTAGTGCCTCACCAAAATACTCCATGTTGTTTCTCCAATGATCAAAATCAATTGTCCACTGCTTGGCATATCTGTTCTTGTTGTGCTCAAAGAGTTCATGAACAATCCGCACTTGCATCTCATTCCGGAACTGAACAGTGGTCCAACGGGGAGCAATGGGAACCTCATACGGATTCTTTGAGCGGTAGGCTTCCCAATCCTTGGCTTTCCAACGATGCAACGGCATGACAACATGTTGCTTAGCAGCTGCAGACTTTTCACGGCGAGTGGGCTTGGTGGGAATCACAACTTCTTCATCATCTGACACAACCGGTCGCAAGGTCCTTCGTGCCCTCTTATTGGTCTTGCGAGGAGCAGAGCGAGAACTAGAGCCACCTGAACACACACACGAAAAGAACACACAAAAACCCAACAAGGATGAGAGGATTGCACCCACTAGCAGAAAAGGAACAAGTTGCAATAACAGAGAAGATAGAACAGTGCTTAGTGGTTGATATACTCCGGTTGTACCGGATCTTCCGCCGGTAGTACCGCTCCAGCGGTTGTACCGCCCGTAGGGGCGGTAGAACTGCTAACAGTGGCACTACCAGGGAAGATAGATCTAACCGAGTCATACGAATCACACAAGTAATATTCCGAATTCTAAGTGCTGCAAACAAGATAGGAGGCTAACAAAGAACTCTTCTAAGCCATAGAACGAACACTAAATGCGGAAAGATGGGAAAATCCCTAGGCAAGGAATAACCCTAAACAAAAAACTAGAGGCAAAGAGCACGAGGCAATACCACCATCCATGGGAAGAGATCGGAAGGCCTCCACGGAGAGAATCCACGGAGAGCCAAGGATCCGAAGCGCGAGACGCACTCCGGGGCAGGGGTAGAGATGGCCGGCGGCTAGGGCAAGAAAAAGAGGAACGAGGATGAAGGGAAAAAAGACAGCCCTTCAGCCCCGTCGAGTATATATAGGCCCGTACGCACGCCCCGATAGAACCACTTAGGGGAGCGGTTGTACCACTCGTCTGGTACAGACCGGTGGATGGAGGCGGTACTTTCGGTGCCTGGAAGGCAGCGGTAGTACCGCACGGCAACAACCTGTAGTACCGGACGTGGGTTACCGTGGGAGTGTGCGGTGGAACCGCCCAGGCACCGAACGGAAACCCTTGGGACAGCACAACCCGGTACCAGCGGTAGAACCGCTCGTGGTACCGATTGTACCGCCCGACCACCTAAGCCCAAGCCAAGATCAAATGAGTGCAATCCGAAGGGAGGAAGAAGGGGCACAAAAACAGGAGAGAAACAACACCTTAGGAGAACCTAACACAAAGAGCAAAGAGAGAAAACAACACGAGAGCAGCAAGGCTAACTTCAACTCCCCGAAGAGAGGACGGTGGCCGAGGCCACTTATGTTTGAGTCAATTGGTATGGCACCGCGAAGAATTATCCTTGGGTCCATGACCAAAACTCGTCTTTGAAGCACAAGTACCATCAAATATGGCTAATGTGAAAGACACAATCAATTTATGCATAATGGGGGGAGGGAGAGTTCATTGAGAGAACAACACTCCCCCTATGTCCATGCCTACACCTAAACTAGACAACAAGTTGAGCATGGTAGGGTGTGCAAGGGTTCAAGCCACATTGCTTGAATCAATGATATTTAGCTCATGCCTTAACTCGCGAAATCTTGCTTCATCCAAGGGCTCCGTGAAAATATCTGCAAGGTTGTCATGAGTGTTGACATAGTTGAGCTCGATCTCTCCTCGTCTAATGTGATCCCGGATGAAGTGATACCGGATCTCAATATGCTTCGTCTTGAAATGTTGCACCGGATTGAGAGAGATCTTGATGGCACTTTCATTGTCGCACCAAAGAGGCACTTTGTCACAAGTGACACCGTAATCCTTTAAAGTTTGCCTCATCCATAGGAGTTGAGCACAACAACTACCGGCGGCAACATACTCCGCCTCAGTGGACGAGAGGGACACACAACTTTGCTTTTTGGAAGACCAACTTACCAAAGAGCAACCAAGGAATTGGCACCCTTCGGAAGTGGACTTCCTATCCACTTTGTCTCCCGCCCAATCGGAATCCGAGTACCCTACAAGCTTGAAGTTTGATCCTCTGGGGTACCATAGGCCAAAGTTTGGGGTATGAGCCAAATATCGAAAGATTCGTTTGACCGCCACATAGTGACTTTCCTTAGGTGCGGCTTGAAACCGTGCACAAATTCCCACACTCAACATGATGTCCGGTCTAGATACACAAAGGTAAAGCAAGGATCCAATCATGGAACGATATACCTTTTGATCCACCACTTTACCATTGGGATCTAAGTCAAGTTGGCACTTGGTGGGCATTGGAGTGGAAGCCGGCTTGACGTCACTTAGCTTGAATCTCTTGAGCATGTCTTGAGTGTATTTGGATTGATTGATGAAAGTTCCTCTTCTTTGCTTCACTTCGAACCCTAGAAAGAACTTCAACTCTCCCATGGAGGACATCTCGAACTTTGAGGTCATGAGAGCGACAAATTCCTCATTGAAAGCTTTGTTAGGAGAACCAAAGATAATATCATCAACATATAATTGGCACACAAACAACTCCCCTTTGACCTTCTTAGTAAAAAGAGTGGGGTCGATTAGCCCAACTTCAAAACCACGGTCTTGTAACAACTCGGTAAGGTGGTCATACCACGCACGTGGGGCTTGTTTAAGGCCATAGAGCGCCTTATCGAGTTGATACACATGATCGGGAAAGTAGGGATCCTCGAACCCGGGGGGTTGCTTGACGTAAACCAATTCATTAATGGGACCATTAAGAAAAGCACTCTTCACATCCATTTGTTGTAACTTAAAATTATGATGAGAAGCATATGCAATTAACAAGCGAATGGATTCAAGATGAGCAACGGGAGCAAAGGTTTCACCGTAGTCGATACCCTCGACTTGGGAGTAGCCTTGTGCTACCAAACGAGCCTTGTTGCGAATGATAATCCCATGGGCATCTTGCTTGTTCTTGAATATCCATTTGGTTCCAATCACATTGTGGTTCCCCGTTGGCCTTGGCACCAATCTCCACACTTTGTTGCGCTCGAAGTTGTTGAGTTCGTCGTGCATGGCATTGAGCCAATCCGAATCTTCTAGCGCCTCATAGACCTTGTGGGGTTCCACACAAGAGACAAACGTGTGATTCTCACAATACTTTGCTAATTGTCTATGAGTGCTTACCCCCTTTCTTAAGCTTCCAAGCACATTCGTCATGAGATGATCCTTGGTGGAGAGCTTGGATGCAATCTTGGCGGCACGACGCTCTAATTCCTCCTCGGTGGTGAGTTGAGGAGCGGTTACTTGATCATCTTGAGGGCTGTCATGAACTTGCTCTTGATCTTGAACTTGCTCGGGGGAGAGAACTTGACCTTGGGCATCACTTGGTGTGTCAACACTGTCTTGAGTATGATCTTGCCCTTGGTCTTGTTCATGAGGTTGAGGACCTTCACTTTGTTCTTCGGAAGCGTGTGGGCCTTGGGTTGGTGATGGCTCCACTTGAGTGGAGCATTGTCCTTCTCCTTCGGCCACAAGGGGTTCCTCAATGGGTAGGATAAAACCAACACCATTCTTCTTATAGCTTGAGGAGGAATTTCATCACCTACATCACAAGTGCCACTTTGCTCCACTTGGGAGCCGTTATTCTCATCAAACTCCATGTTACACGTCTCCTCAATAAGTCCCGTGGATTTATTGAGGACACGGTAAGCATGAGAGTTTGTAGCATAACCAACAAATATGCCCTCATGAGCTCTAGCCTCGAATTTAGACAACCGAACACCTTTCTTGAGAATGAAGCACTTACACCCGAACACCCGAAAGTACTTGAGGTTGGGCTTGTTACCGGTGAGTATCTCATATGGAGTCTTGTTCAAGCCCTTGCGGAGGTAGAGCCGATTGGATGCATGACACGCGGTGTTGATGGCTTCGGCCCAAAAGTTGTACGGAGACTTGAACTCCGCCATCATGGTCCTTGCCGCATCCATCAACGTCCGGTTCTTCCTTTCCGCAACACCGTTTTGTTGAGGGGTGTATGGTGCGGAATATTGATGCTTGATTCCCTCATCACTAAGAAATTCATCCAAGGTGTAGTTCTTGAACTCGGTGCCGTTGTCACTTCTTATTGTCAAGATCTTTGCATTGTGTTGACGTTGTGCTTCATTTGCAAAGTCAATGACAGTTTGTTGGATCTCGCTCTTCCTCTTGAAGAAATACACCCACGTGTACCTTGAGTAGTCATCCACAATCACCAAGCAATACTTCCTACCTCCAAGACTATCGAAGGATGGAGGCCCAAAGAGATCCATGTGAAGGAGCTCCAAAGGCCTCTTTGAATAAATGATAGTCGTGGGAGGGTGAGCCTTCTCATGTAGCTTTCCTTCGATACAGGCACTGCAAGCACGATCTTTAGCAAAACTAACATTCGTTAGTCCACGGACATGGTCCCCCTTGAGGAGACTTTGCAAAGATCTCATATTGACATGGGCTAAACGGCGATGCCAAAGCCATCCCACATCAACTTTAGCCATTAGGCATGTCGCGGTCTTAGTGGGTCGCTCCGAAAAGTTAATCACATATAGACCATTCTCGACATGCCCAACAAAGGCTACTTTAAGAGTCTTGCTCCACAAGAGGGCCACGGTATCGATATCAAAGAAAGTGGCAAAGCCCATGATTGCAAGTTGACGAACGGAAAGTAAATTGTATGCAAGGGACTCAACAAGCATGACCTTCTCGATCGTGAGATCATGAGAGATGACCACCTTGCCAAGTCCCAATACCTTAGAAGATGAGGCGTCACCCCACTCGACATTGGTGGGCATAGATGGAACCTTGTGCACGTCCACCACCAAGTCCTTGCTTCCGGTCATATGATTTGTAGCTCCGCTATCAAGCAACCATGATCCACCACCGGAAGCAAACACCTACAAGAGATCAATGCTTGGTTTTAGGTACCCATTTTGTAATGGGTCCTTTGATGTTAGTAACAAGGGTCTTAGGATCCCAAATAGACCATTCAATGTATTCATGAAGAGAACCAACAAATTTGGCATAAACATGCCCATCACTAGCACAGCATAACACATAAGAAGGATTAAAATCGTCGGCTTTGTTGGGAGGGGTGACATTGCCCTTCTTGACATTATTCTTCTTCTTCTCCTCGGGGGCACTCTCTCCCTCCCTCACAAAGGTTTGCATGAGAGGAGGAGGCCGTTTGGTCTTGTCATTCTTCTTCTTGTTCTTTGAGTCGGGGACGTACCCAACCCCTTCCTTGGCCACACCTCCCTTTTGGTTGGTCAAGAGATCGTTGAGGTTCTTCTTGCCTTGTATGCAAGTCGCAAGACCTCTCTCAAGTTGCTCCTTCAACTTAGCATTTTCCTCGACAAGATGTATATGCTCACAACACGGGTTAGTAGCATTTGCATTATCAATTAAAACCATATGAGGAAAAGTTGATTTCTCCTTAGTTAGCTTCACTTGGAGTTGATCATGAGACTCCTTGAGACTAGCGTGAATACCCTTCAAGGCCTTGTGGGCCTTGTCAAGTATACCAAACTCCTCTTTGAGTCTAGCAAGATCAACCCCGAGTTTGTCCTTCTCGGAATTTAGCACACGAGAAACAACGAGGGCATGATCATAATCTTTCTCTAACTTAGCATGATCTACGTTGTGTGACTCCTCAAGAGCCAAACGAAGACCACGCTCTTCCTCAAGAGCATTGGAAAGATCCGAAATCTCATCGGCATAGTCACGACTATGTCCTTCCATCTTAGAGATGGTGTCTTCATGAGCCTCGATCATGTCATTGGCCTCACCAAGTTGTTCCAAGAGAGCAATAAAGTGCTTCTTGGATTTTCCCTTGAGTTTGCCCATAAAGGCCTCAAACTCGTTAGCCTCCACATTAGCTCCCTCAAATTCATTAATGCTATCCATTTGGGAAGGATGATTAATGATGGTAGTTTTGATTTTGGAGTTTACCTTGTTGGTGGCTTTAGCCATGAGGCACTTGGCGGTGATGCTCTCATTGGGTGAGTCGAAGAGAGACACCCGTGACGTTGTTGCAATGGCAACAGAGGCCATGGCAACCGACTCATCATCTTCATCATCGTCATCGTCCTCATTGTACTCTTCTTGCACAACCAAGGCCTTGGGATGAGTCTTCTTGGTGAAATTGTTCTTGTTGGGGAACGACTTGGCCTTGTCCTTTCGGATGAGTTTGCCACCATTGTCTTCCCTCTTCTCATATGGGCATTCCGCAACGAAATGACTCACGTTGCCGCAATTGTAGCAAGTCCTTACACATTGCTTGCCCCTTGTACCACTCGAGTTGTTTTTGCTAAAGTTTGGCCTTGAGTTTTTCTTGCTCCAAAATTGCCTTGAAGCAAGTGCCATGTGTTCATGATATGCATACTTCGTATCTTCGGGGTTGCTCTCCTCTTCTTCCTCTTCTTCGTCTTCCACTATGATCTTGGCCTTCAATGCAAGGTTAGGCTTCTTTGACCATTGAGAATGGAGCACCGCATTGTCGGCGGTCTTGTCCAAAATGTTCATGGCCACAAACTCATCCAACACTTCGCTTGAGGTCAAAGTGTGGAAGTCCGGTCTTTGACGAATGACGGAGGACATGGCCTTGTGATAGGGCATCATTGCCTTGAGGAATTTGCGCTTGATCCAATTGTCATCCGTGTCCTTACTCCCGTGATCTCGTAGTGAGACTGCGAGTTTGGTTACTCTCCGATAGAGCTCACGAGGTTCTTCATCTTCCTTCATTGCAAACTCATCGGCCTCATCTTGTACCACTTCATAGTTGGAGCGTTGAATGCTTGCGCTTCCCCGGTAGAGAGACACGACACAATGCCATGCATCTTTGGCCAAGGCGAAAGGACGAAGATGAGGTAGGTCTTCGGGTGGAATAGCATCTTGAATGATGAAGAGAGCATTCTCATTGAATTGATTGTCCGCGGCTTCTCGAGGAGTGAAGTTTCTTGGATCATGTGGATAGAAACCTTCTTCAATGATTCTCCAAAGGTTAGTGTTCACATGATTTAAATGACGTTTAAAGCGGTAAACCCAAGAGTCAAAATCCTCATTTTTCACAATCTTAGGGGGGGCGGCATGATTCAAATGAGTGGAAGGAACCGGTCCACCATAAACAAGTGGTGGTTCCACATGGGCAAAGATGTCGGTGCCATTCTTGCCACTATAAGAAGGAGCCTTTTCACTACTAGCTTCCCCCTTGTCGGGGATAGCATCCGTCACCTTGTTGGCAGGATCACCCACTTTCGACGGTGCGGTGGATAGTTTAAGCCCCTCAAGAAATTTAGTAAACATGCTTTCGACTTCGGTCGTCATGGAGGTTTTCAATGTCTTCAAGGCCACATTGAACTCCTCACAAGAGACCGAAGTTCCCCCATCTCCCGTAGACGAGATCGGATTCACACCGGAGTGTTCCTCCACACCGTCTACGGTATCAACCATACTCTTTGGACGGTAAAGTCCTTAATAAAGAGACGAGGCTCCGATACCCATTGAAAGGATCGATATGGTTGACTAGAGGGGGGGTGAATAGGCAACTAACAATTTTTAGCTTTTCTTTAACAAGTTAAAGTTTGCATCAAAATAGGTTGTCTAGAAATGCAACTAGGTGAGCAACCTATATGATGCAACGAGGATAGGTACACAAGCAAGCAAGAGATATAAAACAAGCTTGCTTAAATAAAGGCACGAGATAACCAAGAGTGGAGACGGTGGAGACGAGGATGTGTTGCCGAAGTTCCTTCCCTTTGAGAGGAAGTACGTCTCCATTGGAGCGGTGTGGAGGCACAATGCTCCCCAAGAAGCCACTAGGGCCACCGTATTCTCCTCACGCCCTTACACAATGCGAGATGCCGTGATTCCACTATTGGTGCCCTTGAAGGCGGCTACCGAACCTTTACAAACAAGGTTGGGGCTCTCTCCACAACTTAATTGGAGGCTCCCAACGAAACCATGAAGCTTCACCACAATGGAATATGGCTTCGAGGTGACCTCAACCGTCTAGGGTGCTCAAACACCCAAGAGTAACAAAATCCACACAAGAAAGTATGGGGGAACCAAATATCCTTTGGTGGTAGGTCTCCTCCTTTAATCCCTAGCAAATCAACAAGTTTGAGTGGCTAGAGAGAGAGATCGGGCAAGAGAGCTTGAAGGGCATCAATGGTGGAGTGAGAGAGGTCAAAGGTGGGAGTGGTAGGTGGGAGAAGCTCCCTTATATAGTCACCCTCAATTTCCAACCGTTACTGTGATTTTAGCACTGCAGCGGTACAACCGGTCCTCGTCCCGGTACAACCGGGACTCACGGTGTATCTGCAGAACCCTACCAAGCGGTACAACCGGACCAGGGGGGCGGTAGTACCGGCTAAGAAAAATAACCGGACTAACCACCTGGCCACCGCACAAACACTGCATCAAAACAGGAGCTTGACCGGTACTTGGGCGGTGCCTGGCCGGAACAACCGTATGGCCTTGAGCTCTTGGGTGGCTAAGTCCTGAGCGGAAGAACCGCTCGGACCACCGGTGGTACCGGTCATCGAGGAACGACCGGACCAACCGGGCCACTACCGCCCAAGAACCGCATCAAACCAGAAGCGAGAGCGGTACTTGAGCGGTGCATGGACGGAACCACCGCCCCAGCTGTTGCAGAGCATGGTGGCGGTACCACCGTCCGGAGGCAGCGGTACAACCGCTCGAGCACAGCTGGTGAGCGACAAGACCCAGCGGTACAACTGCTCCAGAGAGCGGTACAACCGCTGGGCAAAAACAGTGAGCAGAAAAGAAAAGAGGGGAAGAGGCAAGGAAAACTCTCTCTATCACACACACCTGAGGAAGGCAAAGAGAGGGTGAGAAAAGTGTACGTGAACTGATTCCCCTAGAGCTTCCTAATGAGGATTCCCTCTTGATAGTACGGGTACTCTACGACCAAAGAAAATAAAACCGTAGAGGACACGTCTTCGATCTTTTCCTTCGAGAGGTAATAGCAATCCGATGTAAGTCTAAGCATCGAGAACCTGAAACATAAAGCACACGTTGAGACCACCAAGGGTTGTCATCATCATCCAAAACATAAAGTAGGGAAATGCCCTTTCAGAGCTGGTGCTAGGAGTTCATCCCGCTTCTGAAACATCTAATTTAAAGAAGGGGGTCAATACATATATATATGAATGAATGAAAGTCAACACAAATGATGGTAATAAAATAAAATTGTGAATGTTGTTATTTACGTACTTCATATTGTTCGTCAGTGTAGCTCCGCTCACAGGTCGTGTGGCGGATGGACTCGTAAACGTAGTATCCACAGAAATCATTCCCTTGTTCCTGCCACAACCACTTTACAAGAAATAGAGGTCAATCAAACTGATAAGCAAGAATGTCAAATGGTATTGATGAAACTAGCGCTTGAATGACTAGTAGATGCGCGGAACATGCTACTATAGTACTTACTTTCGGGTGTCTAAATTGCAGCTCCTTTGGCAGTCCCGGAGCTTTTCTGGTGAATTTTCTCCAAACCCTGCTGGACAAAGAAAACAATTACTTGATATATCAGGAAATGAACAAAGTTGCTGATATGGTGGATAGTGATCGATTTAACTTACTTCTCGAGTATTTGAGTCATGTCTGCATAGTCCTGGGGATCTTTTTGTCTTGAGTCTAAGACGGTTACTAGTCCCTGCCCAAGCTTAATCTCTAGGAGAATATAGTGGAAATTGCACACGCATGCATAACTCATCAATTACATTACTATAGCCTTGACTAATATATAAGGGAAACCGAATACGCACAAGACAGTAACACTCACTTGAAGTCTTTGTTTTCATTTATTACCAACGATCGTAGCAAGTTGGCCTCGGTAGCTGCGGCATGAAATTTAACCTGAGTTGCATCTATGAGATATGTGTTAATGAACCCAATATCACCGACTTGTCTTTTCTTCAATTCGGCGATCTTCAATCCGCATAATATAGTGAGGATGATTGTAAATACATGCAATGAAAGAGCTGAGTTATATAGAGAGACTTAATGACAGAAGTAGTGCTACTTACAGATAGTAGCAGGCGACCGTTGTTTTATCGAGGGCCAGTTGATTGAAAAACTGATAGAACTCCTCAAATGGAACAGACAACAGTTCAATTCCAACGAGGTCATGCTCCTTTTTAACTTTCACATACAAAGTACTCCTCCCCCCAAAGTCTCTGCAGATTTTCAAGTACCAATCATGCAATCTTCGCATCATCGTTGATAGAATCTTTCATCTTTGACGAGAGGCTTCCCGTACTCGTATCTTTGTATCTGCACCTCCATGGGTTCATAATGTACATCGTCGGGCAGGTAATCTCCAAGATTGCTATAACCGGGCACCATCCTCGGATCATTAGCGACGTTGTGGCTAGGCACCTTGAGCGGGGGGCACGATTGCTTCGCTTGTTCACCGAGCTGGGCAATTTGTTTCCCAACTCGTCGTTCTTTTAGCCTTTGATCACTGACAGTACTTCCCGACCGCTCCACTTCGGCAAATTCCTTTGCGATAATGCGCTCATAGTTTCCTTTCGACGGAGACTTGGGTGGTTTTGTCAGGGCAGCCAGAGTGCGCTTCGCTTTCACCGGATCTACCTTCTCCTCCGGAAGTGGATGTCTCTTTGCTTTCAACCCTTGAAACCAGTCATCCACTCCGGTTCGTGCGATCTCGGCGTTCTCCTCCAGGGTCCTCTCGTATGGTAACTTCTCTGGAGTCTTTAGAGAAGGACCGAATCTGTATGTCCTCCCGCCTCTGGCTGTACTGCTAGACGCCGGCCGAGCAGACGGAGCGATTGTCTTCTTTACTTGCTTACGAGGCGGAGGAGAAGGACTACGACGCGCCGGAGCAGCCGGAGCGGCGGCAGGTCTCTTCCGCCCTTGCTGACGAGGCGGAGAAGGAGGAGGCTGGCTGCTCGGGCGCGTCGGCGCAGGCGGAGAAGGAGGCGGAGTGCCGCCACGCGCTGGAGAAGGAGCCGGTCGAGTGCCCTGATCGTCACTCACCGGAGGAGGAGGCGGTGGAGGAGGCGGAGTGCCCTGACTCGCCGGAGGAGGAGGCGGAGTGCCCTGACTTGCCGGAGGAGGAGGAGGAGGCGGAGGCGTCCAGTTAAGAAGGTTGATGAGCTCCTTCCGCCATAGGCATGGAGTCTTTAGAGCAGACCCCAGCCTAGTCTCCTTCACCGGTAGGGTGGTCAAGCTGGAGGTCCTCAAATCCCTCCGTTATTTCATCCACCATAACCCTAGCATATCCTTCTGAAATCGGGCGGCAGTGAAAAGTTGCGCCGGGTTCAGTAGGATAAACAGAGCCAACAGCCGCCTTGACCTTCAAATTCATCCGTTGCGTCATAAGGTGGCAATTTTGAGACTCCGTGATAGCATCCACAGGATAGCTGGCAGGAGCCGTCAAGGCATGCTCCGGCTGAAGCAGCTCGGTGGAAGCCACGCTGCTTCTCCGCTGAGATGGCGGGGTAGCTTCGGGGGAAGCTTCGGCAGTACGTTTGCTGCGATTTGCTTCTCGTTCCTCTATCGCTTGTACCCTTGCTTGCAGCGCCTGCATTTGGGTCTGCTGCACTTTTTTCCTCCTCTCATGGGATTTGTAACCGCCAGCGTCCGGAAACCCAACCTTCCACGGAATGGAGCCTGGCGTGCCTCGTGTCCGTCCAGGGTGCTCAGGATTCCCGAGGGCCATTGTGAGCTCGTCGTTCTCTCTGTCTGGAAAGAACGCCCCTTGCTGCGCTGCTTCGATATACTGCTGAAGCTTCCTGACTGGTATGTCCAGTTGATCGTTCGTCCAAATGCACTTCCCTGTTACAGGGTCCAAGGTTCCGCCAGCCCCGAAGAACCAAGTCCGGCAACGGTCTGGCCCGTTAATTGTCTCTGGTTCGATCCCTTTATCAATCAGATCATTCTCAGTCTTGGCCCACTTAGGCCGGGCTACGAGGTAGCCACCTGACCCCGTGCGATGGTGATGCTTCTTCTTTGCAGCATTTTGCTTGTTTGTCGCCGACATCTTCTTACTCTTTTCCGATGTCTTGTGGGCCACAAATGCGGGCCAGTGATCTCTGATCTTCTCATATCTGCCCTTGAATTCTGGTGTCTCATTATTTTTGACAAACTTATTCAGCTCTTTCTTCCACCTCCTGAATAGTTCTGCCATCCTCTTAAGAGCAAAAGACTTGATTAATTGCTCTTTAACTGGGTTCTCTGGATTATCCTCTGGCGGTAGGGTGAAATTTGACTTCAGCTCAGTCCAAAGATCATTTTTCTGCATATCATTGACATAAGACACCTCAGGGTCTTCTGTAGCCGGCTTAAACCATTGCTGGATGCTGATCGGGATCTTGTCCCTAACTAGAACCCCGCACTGAGCAACAAATGCGTTCTTTGTTTGGATGGGTTCAATCGGTTGGCCGTCGGGCACGATTGCTATGATCTCAAACCTTTCATCCGAGCTCAACTTTTTCTTCGGGCCTCGTCTCTTTACCGAAGTTGTGCTCGATCCAGAGGGCTAGAAAAAAGAACAAAGACTTAATTAATATGTGTACATACCAAAACAATAAATGCATCAATTAGCTAGTCAGCACAGGCTTAACTAATATATATACCTGGCCGGACTAGGTTCGGTCACCGGAGCCGTCATCACGGTCTCCTTCTTGCACCGGCATTGGGTCACCGGAGCCGTCCTCATGTTCTTCTTCTTGCACCGGCATTAGGTCACCGTAGCCATCTTCTTCACCCTCTCCTTCCAGACCATCGGTGCCGTTGAGAAACAACGAGATGGCATCACTTCCTTCTGCGATTATGTCCCTCAACAACGCTTCTTTTGCTTCGTCTCGGGCGGCGTCCATAGTTTCTACAAATATTTACAACATGGCAATTATTATTCAAACATGACAGATGAATATATTAGTGGCAAACATAGAACTAGCTACCTAATCATAGTAAGGAATCATATATATTAATTAGTGGCCTCGACGCTGCTTCTCTAGGGTTTGGGGTGGCCTCGACAACACTTCAAGGGTTTGCGGTGGCCTCGAGAACGCTTCAAGGAGGGGGTAATATCGACCCCCCCCCCCACGTGTTGAAGCTATCGGGAGGGGGTATATCGACAATGACGACACTACATCTATGTCCCTTGACGACCCTCGTTCCTGATAAAAAAAGAGGAAGAAGAAGAAAAAAAAGAGGAGAAGAAAGAATAGAGGAGAAGAACTCCTCTATTCTTTCTTTTCCTCTCTTTTTTATTCTTCCTCTTCTTTTTTTATCCTCTTCTTCCTCTCATGTTCGAGAGGATTGCCGAGGGGTCGGGAGGTTGCCTAGTGTCAAAGGATTCAACAAAACCATGTCTTCATCATTAGGCAAAAGTAACAGGTGCATGATGGTACGAAGCTCTCCAAAGTTATTTTGGAACGGAGTCCTAGATAGGATAATTCACTTTTTGGTACAAAGTTCAGCAAGAACCTTCCAAATATCGTTATTTGGAAGGCCTTTGCTGAAATTCATACAAAAAGGCAAATTATCCTATCCGGGACACCATTCCAAAATAACTTTGGAGGACTTCGTCATGCCCTGGTTACTTCCGGCTAATGATGAAGCCATGGATTTCTTCAATACTTCGACACTAGGAAACCTCTCTCGACCCCTCGGCGATCCTCGACCCCTCGAACCCTCGACGACCCTGGAACCCTCGACCCCTCGGCGATCCTCTTCTTCCTCTCATGTTCGAGAGGATCACCGAGGGGTCGGGAGGTTGCCTAGTGTCAAAGGATTCAACAAAACCATGTCTTCATCATTAGGCGAAAGTAACAGGTGCATGATGGTACGAAGCTCTCCAAAGTTATTTTGGAACGGAGTCCTAGATAGGATAACTCGCTTTTTGGTACAAAGTTCAGCAAGAACCTTCCAAATATCGTTATTTGGAAGGCATTTGCTGAAATTCATACAAAAAGGCAAATTATCCTATCCGGGACACCATTCCAAAATAACTTTGGAGGACTTCGTCATGCCCTGGTTACTTCCGGCTAATGATGAAGCCATGGATTTTTTTAATACTTTGACACTAGGAAACCTCTCTCGACCCCTCGGCGATCCTCGACCCCTCGAACCCTCGACGGCCCTGGAACCCTCGACCCCTCGGTGATCCTCTTCTTCCTCTCATGTTCGAGAGGATCACCGAGGGGTCGGGAGATTGCCTAGTGTCAAAGGATTCAACAAAACCATGTCTTCATCATTAGGCGAAAGTAACAGGTGCATGATGGTACGATGCTCTCCAAAGTTATTTTGGAACGGAGTCCTAGATAGGATAATTCGCTTTTTGGTACAAAGTTCAGCAAGAACCTTCCAAATATCGTTATTTGGAAGGCCTTTGCTGAAATTCATACAAAAAGGCAAATTATCCTATCCGGGACACCATTCCAAAATAACTTTGGAGGACTTCGTCATGCCCTGGTTACTTCCGGCTAATGATGAAGCCATGGATTTCTTCAATACTTTGACACTAGGAAACCTCTCATATATATCCATCTATAGCCACATACATATATAAATGGAAAAATGCTATGAACAAAAATACATATATACTTGGTAAATATTCTATGAAACATCGTTTCTCATATATATCAATGCATACATCCATGGATCATCATTGCTCATATATCCATAGTCATATATAAAAACTTTCTGCCTATGAACAAAAAACTTTCTATGAACAAAAAGCTTTGTATGAACAAAAAAACATTTTTGACATATTTAGCACATTCTAAATTTTCCTAACTCTTTTACAACCACAAAAATTACTCCAACTTCATGACAGTACCCACACTCCATTTCACCAAAAACTTTCTGATCCATAGTTTAAACTTTTTAAATTTCATTCAAATGAAATTTGAACCAGATTCAAATTCCTTGCTGAAAACCTATTCTAAACCAATCAAAAAATTCTGAAATTTTGCCAACACCTTTGTCTTGCATCAGTACCTCACCGCAAAAAATATCATAAATCCTAAAAATGCCCAAAGCCATCTAGCATTTGATCAAACACCCTCTATATGCACTGTTCATATCTGTAAAAAAATTCAGAAATTTCAGAAAAGTTTGCTGCTGCTCCACTCCTACTCCTCTCCTTCTCCTCTCCTTCTGCTCTTCAATGCGTCGGGGCCGGCGGCGACCATGGAGCAGGGGCAGAGAGCAAGGGCCGCACTCGATCGGGACCATGGGAAAGGGGGGGCTCACTTCGAGGGGGGCGGCGATGGCAGGAGTCCGGCGACGAGGATGGCGGGCTCGGGGCGACACGCGGTGACGGGGACGGCGCGCGGCCAGCGACAGGGACGAGGAGGGGTGGGCTCGGGGAGGCACGCAGCAACGGGGACGACGAGGACGGCGGGCTCGGGGATGCCGGCGATGAGGACGGCGTGGGCTCGTGGAGGCAACGACGTTGGCGGCGGCGGCGTAGACGGTGAGGTGGAGCAGCCTGACGGTGTCGTCGGCGGGGGAGGGGGGAACTGGCGATGCAAACTGAAAATTTTCACAAGTGTTTGTTATATAGTCCAAGCTTTAGTCCCGGTTGGTGGCTTAAACCGGGACTAATTCCCCCTTTAGTCCCGGTT
>NC_041390.1:620586662-620593669 GCF_002162155.2 Triticum dicoccoides | reverse complement strand
ACTAAAGGGGGGCATTGGTCACTGTTGGTGCCACGAACCGTGACCAATGCCCCCTTTAGTCCCGGTTGGTGCCACCAACCGGGACCAAAGGCCTTGTGCTGCCCCGCGCCCAAAGGTTTAGTCCCACCTCGCTAGTTGAGAGGGAGCCGCACCTGTTTATAAGGTGCGGTGCGCCTTCCCTCTCGAGCTCCTCTCTAAAGCAGGCTTTCGGGCCTAACCGTGCAATGTGTGCCTGTGGGCCTACTGGGCCTCCTGCGGGCCTGAATCCTGGCCCATGGTAGGGTTTCTAGTCGTATTCAGGCCGTGGGTGCCCAGTAGGTGGCACTTTTTTTTGTTTTTTGTTTTTTTGTTTTCTTTGTTGCTTTATTTATTTTATTTTGTTTCTACTTACAACAAAATACTTATTGTTGCTATTTTTATTTTTTTCCAGTTTTTTTTGTTTTGTTTTCTGTATTATTTATTTTCTTTTGTTTTTTGCTTTATCTTTTAATTCTTTTTGCTTTTAGGTCAGCAAAATTATAAACTTTTTGTTGCTTTATTTATTTAATTTTGTTTCTACTTACAACAAAATACTTATTGTTGCTATTTTTTCCAGTTTTTTTGTTTTGTTCTCTGCATTATTTATTTTCTTTTGTTTTTTGCTTTATTTTTTTATTCTTTTTGCTTTTAGTTTTAGAAAAATTATAAACTTTCTGCTAGTGCCATTAGTTTTCAAATTTGAAAACACTTTTTTAGTTTTTTTTGTTTTCTTTGTTGCTTTATTTATTTTATTTTGTGATTAACTTTACTATAAAAATAGTTTTTTCCTGTTTTTTTGATTTGTTTTTTGCATTATTTATTTTCTTTTGTTTTTTGCTTTAATTTTTAATTCTGTTTGCTTTTAGGTTAGCAAAATTATAAACTTTCTGTTAGTGCCATTAGTTTTAGAAAAATTATAAACTTTTTGTTAGTGCCATTAGTTTTCAAATTTGAATAGTTAAAATTTGAATTCTTTGAAATTTGTTTGAATCACAAGTTTGTGATTAACTTACTAAAAAAATGAGAATAGATGCGCTTATAGAGAACATTCAACCTAAATTCCTAGTAAATTTCTATGAATTTCAGAGAAATTCACTATGAATTTAGGTTAAACTTTTCTCTATTAGGGCATCTATTTTCACTTCGAGAGGAGCTCAACAAGGCAGAGAGGGAAGGGCTTATAAACCGGTGTGAGCCCCCTTCGGTTGGCGAGGTGGGACTAAACTCTGCCCGCAACGAGGACCAACCCTTTAGTCCCGGTTTGTGGCATAAACCGGGACTAATGGTCATGGGCCAGGGGCGAGGAGCAAAATTATAAACTTTCTGTTAGTGCCATTAGTTTTAGAAAGTTGAAAGTTGAAAGTTGGCATGGGCCAGGGACTAATGGTCATGGTATTATGAGGGCCGAACCATAAGACATGAAAGCATTTCAAATGAACTCTGAAAAAGTTGAAAGTTGGGATGGTATCATAATTTCACCCATCATAATTTCAAATGAACTCTGAAAAAGTTGAAAGTTGGGATGGTATCATAATTTCACCCACATAGCATGTGCATGTACAAAACGGACAATGGTAGCATGTTCGTGTGTTACAAAGTTGGCATGGTATCATCATATTAGTTGTGGGAGAAAGTCTTCACTTTTTCTTCGCTTGTGTCATTTGCTTATTGCGTCGTAACCATGGATAATCTTCATTGTTTATCAGGATGCTTGGGTCAGCCTTGACATTGAAGGGAGGAATTTCATGAAACTTTTCATAATCTTCAGACATGTCTGTCTTGCTGTTCACTCCCAGGATGTCCCTTTTTCTTAAAAGAACTATGTGGCGCTTTGGCTCATCGTATGATGTATTCGCTTCCTTATCTTTTCTTTTTCTCGGTTTGGTAGACATGTCCTTCACATAGATAACATGTGCCACATCATTGGCTAGGACGAACGGTTCGTTAGTGTACCCAAGATTTTTCAGATACACTGTTGTCATTCCGTACTGTGGGTCTACCTGTAGCCCGCCACCTAACAGATTGAACCATTTGCACCTAAACAAAGGGACCTTAAAATCAGGTCCGTAGTCAAGTTCCCATATGTCCACTATGTAACCATAATATGTGTCCTTTCCGCTCTCGGTTGCTGCATCAAAGCGGACACCGCTGTTTTGGTTGGTGCTCTTTTGATCTTGGGCGATCGTGTAAAATGTATTCCCATTTATCTCGTATCCTTTGTAAGTCAATACAGTCAAAGATGGTCCCCTGGACAACAAGTACAACTCATCACAAACAGTGTTGTCACCTCTGAGACGTGTTTCCAACCAACTGCTGAAAGTCCTAATGTGTTCACATGTAATCCAGTCGTCGCACTGCTCCGGGTGTTTGGAGCGCAGACTGTTCTTGTGTTCAACGACATACGGGGTCACCAAGGTAGAGTTCTATAGAACTGTGTAGTTTGCTTGAGACCAAGAATATCCGTCCCTGCATATTATTGAGTCTCTTCCAAGAGTGCCTTTTCCAGTCAGTCTCCCCTCATACCGCGATTTAGGGAGACCTATCTTCTTAAGGCCAGGAATGAAGTCAACACAAAACCCGATAACATCCTCTGTTTGATGGCCCATGGAGATGCTTCCTTCTGGCCTAGCGTGGTTACGGACATATTTCTTTAGGACTCCCATGAACCTCTCAAAGGGGAACATATTGTGTAGAAATACGGGCCCCAGGATGACAATCTCATCGACTAGATGAACTAGGACGTGCGTCATGATATTGAAGAAGGATGGTGGGAACACCAGCTCGAAACTGACAAGACATTGCGCCACATCACTCCTTAGCCTTGGTACGATTTCTAGATCGATCACCTTCTGAGAGATTGCATTAAGGAATGCACATAGCTTCATAATGGCTAATCGGACGTTTTCCGGTAGAAGCCCCCTCAGTGCAACCAGAAGCAGTTGCGTCATAATCACGTGGCAGTCATGAGACTTTAGGTTCTGAAACTTTTTCTCTGGCATATTTATTATTCCTTTTATATTCGACGAGAAGCCAGTCGTGACCTTCATACTGAGCAGGCATTCAAAGAAGATTTCTTTCTCTTCTTTCGTAAGAGCGTAGCTGGCAGGACCTTTATACTGCTTCGGAGGCATGCCGTCTTTTTCGTGCAAACGTTGCAGGTCTTCCCATGCCTCAGGTGTATCTTTTGTCTTCCCATACAGGCCCAAGAAGCCTAGCAGGTTCACGCAAAGGTTCTTCGTCACGTGCATCACGTCGATTGAGGAGCGGACCTCTAGGTCTTTCCAGTAGGGTAGGTCCCAAAATATAGATTTCTTCTTCCACATGGGTGCATGTCCCTCAGCGTCATTCGGAACAGCTAGTCCACCGGGACCCTTTCCAAAGATTACATAGTGTAAATCATTGACCATAGCAAGCACGTGATCACCGGTGCGCATGGCGGGCTTCTTCCGGTGATCTGCCTCGCCTTTGAAATGCTTGCCTTTCTTTCAACATTGATGGTTAGTCGGAAGAAATCGACGATGGCCCAGGTACACATTCTTCCTGCATTTGTCCAGGTATATACTTTCAGTGTCATCTAAACAGTGCATGCATGCGTGGTATCCTTTGTTTGTCTATCCTGAAAGGTTACTGAGAGCGGGCCAATCGTTGATGGTCACGAACAGCAACGCCTTAAGGTTAAATTCCTCCTGTCTGTGCTCATCCCATGTACGTACACCATTTCCATTCCACAGCTGTAAAAGTTCTTCAACTAATAGCCTTAGGTACACATCAATTTCGTTGCCGGGTTGCTTAGGGCCTTGGATGAGAACTGGCATCATAATGAACTTCCGCTTCATGCACATCCAAGGAGGAAGGTTATACATACATAGAGTCACGGGCCAGGTGCTGTAATTGCTGCTCTACTCCCCGAAAGGATTAATGCCATCCGCGCTTAAAGCAAATCATACATTCCTTGGGTCCTTTGCAAACTCATCCTAGTACTTTCTCTCGATTTTTCTCCACTGCGACCCGTCAGCGGGTGCTCTCAACTTCCCATCTTTCTTTCGGTTCTCACTGTGCCATCGCATCAACTTGGCATGCTCTTCGTTTCTGAACAGACGTTTCAACCGTGGTATCATAGGAGCACACCACATCACCTTCGCAGGAACCCTCTTCCTGAGGGGCTCGCCGTCAACATCACCAGGGTCATCTCGTCTGATCTTATACCGCAATGCACCGCATACCGGACATGCGTTCAGATCCTTGTATGCACCGCGGTAGAGGATGCAGTCATTAGGGCATGCATGTATCTTCTCCACCTCCAATCCTAGAGGGCATACGACCTTCTTTGCTGTGTATGTACTGTCGGGCAATTCGTTATCCTTTGGAAGCTTCTTCTTCAATATTTTCAGTAGCTTCTCAAATCCTTTGTCAGCCACAGCATTCTCTGCCTTCCACTGCAGCAATTCCAGTACGGTATCGAGCTTTGTGTTGCCATCTTCGCAATTGGGGTATAACCTTTTTTGTGATCCTCTAACATGCGATCGAACTTCAGCTTCTCCTTTTGACTTTCGCATTGCGTCCTTGCATCGACAATGACCCGGCGGAGATCATCATCATCGGGCACATCGTCTGGTTCCTCTTGATCTTCAGCAGCTTCACCCGTTGCAGCATCATTGGGCACATCGTCTGGTTCCTCTTGATCTTCACCAGCTCCCCCCGTTGCAGCATCACCGTATTCAGGGAGCACATAGTTGTCATCGTACTCTTCTTCTTCGTCGTCTTCCATCATAACCCCTATTTCTCCGTGCCTTGTCCAAACATTATAGTGTGGCATGAAACCCTTGTAAAGCAGGTGGGACTGAAGGATTTTCCGGTTAGAGTAAGACCTCGTATTCCCATATTCAGTGCATGGACAACACATAAAACCATTCTGCTTGTTTGCCTCAGCCGCATCGAGAAACTCATGCACGCCCTTAATGTACTCGCGGGTGTGTCTGTCACCGTACATCCATTGTCGGTTTATCTGCGTGCATTATATATAATTAAGTGTCCAAATTAATAGAAGTTCATCATCACATTAAAACCAAAGTGCATACATAGTTCTCATCTAACAACATATAGCTCTCCAGAGCATCTAATTAATTAAACCATACATTGAAACTATGTAAAACATTTCAATGCGAAAACAAATGCAATCATAATCGCAACCAAGGTAACAATTGATCCAACGGCATAATGATACCAAGCCTCGGTATGAATGGCATATTTTCTAATCTTTCTAATCTTCAAGCGCATTGCATCCATCTTGATCTTGTGATCATCGACGACATCTGCAACATGCAACTCCAATATCATCTTCTCCTCCTCATTTTTTTTATTTTTTTCCTTCAACAAATTGTTTTCTTCTTCAATTAAATTTAACCTCTCGACAATAGGGTCGGTTGGCATTTCCGATTCACATACATCCTACATAAATAAAATCTATGTCATGTTGGTCGGCATAATTTTCATAAACAATAAATCAACCAATAGTTATAAAGATAATATATATATACCACATCCGAATCATAGACAGGACGAGGGCCGACGGGGGCAGATACCAAAACTATCGCACTATATAAGATGCAATAATAAAAGTAAGAAAATAATACAAGTATCTATGTAAACATACAAGTAAGAATATTTTTCCTTTCAGAAAGAAGATAAGAACAAGAGGCTCACCACGGTGGTGCCGGCGATGAGCTCGGCGCGAGTGATCGACGGTGGTGAAGACGGGAACGGGGCGTGACGGACCGCTAAACCTAGACAAATATTATGAAAAATGGAGCTTGGAGGTCGAGCTTGGAGAGGAGAAAGCTTAAGTAGTGTGGCTCGGGCATTCCATCGAACACCTTGTGTGCATAGGAGGTGAGCTAGAGCACCACCAAGCCCTCTCCCCCTCGGCCAGAGAAAAACAGAGCACTGGGGTGCTCCGCTCGCGAGCGAGGGGTATATATAGGCACCTCATTGGTCCCGGTTGGTGACATCAGCCGGGACTAAAGGGGAGCCTTTGGTCCCGGTTCAAGCCACCAACCGGGACCAATGGTGGTGGGCCAGGAGCGAGGCCCATTGGTCCCGGTTCATCCCACCAACCGGGACCAAAAGGTCCAGATGAACCGGGACCAATGGCCCACGTGGCCCGGCCGGCCCCCTGGGCTCACGAACCGGGTCCAATGCCCACATTGGTCCCGGTTCTGGACTGAACCGGGACTAATGGGCTGACCCGGCCTGGACCAAAGCCCTGTTTTCTACTAGTGACTATGCAATTCATCGATCCCCTGCCTGGGTTGTGCTCTGCGGAGAGGTGAGGTGGAGAAACCAATCGATGCAGACTTCCTGACTATCCGGCCGGGTAGAATCTGTAGTGTTGACGTATAATGTGTTGCCTAGTCTCTTTCATCAGATCGGTTTTTTTGGTTACATTGGCTAGAGCACACACTTTTAGATGGTATCGCGGCCAAGAGGTCTTGAGTTCAAGACCCGGCTGTCTGCAATTAAATTACAGCCTACTTTCGGTCCACGCTTGGGTCTGAGGGAGCCACACGTTAGGGGAGTGTTGACGTATAATGTGATGCCTGGTCTTTTTCATCAAATCGGTTTTTTGATTGCATTGGCTAAAGCACGCACTTCTACATATAGCACTTGCTAAGTGACGTGTGGGATGGGAAAGGTGATGGCTATGAGCAGGAACCGGGCAGTATCTCTTACGTGCACGTACGTACTGGCTTGTGTGAGATGAGATGGGAGGTGAACCCATGTTGAAGAAATCCCGTGCTTTGCCGGTTTTGGCTAGAGTGGAGTAGAGCCATGTGAGCACCCTTTTTTTTCTTTTTCTTTTTGAAAAGAAGATTGAAACCTCTGTCCTCTGTCTTCATTAAAATTGATGCAAGGCAGCTAGGGTGGAGCAGAGCATGTGAAATATGATGCACACAAGCATATATGTTTGAGTTCGTCTGACCCAACACTCG
>NC_041390.1:620577365-620586282 GCF_002162155.2 Triticum dicoccoides | reverse complement strand
TTCTCGAGCGCCTTGACTAAGATATGCGTACTCCGGCGGGGCCTTTCTCCGACTGCTCGTCGCATGTGCAGCGGCTACGATCCATGGAGCAGGGGCGGTGGTTCGTTTGATGAGGCTTCCCCATCCGATGGGGCCAACGGGCTGCCCGAGGTCGGATTGGGCGGCGGGCGGACCATTGGCGGGGTCGTGCCATGGCAACGATGCTCTGACGGCTGATGGTGCTGTTTTGGCCGTTGCCTACTGTTTTGTCTAGGTCCGCTCCAACCTCACCATACTTGGCTGTGCTGGCTAGCTAGCCAGTCACCAGTTTGTGGGTGGATCGGGTTGTAGGGATCCAGATTGGAATAATTCCCGCTCCGGCCAGCAATGATGACGACGCCGCCCGCGGGTGCCGGTTTTCTTCTTGGAGATGTCGTTCGGGTCTGCGTTTTTTCTTCCTACCTCAATGCTTTTCATGTGCTCATGTGCAAGATACGTTTTTTATAATTGTTAAAATACAACACTGGAAAAGTGCACTATTTCCTATTTATTTTTCTTTTTCTTTCTTTTTCTTTTCTTTTTACTTTCTTAAATGCTGAACTTTTTAAAATTCATTAATTATTTTCAAAATGATGAAAATAATTCAAATTTGCAAAAAAATTCGTCAAAATTGGCAAACTTAAAAAAATGATGAACATTTTTTATCAAATTCATGAACTATTTCTCAAATGGGTGAACTTTTCTGAAAAATCAATGAACTCTTTTCAAAATCGATGAATTTTTTAAAAAAATGAATGAACTTTTCCAAATTTGTGGTTTTTTTTTTCAAAATCAATAAACTTTTGAAATTGCTGAACTTTTTTCCCATTTTTAGATGTTTTTTTTAAACCAATGAACTTTTGGAATTTGTGATTTTTTTCAAAATTGGTGAACTTTCTTTGAACCCAGTGAACATTTTGATTTTTTTGTGAACTTCTTAAATTATTATTTTTAAAAATAATTATCGAAAAGTCAACGACCAACTAGTTAAAAGCCAACTTGTAATTAAACTCTCTCCTCTTTCTTAATGAGCGTTCTTGAAAAAAAATGCTCACTAGGAAATACTGAACAAAAAAAACCTCATAGAATGGGCGAGTTTTTATTTAGGGGCTTGTGAGCGAGCAGGTGGGCATGAGAAGGAGAGGTGCCCTGTTGGGCCGCGGCACACGCCCCGATCTAGCGAGCGCCAACTACTCCTTTCGGCATTGGAGGCATATATGAGTTCATCAGATTAGTAGTTACCCTGTGGGCAATTTGGCAGCATGCAGAAAATCTCTCCGTGAAGGCATTTTTCAAAGCCCTCAGGCTATAAACCGATTCATAACATCCTACTTAGGTGAACTAAGCCTTCAATATCTAGCCCAGTTGCAAGTGTTTCTTGAACTACAGGATGGACAGCGCCCCAGGGAATTTACCTCTAAAGTAAACGTTGATGCAGCGGTTGATAGAGCCTGAAGATATCGAGCAGTGGGCGCCATAAGAGCTTTCGTGGGAGCCTCGGCGTTGTGTTTAACAGAATCAACGATCCAACTACACTCCAAGCACTAGCTGTACGAGAGGCCCTCGATCTGGCAGAGGATCCCAACTTGAAGCATATGCATGTCGCCTCTGCTTGCAAGGTGGTTGTCGATGAAATTAAGCAGGAAGATGTTGCTACATATGGGCCAATTATTGAGGAGATCAAGCAACATTCTGATGTTTGTATTTGATGTAATATATTTCATGAATTTAGAAGTTTCATGGGGAAGCTCACAATTTAGTGAAGCATGCGTTATCTTTGTTAGGCCAGCCTGATGGACTTCCTTTTGCCCTAATCATTATGAGGTTTATTAATAAAACTTCGTGAATCCTAAAAAAAAACTTCGTGAGATTGTCTAAAAAAAGCTATCAGCGCCTGAAGCACCGAACAGGAGCTCCCGTTTTTTAAAAAAACTTCGTGAGATTGTCTAAAAAACACTTCGTGAGATTGTCTAAAAAAACTTCGTGAGATTCCCCCATGCAGCTCTGCAAAATATGGAATATTATCACTCGGATCATCGACCTCTGGTCGTGGACACAGAGTATTACGTTCAGACTGTACCCGTAGTGAATGATGTACATGCGAGGAGATTTGAGGCGAGATGGTTACGTGAAAACGCTTTAATGATACAGTTCTGGAGGCTTGGTCAAGAGTTGAAGCAGATCCAGGCTTGACTAGCATATACGGAAAGCTAAATAAAATGCATGCAGAGTTTCATGATTGGGACCACCGCGTCATGAAGAAACCAAAGAAAAGGTTACGTAAAGCTCAAAGGGACCTGGAGAATGTGATGGCCGGCCCAATGAATGATGAAGCCGATGCTAAGAAGAAAGAACTGGCGGAGCTGATTGAGTATCTATTAGAATTAGAAGAAATCCAGGCTATGCAATATTCCAGGGCTACGTGGCTGACGAGTGGCGATCGCAATACTGGTTTTTTCCAAGCCTTTGCATCTGCTAGAAGGAAGAGGAATTTTGTCAAAAAACTTAAAGATGCGGGAGTTAACTGGTTGGAAGGTATACCGGAGTTAAACTCACGTATTCATGACTATTTTACTCATCTATTTACTTCTGAAGTACAGCACACGGATCCTAGTGTCTTACAAAAAGTGCAAAGCAAGGTCACTACACAAATGAATAACTTCATGTTGGCGCCTTATACTGCGGATGATGTGAAAAAAGCTGTGTTTAGTATTGGAGACCTAAAGGCTCCTGGCCCGGATGGTCTTCATGCCATATTCTTTAAGAAATACTGGCATATTTTGGGGGATGATATAACACAGGAGGTCCTTCTTGCTATCAATTCTAGGAAGATTCCGGCTGAGTGGAATGATACAACAATCGTTATGATCCCGAAGATTGATACGCCAGAACTGGTAACTCAATTTCGCCCCATAAGCCCCTATAATGTTCTTTATAAAATTATCTCCAAGATGTTGGCGTCACGTCTGAAAAATATCCTCCCTGAGATTATCTCGCATACACAAAGTGCTTTCGTACCAGGAAGGATGATTACTGACAATATTCTGATAGCATATGAATGTGTTCATAAAATCAAGAATAAGAGGGCTGGACAAACTGGTCTATGTGCGGTAAAATTGGACATGCATAAAGCTTATGACAGGGTGGAATGGTCCTTTTTACATGATATGATGGCTGCTTTGGGATTTCATGAACATTGGATTGAGATGATGATGGCTTGTGTAAGCTCTGTCAGGTATAAAGTGAGGTTTAATTCTCAAGAGACGGATTCTTTTACTCCTACTAGGGGTATTAGACAGGGGGGCCCATCTCCCCTTACTTGTTCCTCTTATGTGCGGAAGGTCTTTCTAGTCTATTGCAGTATGAAGAAGAAGCCGGTGGCATAGAAGGAATCAGAGTGTGCAGAAACGCACCGTCAGTATCACACCTGTTTATTCGCTGATGATTCTTTGATTCTAATGAAAGCAGATACTTTAAATGCAGCTTCCTTACAGCATGTTCCAGAGACCTACTGTCAGAGTTCGGACAATTTATGAGTTTGTCGAAATCTAGTGTCTTTTTCAGTCCAAACACTCCTGTCATATCTAGGACTGAAATTTGCCAGCAGTTAAACATTGACACTGAAGCTTTACCTGACAAGTATCTCCGGCTTCCGGCGATGGTGGGAGCAGATAGAAATGACTGTTTTAGGCACTTTTGTGAAAGAATTAAAGAAAGGCTACAAGGATGGATGGAGAAACAATTGTCCACTGGTGGCAAGGAAATTCTTATTAAATCTGTAGCTCAAGCAATCCCAGTTTTTGCCATGTCAGTCTTCAGTATACCTAAAGGGATTTGCAAAGAGATCACTGATTTGATTACTCATTTTTGGTGGGGGGATGATGAGGAACATAAAAGGATGCATTGGTACACTTGGTGGAAACTTTGCTATCCAAAAAATGAAGGTGGGATGGGCTTTAGGGACCTCCATTCTTTCAATTTGGCAATGCTCTCGAAACAATGTTGGCGACTTATCACCAACCCAGATTCTCTTTGTGCTCGAGTTTTGAAAGCAAAATATTATCCAAATGTAAATTTACTCCAAGCAACACTGAAAAGCAGAGCATCATTTACATGGCAAAGTATTATGAAGGGGTTAGAAACTTTTAAGTTGGGATATATATGGCGCATCGGAACTGGAGAGAATGTGAATATATGGAGTGATCCCTGGGTGCCAGCCAGCCCGGATAGGAAGGTTATCTCAAACCGAGGTCAAACTATTCTCTCGGTCGTCAGTGATCTCATTGACCCTCATACGGGAGCATGGGACGAGCCCCTGATCTGTTCTATTTTTAATCCTGTCGACGCTAGAAGGATCATGCAAATCCCAATTAATCACAATGCATTTGATGATTTTATTGCCTGGAACCTAGATCGGAGGGGTATTTTTTCAGTTCGTTCGGTGTACCGCTTACAATGGATTCAATCTTTTCAGGCGCATGCAAATGTATTGGCACGCCCAGCTGGATCAAACTTACTGGAAGTATGGCCTACACTGTGGAAACTGCAGGTTCCGCGTAAGATTCAGATTTTTTGCTGGCGTGCACTTCATGGAATTATCCCCCTAAGATCCATACTCACTAATAGACATGTGGGTACCAATGGCTCATGTTCGATTTGTCACCAGGACGCAGAAGATGTACGCCATCTGCTTTTTGACTGTACACATGCAAAGGAATTGTGGCTCCGACTGGGTATCCTGGATATTGTTGAAGAAGCGAAGTTAATTGATCGCTCTGGTTCAATCATACTCGAACACCTGATCCTAGCAGACTCCAGACCGATCCCTATAAAGCCTAATTTGGATGTAAAACATGTGATAGCGATTGGGGCTTGGTACTTATGGTGGATGCGCCGTGAGCTCACCCATGATGGATCACCGCCACCTCCCTCGAGATGGCCTATTTCGGTCCTGGCAATTGCAAACAATTTTCATCAAGCCAACTTAAAAATTTGCGTTGTACATGAACATAAATGGAGCAAGCCAGAACCCAAGTTTGTGAAGCTAAACGTGGATGCCTCTTTCCATATGGATGAGGGTGCAGGAGCCATTGCCCGAAATCCTCAGGCGCCGCCCTGGCCGCGCCCTCGCCGTGTCCCGGTGCGTCTGCCGCGCGTGGCGCGACCTCGTGGGCGCTCACACCCACACCCTCCTCCTCCCGCAGGTCTTCCCGCGCGAGTTCCCCGGCGTCTTCGCCACCTACCACGGCTACGACCCGGACTTGGCCTTCTTCGGCCCGCCGCCGTCGGGCGACGCCCACGTGCCGGGCTACCGGCGTCTCTTCTGGGACCATTGGGATTGCCATGTAAAGCAGCACTGCAACGGCTTGCTCCTCGTCACGGGGAAGCGCTCGTTCAATCCTAACATGATCCCTACGTGTGCAACCCAGCCACGTCGCGGTATGCCCGCCTGCCATGTCCGCCAACGCGCTGGCCGTGCAGCGTCGAGGGCATGTTCCTCGCCTTTGACCCGGCCGTGTCGCGGCACCACGAGGTGTTCTTCTTTCCCACAGAAAAGCTAGATCGCAACGACGAGGAAGATAAGTGGCCACGCGCCAAATGTCGACCGTGCCCGTGCTGGATCGATTGGGAGGACACGTGGCTACCGAACTTGTTTGGAGAAGATGAACCATTCTCTGAATCAAAGAAAGAGCCAGCCGGTTTTGCGAGCCAGCCCAACCCAAAGGTGCCCAAGGAGAATGTATTCCACGTGTTGGTGTTCTCTTCACGGACAGGCCAGTGGCAGAGCCGGAAGTTCACGCCAGGGCGCTGCGCCTCAGGAAACCTCTACGATGTGGTGACCACACCGCGCTGTAAGGACCAGCGTACGTGGTGGTCTGCCGAGTACTGGCATGTCTCACTCTACGTGCACTGCCATAGTGGTGTCCTCATGATCCTGCGTTGTTCGGAGGGGACATACCAGATGGTTCAGCTTCCAGGGCATCCTTGTGACCACGAGAGATTGTATCAGTGGGCACTGCCAACAAGGTACTTAGGGAGCTGCAATAGAGGGATCCGCTATTCCGTGGTCAAAGATTTGTTGCTTGAAGTATGGGATCTAATGGAGTTAGCCGATGATCAGCTGGGATGGACATTGGCTCACCGTGCCGACCTCAAAGCGCATGACGTATGATGAAATATCTGAACAGTCAACCAAGGATGGAACCAAGGATGACATGCGAAGTGGCTGAAAGCAACAAAGACTTAATCAGCCTATTCGAACATGGCAACAATGAGAAAATCAATGATGATTGCGATGATGGGACCAGAGACTACGAGGATGGTGGAGAGGAAGAGGACGAAGATAACTATGACGAGGCACAAGATGAAGAGGTTGAACGAGAAGATAATGATGATGACACACAAGGTGAAAAGCAGGAAGAACAAGATAGCTATGTTGATGATGATGATGATGACAATCATGATGATGAGGCACAAGGTGAAGAGAAAGAGGAACACGATAGCAATGTGGATGATGATGATGACGATTCCGAGGACGAGGACGAGGACGGTGATCAGGAGGAATTGGAGAGTAGAGACGGTTCCGACTACTCATGGAACTCGGACGAGCACAACTTCATTGACTATGATAACATTACAATTCCAGACGAAGATCTTTGGGGGTTTGGCTGCAGTACTGTCGGATTCCATCCATACAAGGATGCGCTTCTTCTCAAATTTAGCGAGACGGTGGGGACATATCATCTCCACACTTTTGGGATGCAGTACCTAGGAGGTTACATTTATCCTGAGAAACATCACCAACAAGCTAGAGACATTGACCATGCATTCCCCTACCGTCCTTGCTACGTTGATGCACTCCCGCCCAGAAAAATGTCTCGTTCATCTTAGAAACTCCAGACCGGCCACCTTGCTGCAGTTTTATTTGCACATTACGTTCTTTAGTCAGTTAGTCTTACAACATTCTTGTGGTAATGTAATTCCCTTGGAAGAAGTACAATTATGATGGAGAATAGTATACTGCTCTGTACTTTAGTTATTTTGATTCGCAAACCACCGCTTGTTCGACCTCCCACGCTCAAGGTGATTTTTAGATGTGATTTGTTTGTCCGAGTTGATTTTCAGATGTGATATTTTTGGAGCTGGGGCCTAGAGCAGAGCAAGCCGAAAGCATCACCAGTTTCGCCATTCATTCATTAATCGAGATCTCGTGATAAAGGCCCTGTTCGGGAACCCACCCATTCCAGGAATCTTGGGAGCGAGGAAAGTGCAGCTCCCTGAGTTTCAACTACAGCGCCGCCCGCTCCGGGAGCTGAGTTGCAGAGCAGAGCGATTCCGAACACTGCCAAAGTGTCTAAACCGCCCCAAATAAAAACATGTATTACTATTTCTCTACCTTATTATGAAGTAGACCACACATAGACAGGTTCTTCCATTAGGTACACATGTATAATTAGAGATTCTCCTTGTGGAATTCAAACTTTGTGTTTGTATTGTGGGTGAAGTCTGCCGACAACTGCCGCAGCTGCGTCACAGGAACAGGCTCGCCACAGTAGAAAACCCCTGAAGCAGAATTAAATTAAGATGCGTTAGCAGACGATGATAATTAGTCACCAACATTTGTAGTACCAGATCAATGTGAAAATGGCAGCGAGAAGACGTACCGACACGTTGGTTCTCATGGTTGACTACGATACGCTTGAAGACGCTTGGCCAATTAGGCCTGGCAAAGTGGGTCTTGATGCTGGTTCCGAACAGAATATCGACTCCCTTCGTCGCATGGTTGAGTTCGTGGAGCATGACGATGAGTACAGAACGAGCATCGCCCTCCTAATACACGCTCGAGCAGTGGTTGTGGAGCTCAATCACTCCATCCTTATCCTTCTCAGGTACTAAAGTTGTAGTTTACCATTCATCAATGAACTATCCATTTTTAAGCTTGCCAGGATGGATCAGTATGCGCCTGGGAGACAAGGTTGGGGAGGACGGGAGGATGGGGTCTGCTCCGGCGGGCCTGGTTGTCTCTTTGGCCTTGTCCCTTGTTCTTGAGAGCCGGGGTTTGGTGGCTCTTCAGATCCTCGTAAGTTGAATCTTTAGCTAACTGATGGACACTTGAAGTTTGCAATGTGCCATTGAGGTCATCTATTCATTCACCTAGGATATCAAGTGTTTTTCTTAGAACAAATCAGTTTTTTAACCTGGTAGACGATTGGTGGTACAGAGGTCAAGTGTAAATTTATTGGCACTAACTAGTTGTTTAGTTTTGTACTGTTGAAATTGAAGCCCTCTTTTGTTTCAGGCTCTAAATGAATGCTTCTTCTGCAGCTTCAGCCTCTTCTGTTTTTATTTCTAGTGGTCCAAGATAATCGCTGGTTTTGTTATCTCTCTAAGATCGTTCATCGTTGCATGCCATCTTAGTTACTTTGTGCAGAACTATCTCTGAACTTTGCTCCTGCAATTGGACATATTACCACCCCTTGCCGTTCTACGTATTGTTAATTTTGCAATGTCGTGTACGGTGCAAGAAATGAGTTTTTCGTTCATGGATGTCATGTTTCATCTATTTTTCTGATGCTCCCTGTAGTGTACTGCTTGCAGTTGCAGAGACCCAATGTGCAGCTTTGTGGCAAATTTGACAATTTTGACCTTGGGACGAAATCAATTCACGGAATGAACTGCCCGTGAAACTATTTCACAGCACTGACCCTTTTGTGTAGCGCCCGCCACGCAGGCGCCACACCATGCGGTGCAACGCCCAGCTCTGGGGCGTTGCACGCCTGTCCACCGTGCCAGCCCTTGGGCCCGCACCCAGTAGTGCAGCGCCTCCGAGCTAGGCACCACACATGTAATGTGCAGCGCCCGGCCCGTAGGCGCTGCACTGTGACTTATCCAGCGGCTT
>NC_041390.1:620571865-620576736 GCF_002162155.2 Triticum dicoccoides | reverse complement strand
CTCAAATCCTCTCCCAAATCTTGCAAATTTGAAGAATTTGTCTGTGGATTTCAAAGTCATACCCTCCCTCAAGGTAATCTTCTCCGATCCCCTTGTTTTGATCCAAGTAATGCTAGTTTGGGGAAACCGTAGTTTTGTTTGGATCTAGAGATTTGCATGGAGATGTGAGATCTTTGTTTGCCAATTTCCTATGATTAGGCTTTGTTAGTATGTTAGGGTTATTCTTATGGGTGTTCTTATGTTGGTGCTAGGGTTATGGTTAGGGTTAGGGTTATTGTTAGGGTTATGGTTATGGTTAGGGTTAGGGTTAGGGTTATGGTTAGGGTTAGGGTTGTTGTTTGATATATATATTAGGGTTTGTATTCCGTGTTAATCCTTAAATTAGTACTCATGGAAGCAATGTTACGTTGTGTTGTTTGAATGCTTATAGGGATGGGAAGAACATGTGTGTTTGTTCATCATGGGGACAAAGACGCCTTCTTGAAAGGCAATATTGAACCGGATCCGGATGAGCTTGATATGGTGTTTGATAGTAGTCCTAGCTATGCGGAGCTCTTGCAACAAGTGAGGAAAGATTTGAATTGGATGGACCCTAGTGATATTGTTGAGTTGGAGGGAAGGCATAATGTAGGTTTTGGAATGCACATCCGTTGGAAGACAATGCGTATCAACTCGGAGCAACGTTGGGTTGCATACAAGGAAACGGTGGCCGATTCACTTGACAAGGCTCTTGAGTTATTTGCAACGAAGAAGGTTGATTCAAATTTGCATTTGGACTTGAACCGGAAACCCTCCCCTTTGGTTGCTAGTAGCCCCCCACCCTTGAAGCGAGATGAAATTGTTGAACCTCTTTTGACCCAAGAAGTGAGGCCAACATTGAGCCCGTTTACAAACAACGAAGATGAAGCTTTGCAAGAGGACAATGATGAGTATGCGGACGATGACAATGAAGTTGATCTCCATGACAACAATGTGGGTGATCTTGACAAATATCATTTGCAAGAGACAATGGACCATTCCATCCCTTTTTCCCGTGCATATGCATCGGATTCGGATGACGAAGGTCCCGATGAACAAGTTGATGAGGAGGGGTTCACAGTGAAGGAGGCCGAAGCTTTCGAGAAGGTATTCGGTCGGGATCACAAGACACCATTGTTCAAGGATGTTAGTCTCGCGGATGAAGCCGTTGTGGATGGTGGCAAATCTATATCTCTTGGGGTTAGGCCAAGCTCTCACCGTGATTTGGGAGACGACAAGAACCGGATTGCTAAAGGGTCTAAGTTCGAAACCTTGTTGGAATTGAAGATGTGGCTCGACAACTACTCGGTTACGCATTATCGTCCACACAAGGTGGTGCACTCGGACGTCAATGTGCGCTACACGGTTGCATGTGCATGTGAAGATGAAATATGTCCGTGGATTGTGCGTGCAAGACCATGGAAAGGAGGTCCCGCTTGGCACGTAGTGAGTTGTGTGCCAACTCACATGTGCCGAGGTAAAAGGGTGGATGGCAAGATTGTGTCCCAAGACCACAGACAACTCACGTCTGAGTTCATCGCTTACAGGCTCTCCAACTCAATATCCACACTTCCAACAATGAGCGTCCAACATGTCATTGACCTTGTGAAAGCCATCTTTCATTACAAGGTGAAGTACGGCAAGGCATGGAAGGCGAAGCAAGCCGCATTTAAGATGTTGTATGGTACTTGGGAGGAAGCATACAACCGAATCCCTAGGTTGTTGTTAGCCATGGCCGCCACAAACCCGGGCATGGTTCATGTTGTCGAGCCTCATGGGCACCAAACAACGGTTTATGAAGGAAAGAAAGTCCGAGTATTTGGCCGTGCATTTTGGGCGTTCGAGCAATGCGTGAGGGCTTTCGAACACTGTAGGCCGATCATTGCCATTGATGGCACGTTCTTGACCGAACAATACAAGGGGACCTTGTTGGTTGCGATAGCAAGTGATGCCAATAACCGGGTGTTGCCATTGGCATTTGCTTTGGTTGAGGCAGAGAACAATGACAACTGGGAGTGGTTTTTGCGTCTTTTGAGGACGAAGGTGTTACCCGCTCAAAGAGAAATTTGTGTCATATCGGATCGGCATGCAGGAATTCTTAACACGGTGGAGATTGACATTCCCGGGCATGCTCCGTTGCACCATCGATGGTGCATGAGGCATTTTTGTTCGAACTTTTATAGGGCATGTGGCCTTAAGGAGTTGGCCGATGATCTTCAAGATTGTTGTCTTGCTTTCTCTGAGAAGCGGTTCGCCACTTTGTTGAACAAATTGCTCACACACAAAAAACTTGATCACGGGGGTCAAGACTTTATGAATAGGCACATTCAACACCGGAACAAGTGGGCACGTGCTTTTGATGAAGATGGCCGGAGATACGGTCAAATGACAAGCAATATGGCTGAATGCTTCAATAGGGTGCTCAAAGGTGCACGTGGATTACCCGTGACGGCAATAGTTCAATACACATTTGACAAGATGAATGCGTACTTTCTAAAGTACTCGATGGAAACTGATGCACAGATAGCGGGTGAGAACCCGCGCAAGTACAAGTACAAGTTCCCACCCAAGGTTGATGAATGGTTAGAATTTCAATCACGAAAGGCGGACTCAGAAGAAGCTATATTATATGACAACGAAGAGTGGAAGTATGAAGTGAAAGAGCCAGGAGGAACCACAAACGATGGCCGGCAACATGGAGGTCGGGCTTTCAAGGTGTCTTTAACACAATGTGATTGCTCTTGCGGGAGGCCATTGTTGCTTCATCTCCCATGCTCACATTTGTATACCGCCGGTCGCGTTAGAAATGTGGACATCAATCACCCACGCACCATGAGGGAGTTGGAGTTCTCAATCATGACGGTCAAGAAAACATGGGCTCCCCGCTTTCACCCATACTTTGACCAATCACAATGGCCGGAGTACCATGGAGTTCAACTATGGCCGGATTCGGAGTTGAAGGTTGTTACACGGGGTAGACGTAAAACAAAGCGTTTTAGAGGCGACATGGACGGATGGGGCCATGGTGGCCGCCGCGAAGCGGGAAACGATCAAGTCCAAGAGCCTCGTGAGAGCTCCCGTTGTGGGGAATGCAAAGGTCATGGCCACAACAAAAGAAAATGTACAAAACCAAGGAAAAGGTCCAAGAAAAATGATGCAAGCACTAGCCAACAAGGAGCTACACAAGGGAGCCAACCAAGTGGTAGCCAACAAGTGCCAAGCCAACCAAGAGGTAGCCAACAAGTGCGAAGGCAACAATGTGGTAGCCAACAAGTGCGAAGGCAACCAAGTGGGAGCCAACCTAGTGGTAGCCAACAAGTGCCAAGCCAACCAAGTAGGAGCCAACCAAGTGGTAGCCAACAAGTGCCAAGCCAACCAAGTGTTAGTCAAAGAGGATCTAGGCAACAAAGAGGTCGGCAACTAGGACTTACAAGAGGCCGTGGTGGTGGTACTCTAGGCCGTGGTGGTGGTGTTGGCCATGGTGATGGTCTTGGCCGTGGTGATGGACTTGGTCGTGGTGATGGACAAGGGCAAGGTCGTTATAGAGGAATGTTTGGATACCTCGATGGACCATTTCCGTATGTTGCTCACTAACTATAATGTTTCAAATGTTCTTGTTTTTCATATGTTCTTCTTTTACATGTGCTTTCATTTGTTTTTTGTCTTTACTAACCATTATGTTTCACTCATTGTAGGTATGGCGGCTTCCCAACCCAACAAACCAACAATGAAGGAGGATGGCGAAGATGAGATGGCGGGATGGTGGGAGAAGGCTGTGAAGAAGTTTAGAGAGGAGGATGCAGCCAAGCTAAAGAAGAAGAAGGAAGAGGAGCTTGAGGAGAAGAGAAAGGCAAAAGAGAGAGCATTAAATGCGATGCGCGCTAGGGAGCAAGCATTGGTGAGGAAATGTGAGGAGGCACAGAAGAAGCGTCAAAAGGATTTTGAAAAAGGAACCATGAAGCTTTGGGCAATTGCAGCTGAAAAAAAAGAGAGGGAGGATAAGATATTCATGGAGAGGGTGATTAAGGAGGCCCACCTCATAAGGAAAAGGGAGGAGGAAGAGGAAGAAGAGATGAAGAAGAAGAAGAAGGGAAAGGGGCCTTGCTCTACGCAATAGAGCTATGTCATCTTCAACTTGCTTGTGGACGATAATCGTGTTATCCTCTAAACTATGATCTTCGGTTTGGTTGTGAACTACTATGTGTCATGAACTACTATCTCTCCTCCTCGATTTGGTTATGAACTACTATATGTCATGAACTACTATCTGTCCTCCTCGATTTGGTTGTGATCTACTATGTGTCGTGAAGTAATATGTATTATGAACTAGTATGTGTCGTGAAGTACTTTGTGCATATGTTATCTTCACAGCTCTTTGCTTGCTATGTGTTGTGAACTACTATCTCTCCTCATCGGAATATGTGTGCATGTGCCAAAAATTTTGCTAAGTACAAGTGCAACGCCTAGCTCTGGGGCGTTGCACTGTACAATGTGGCGCCTCGAAGCTAGGCGCTGCAGCGGCTGTAGGTTGCCAACACTTTGTTTGCTCTCTGCTTAGCTCAGCCCAGGAGTGCAACGCCTCAGCCCTAGGCGTCACACTGTATAGTGCAGCGCCTAGTGCTGAGGCGTTGCACCCTTGGACTGAGCTAAACAGAGAGCAAGCAAAGTGTTTGCAAGCTACAGCCGCTGCAGCGCCTAGCCTGGAGGCGTCACACTGTACAGTGCAACACCTAGCTCCCGGGCGTTGCACTGTACAGTGTGACGCCTCAAAGCTAGGCGCTGTAGCGGCTGTAGCTTGCAAACAAAGTAGTTGCTCTCTGCTTAGCTCAGCCCTGGCGTGCAACGCCTCAGGG
>NC_041390.1:620538687-620571424 GCF_002162155.2 Triticum dicoccoides | reverse complement strand
CTCTCTGCTTAGCTCAGCCCAGGCGTGCAACGCCTCAGGTCTAGGCGCTGCACTATACAGTGTGACGCCCAGCTCTGAGGCGTTGCACCCTTGGGCTGAGCTAAGCAGAGAGCAAACACTTTGTTTGCAAGCTACAGCCGCTGCAACGCCTAGCTTGGAGGCGCCACACTGTACAGTGCAACGCCCGGTAGCTAGGCGTTGCACTGTACAATGTGACGCCTTCAAACTAGGCGCTGCAGCGACTGTAGCTTGTAAACTTGGTCATTTTCAGGTACATTGCAACATTTCCTAGAATAAGCAGTCAAAAACTTTAAGTTCACATTTCAGTCACAGTTGAACATTATTAAGACAACAAGTGCAACATAGAGCATCAAGTTCAACATTGCTAAGGCGTCAACTCCAAGTTCAACATAACTAAGACATACAAAGAGGATCAAGTTCAACATAGGGCTACCACAACTCCAAGTTCACCGACATAACAACTCCAAGTTCACTGACATAACAACTCCAAGTTCACCGACATTACAAATAAAGGACGATGGCTGGTTCCTAAGAAGAGCTAGTTCCTTGAGCGCTTTTTGGCTGCTCCCCCCCCCCCTCTTGCTGGCTAACTTCTTCACCTTCCTAGGAAGAGGAACACGCTCCCGCTCCGGCTCCGGTTCCTCCACGTCATCGACATCGTCATCCAAATAGTCATCCAAAGCCGCCATCCGCGAGGTGCCGACCATCCTTTTGCCTCTTTCGGTGAAGTCTTCAGGTGTGTACTTGTTGATTCCCTTCCTAGGCTTTAGCATGTATGCAGACCTAACCTGGTACGTCCCCAAGGTCATATCATCATCAGCAACCTATGCATCAACAAAAGATATGGAAAGACCGTGTGTGAGGATATAGTTAGCAATGCATCAACAAATTGGATATATATGCTCATGCCATACCTCTTGGGTGACCACACCCACATCCTCATCCTCCAAATGATCACCATGGCTCTGGCCCGAAGCGGGATCTGATGGTGTCGCCGACCTAGACCGTTCTGGTGATACATACTCGGGGTCACGACAACCAAAAAGGTTTGATAGCCGCCTTAACTTTTGGCCCTATCGCTGCAACATGTACAAGTGAATGAGACATCGAACGTAGCAACACATGTTAAGTGCTAGTTTGAAGGAGATGTGAACCTTGATGAATGCTTGAAGTGCACCTTCTCCATCGCTTTTGCCAGCCGGGGTTGTTTCAAGAATAGTCTCGGTCTCATCAGCTGCTTTCTTGATCTGGGCATGCTATGAACAGAAATGGTATTAACGTGTTAGGCAAGCGAAGATGTGAATAGTGTGAATGAAAAGCAAAGAGGGCAAATACCACAAAGTTCATCATTGGAGCTGAAGGGATCACTGAGTTGCCTTTCTGACTAATGCGTTGTACTGGTGTTGGGCTACCTCATCAAAAATAGTGGGTTCTTCCAAAATCTCCTCAGCATACGCCGGCTTGCATACCTCCACACGGGTACTTGCAAGAAACCATGTGAGATAGTTGTTGAACGCTACAGGGCAGTGCTCACGAAGCTGGACTCCTTTTCCAGCCCTAGCTTGCTCCACACTATTAGCAAACTGTACGACATACTTTCTGTGATGCTTGTCCCAATCCTTAATCTTCCGCTGCCTTTTCCTATCCAACCTGCAAGTTAGAAACATAATATTAGTAGCATCAAAACCGCCGAGAAGCTGCTAAGTACTCAAGGTTAATTATATCTTACGCATGTAGCAACTTGTCCGTGTCCTCCCACTCCGGAGGATGTGCCTGGAACAAACCAAACTGACGGCGCACTCGGTGTGGGAGGTGAAGCTCAACCGCCCAGTTGCATATGAGTGGGCACTGCATACGCCAGAGATCCCTATCCCTAGTGCACATCGGATTCAGCCTGAACTCTAAAGGGTTACCAAAACTATCTCCTGTTCCATACGGCTCCCATATCACCTGCAAAATGGGATAAAATGCAAAATTGATATCGACTTGCAATAGAAGCATCATAATCACTTATGCAATGTCAATTCACCTGCTCAGGCGTGATCTCATCAAGCTCGCTCTGGTACAACTTGTACATGACCAAGGGATCATATGTCGTCTCATTTATCACATCCCACTTGTAAGCCCAAGTGGGTAGCTGTAGTAGGTCGCCTTTGTCGTCCCAATCATCGTACTTCACCTTCTTCGGACGTCCAACCGGCAAACGCTCCCAGCTCATTATGGAAAGTGCGAGCAAACAACCACCAATACCTCCAGATGACCTACAACAGGCTTCGTCCAACTGCACATAAAAGAGAACATGGTTCAATTAAGAGCAAGATCGCATTCATAATGTAGTAATGAAGTGAAAAGGAAACAACTTCATACCTGTCTATACAAGTAAGCCATTGTCGCCGAACCCCAACTCCAATTGCTATTGAAGACGATCAACGCCTTCAGCCACATCCATGGAGCATTCTTGCCTGTGCCATCAGCAAACATAGTCATGGATATCACATACCACATGTAGACACGAGCATATGTCTTGACCGTGTCCTCATCAGCTTCCAGTGGGCAAGTACCAAAGTGCTCAGTAATCCACGTGAAAGTAGCACCGGCTGCGACTCTTTCCTTCTTCTTGTTTTCTGCTGCTGGTTCCGGAGGCTCCGGAGGAACCATACCGATAAGGGCATGCATCTGCGCGCGCCACCCATCGAAATCGGTGCTCATACATAGAGGACTCCCATCGATAGGAAGACCAGTGATCATAGCAATATCCTGGAGCGTCACTGTCATCTCCCCGGTCCGTAGATGGAAACTATGTGTCTCCGGCCGCCAATGATCAATAAGCGCGGTGAGTGCTAGAGCATTGTTGGGTGGCGTCGACCGTCTGACCATATGAATGAAAGGGAGAAGTCATGTCTCTCTTACATACGGTGTGTATCGCTCATCATAGAGCATCCACCCAAGGGTGACCCCGTGAGAACGAAGCTTCAAAGGTGCAAGCTCCTACAAACAAACAATTCATAACATTACATATGGGGCATTTGTGTTTGAAATAAATACGAAATTCATAAAACAGGCCACTTTCATTATTACCCGCTGCTCCACCGCCATAGCGTACGACCGGTGTTGTTTGTCCCAGTGATCATCGAGAAGCCAAACCATCCTAACAATTTTGAAAGAAAACTTTCTTGTCAACACGATTATCTTTTGAATACAAATAAACTAAAGTACGCCTACTAGATGCAACCGTACCAATCTATGTATCCAACCATATCAAATCAAACAAAACTAATAAACTAGGATTTCACAAATAACTAGGCCTACTTCATACAAATAACTTTTCCATAAACTATGCCTACTTCATACAAATAACTCTTCCATAAACTAAACTAGGGTTTCACAAATCAAACAAACAAGGGTTGTAATACATGCAAAGTTCTAATACATGCAAGATTCAAATCTAATCTAATCAAACAAGGATTTCCCAAATCTTCAAAATATCATATTTTCTATGGATAGAAAGAAGGGGATCGGAGGAGAGTACCTTCTAGGATAGATTGGTGAAGAAATGCACGGACCAAATCGTCGGATCTGAAGGATTTGGGAGAGGGGATTGAGAGGGGGAGAGGAGGAAGCCGCCGGCGCACCTGTTCTGTAACTGCTGGAACGAATGGGTGGGGTGGGGGAGGGGGGGGGAGGGGGAGGGGGCGGCTGGCATCTAAGTCACAGTGCAGCGCCTACGGGCCGGGCGCTGCACATTACATGTGTGGCGCCTAGCTCGGAGGCGCTGCACTACTGGGTGCGGGCCCAAGGGCTGCCACGGTGGACAGGCCTGCAACGCCCCAGAGCTGGGCGTTGCACCGTAGGGTATGGCGTCTGCGTGGCGGGCGCTACACAAAAGGGTCAGTGCTGTGAAATAGTTTCACGGGCAATTCATTCCGTGAATTGATTTCGTCCCAAGGTTAAAATTGTCAAATTTGCCCAGCTTTGTTGGTAGCTCATCCTTTCACATGGAAGAAAACTTCCTTTCGTTTCTGTCTACTGTACCAACCATTCATTGCATTTTGGTGCTTCTGATAGCCTCACTATTTCCTTCACCGGCCATTTTCACAATTGCTTCAGTCTCAGTGGTGGCCCTCAGAGGCCTTGGCATCTGATAATGATACGATTGGCGAAACCATGCAATTATGACAGATTCTTTTCACAATTACTTTCAGTTCCATGATTGACTGTCTCTGCCTCTTTACTGCAATCACTCACTGACACTGTCTTCTCTTCTGGAACTTCTGCTGCACATTCATCTGTAACACAGTTTTCTCACTGACAATGCCTTCTCTTCTCCTACGTAGGAACCTTCTGTTTCGCACGTTGAGAAAACCGAGCCATCTGCAGTACCCTGAATACGATAGCACTATAGAGTGACAGCGACAGACGCAGCATGGAGCAATTTCACATCCAGAACCTAACTAGTTTTACTCGTTTGAAAAGGTGTATAGCTTTTCATCGAGAATCTGAATGTGCTTCTTCAGAGTTCAGAATTGCTTCAGTCGCGGCGGTGGTCCTCCAGGAGGACTTGGCGAAATCATGCAATTCTGGCAGATATTTTTTCCTGTGGAGTTGAGAAGAGCTGAAAAGCCAGAAAGAAACAGCCTCCAGTACCATGACTGACTGTAACAAGCACATGTGCCGAAGCATAGACAACATTTTTTTCTTACAGCAGAGACTTAATTTTCCCTCCTGTTGTCTTGTGACTATAACCTGTTGACCTCAGTGCTGAACCTGACGAAGTTTTACAATCTGCAGGTTATAGTTACAGGCCAAAAGAACTTCAAGAGGGTATTTTTACAAGAATATTCATGTGATGAGATAGTCGACAATGCAGTTTCAGTTTATTCTCTGTGCAAATGTTGGGTCACTGCACTCACTAACAGTGTCCTAGATAGAAACCTCTTCTGCACATTCAGAAGCACATTCAGATTCAGAAGACAGAGCCATCAGCAGTACCCATAAAAACCTCTGCTTCTCTTTTCCACCTACATAGGAACCTTCTGTTGTGCACCTTCAGAAAACAGAGACATCACAAGTACCCATGGATACGATAGCAATAAAGGGTAACGAAGATGACACAAGCACAAGAGCCGATATAGAGTGACAGTGACAGACAGAGAGATGGAGCAATTTCATATCCCTAACCTAACTGGCCTAACTAAATCATTGGATCTTTAGTGCTGCCAAAGAGAGCACAGTGGCGGTGGGCGCGAGAGCAAAGAGATAATTGACAGGACGACGAGAGAGGTTGAGCTAACCAGGTCATGCTCGGTTCAGTTGAAAATGTCGAATGGCCTCGCATTACAGACACGCAAGCCCATCTGTCAAAAATATTGTCAAAACTTTCGCAAGCCCATCTGCCATAGGAATTCCTCTGCCATAACGTTTCCAAAGAGCATTCATACTTTTTGCAACAACTTGCCTAGAGAGCAACGTGTTTTAAACAGAGTTGCAAAGGCAGTAGTTATATTGATGGCTGTCGCTGACTGTGGTGGCTTTGAGCAATTTTCCAGTTTTAAAAGGTAGGAGTAGTAGTTTTGCATTGTGGACAAAATTACCTTAATTATTTGTCTTACATATTGGTAGTAGTTATTTTCTTATGGTATCCCCCAACAAATGTTAAATGCGGTCCGAATATAGCCGTTAAAAAAATGTTGTTAGCCCTAAAAAAAATGTTGTTAGTTACAAGATATAATTAAATATAGAAAATGAGCCTGTGTTCTCTAGTCTCCTTGAGCAGTCCTCTTCACAATTGCTTTAGTAGCGGTGGCGGCCGTCGAGGCTTTGGTACTCCCTCTGTTTCTTTTTTGTTTGCATATAAGATTTGGTCAAAGTCAAATTTTGTAAAGTTTGACTAACTTTATAGGGGAAAATATTAACATCTACAATACTAAAGCTATATGGTATGAAAATTAGTTTTATGATGCATCTAACGATATTGATTTCATATTGTGAATCTTGATATTTTTGTCTATAAACTTAGTCAAAGTTAACACAGTTTGACTTTGACCAAATCTTATATGCAGACTAAAAAAGAAACGGAGGAAGTATCTGCTAATGATGTGATTGACGAAATGATGCCATTCTGACATATTCTTTTCATGTAGAGATGAGGAGAGCTGAAAGCCAGAACCATCTTCCGATCCACTGATTGTAACCAATACTATAAGAGCACATGTGCCGAAGCATATTTTCAACATTTTTCTCTTAAAGAAGATACCTGACCCTTCCTGGTTTTTCTTCCTGTTTTCTTGCATTTCCAGAACCTAGCAAACCGGCCTAACTGCATTATTGACCCGTCAGCCCTGAATTAAGTGCAGCCCTGGAGTCTTTAGTGCAAAACTTCAAGAGATGTCTCAGGAGAATATTCATAGTGGCAGCTCTTGGATCAGCAACAAATTAAACGGCATGTCCCGATTATAGTGACATAGGATAGTTTTTCATTAATGTGGACAAATTTAGCATTTATTTGTCACGGATACTGCTAACCCCAACAAATGTTAGGTGCGATTAGAGTGTTGCGAGAAGATTTTTTTCTTCTGAATAATCATATGATCACTCGGAACATAGCCGTTAATAATACGTTATCAGTTACAAGATATTATCAAAAATTTAGAAGAAGAAACATGAAAATTAGCTTCTCTTCGCTAGTCCGTCGCTGCCGGAGATGCTCCTGGATCATCTTTGTTGGTAGCTAGCTAGCTAGCGAGTCCCTTCACATGGAAGCAACTTCCTTTTGTTACCGTCTACTCAGAGCATCTCCAATAGCATGTGTATATTTGGATGTCTATATATTCATATAGACAATGGTCTAAAAAGATCCTCTCATATACACGTCCAGTTTTGCATCAGAATGTCTATATACAGGGACCATGACAGGTGGGCCGTCGCTGGAGAGAGGAAGAAATCATGACTGCAGCTGAGTTTAGACAACGCCTTCACATTGTCCAGGCGTGGACATTGTCGAGGTCGATATAGAGGATGTGTATATTTGGACGACCATATAGACAAGCTGTTGGACGCCTGTTTTGGGGTCACGTCGTGAAAAATGAGTATAGACATCCATATAGACAAGCTATTGGAGATGCTCTGATACTGGCACTGACCATTCATTGCATTTTGGTGCTTCTGATAGTCTTGTTATTTCCTTCACCGGTCATTTTCACAGTTGCTTCAGTCTCAGTGGTGGCCCGAGGCCCTGGCATCTGATAATGATACGATTGGCGCGAAACCATACAATTCTGACAGATTCGTTTCACAATTGCTTGCAGTTCCATGATTGATTGTAACAAGCACATGTGCCCAAGCATATTGTCAGATTTTTTTTTAAGCAGAGACCTAACTTTTCCACCATGTTTCTTTGCATTTTCAGAGCCCAGCTGGACCACTGATCTTCAGTGCTGAACCTGATTAAGGGCCAGTTCTTTTCAGCGATTCTCTCAAAATCGCCCCCCTCCCCAGCTTCTCCCAGAATCGCCATTTTATATTTTTTTTTACAATCCTATCTAGTTAAGGTCTAATTAGGTAGGATTGTAAAAAACATATGGAGTGGTGATTCTGGAAGAAGCTGGAGAGAGGGACGATTTTGGTAGAATCGCCCAAAAGAACTGGCCCTAAGTGTCCAGCCCTGCAGGCTGCAGTCTTCAGTGCAAAACTTCAAGAGCATATCTTAGGAGAATATTCGTGTGACGAGCTCCTCGGCACTGCATTCTGTTTACCCCTATTCCTCCTGTGATTGTCAGTGTATTCTCTGCATCTTTACTGCAATCACTCACAGAAATTTGTATTCTCTTCTCCTGGATTGGAACCTCTGCTGCACATTTATCTCTGACACGTCGAATGGTTAATACTAGTAGTACTAGTATTCTCCGAAGATATCTCTTGAAGTTTTGTCTACATTAATGAAATTAGTCTGAGTTAGTCCTTAGCATTGTCCTAAGATATCTCTGACACGTTGAAAGGTTAGTACACGTCGAATTGTCAGTTTATTCTCTGAACATTAACAAAAAAGTACGGTGAGTTAACCAGGCCGTGCTCGGTTGAACACGTTGAATGACCACGTCATCTCTAACATGCCGGACCCACGAGTCAGAAACATTGTCAAAAGGGACGCTGCTTCCGTGTCGTAACTGCATCTGCAGTTGGGTCAGTGACATCTAGGCCTAGGCCCACATGTCACTGACCCAACTGCAGGTGCTGTTACGCACTGAAGCTCAGTATTGTCAAAAGATGGTGAGAGGGCAATTGGTGCTTTTTTAATGTAACTTGGCTAGAGAGCGGTGGATTTTTGAAAAAAAAAAGTGGCAAAATTGGTAGTAATGTTGATGGCCGTCCCTGATTGTGGCGGTTTTGAGGAATTTATTTATATAAAATATGTGTGTTTGTAATAGGATAGTTTCCCATTAATATAGAGGAATCTACCTTAATCATTCATCGTGAATATTGGTAATGGTTCTAAATCAACATTTCTATATTATTTCCCAACAAATGTTAGTGTGATCAGGGTTTAGCAAAAAGACGACTGTGCTGCATAAATATATGGTGAAGTACAGCCATTAGAAATGTGGTGTTAGTTATTAGTACAAAGTGAGCATAAAAATATAGAATTTGGCTTGTCTTCTTCCAGTCTACTTGGTTGGTAGCCCATCCCTTCACGTGGAAGCAACTCCCATTCGTTGCATTTGGTGATAGCCTTGCTAGTATTTCCTTCACCAGTCCTCCTCACAATTGCTTCAGTGGCAATGGTGGCCCTCAACGCCTTGGCATCTGCTAATGATGCGATTGGCGAAACCATGAAACTCTGACAGATTCTTTTCCTGTGGACACGAGGAGAGCTGAAAGCCAGAAAGAAACGGCTTCCACTCCATCCATGATTGATTGCAACAAGCACATGTCAACATTTTTTCTCTGAAATTAGATATCTAACCTAACCTAACTGGCCCAACTACACCATTGACCTGATTAACTGCTGCCCTGAAGCAGCTTGTAGGTTAGAGCAACTTCAATGGGGCGACCCATTTTGTCCGCATGTATCTGTTTGGATCGGTACGGACAAAAGTGGCGGCCCAAATTCAAATCATGTCCGCTTCGCTGTCCGCGAGAAGGACCAAGCGGCGGAGGACGCCTACCAGGCGGCCCTTGCGGCGGTCTACCGCGAGAGCGAGGAGGACGAGCGACGTAGGGGGAGGCGGCGGAGAAAGAGGAGGCCCGGTACGAGGCGGCCATGGCGCAGGCCATTGCCCTCTCCGCGGCCGGTGACTGCATGGTGCCGCCTGTGGCCCCGCCGTCCCCTCCCCGACGCCGCGTCAAGGCCGACCCGGAGCCGCTGCCGAAGCTCGAGCCGGAGCCGTCCCCGATCGAGCGCTACTCCCGAAGTCGGCCCGTTGGAGTTGCTTTTACAGTCACCAAAACAAAAAAACTCAAGAGGATATTTAACAAGAATTTTCATGTGACCACCACTGTTTCCCGTGTGATTGTCAGGTTATTCTCTGAATCTTTACTGCAATCAGTTCCCCGTGTGTGATTGTCCGCCACTGTTCTGAACATTCAGAAAAAGCAGAGCCATGACAGCCATAAACAACAGGAAGACACGCACGCACACGACAGCGACCGACGGACAGAGAGCTGGAGGGAGCGAGCGAGCGAGCGAGCTCATCTGCCAACCACCGCCAGCGACCAACAATTTGGATTGTTCGGTGAGGTGCGTGAGTTTGGTGGATCTGAATCGCTAAAGCTCCCATCTTTCCCCCACTCCTCCTCCACCACCGCCGGCAAGAAGAGCAGGGGAGGAGCACGCGGGGATCTCGAGTCGAGCTCCCTCCCTCCCATGGCCACCAGGGTCCTCGACACGCTCGCCGTCGCGGCGGAGGACGGCTGCGGCGGCAGCGGCGCCGCGCTGCCGCTCACCTTCTTCGACGTGCCCTGGATCTTCACCGGCCCCGTGGAGCGCGTCTTCTTCTACCCCTACCCGCACCCGCCCAAGCAGTTCCGGGCCGCCCTCCTGCCGCGCCTCGTCTCCTCCCTCTCCGCCGCGCTGGGCAAGTTCTACCCTCTCCTCGGCCGCGTCCGCCCCTGCCCGGACAGCGGCGGGTACGAGTTCTTCTTGCCCGCGGGAGGAGGGGGTGGCGGTGACACCGTCGAGCTCACCGTCGCCGAGAGCGAGGATGATTTCGACGAGCTCTCCGGCGACGGTCCCCGGGACGTCGCCCGGCTCTACTCGCTCGTGCCGCGGCTTCCGGTGGTTGAGGGGAGCGGGGACGGCGGGTTCGCGCTCGCCGCGGTCCAGGTGACCGTGTTCGCCGGGCGCGGGGTCGCCCTCGGCGTGTCCATCCACCACGTCGCCTGCGATGACTCGAGCTACATGCATTTCGTCAAGACCTGGGCCGGCCACTGCCGGTTGGCTTCCGGTGGGGAGGACGCCGGCACCGCGCTGCCGCCCCCGCCGTTCCTGGACCGCGCGGTCATCGCGGACCCCCGAGGGCTTGCCGCCAGGACGCTCGACGAAATGCGGCAGCTGGCGGCCAACGGGCCTCCTCCTCCACCCCCGGCGCCGGTAGGCCCGCCGCCCAAGCTGGTCATCCGGTCGTTCACGCTGGCCCGCGGCTGCATCGACAAGCTGAAGCAGCGCGTGGCCGCCGACGCCAAGGACGCGTCAACCCACTGCTCGGCGTTCACGGTGGCGTGCGCGTTCGCGTGGGCCTGCCTGGCGCGCTCCTGCTCCGCCGACGCCCCCTCCCCCGCCTCCGACGAGCGCGCGCACCTGCTCTTCTCGGTGGAGTGCCGGCGCCGCCTGTCCCCGCCGGTGCCGCAGGAGTACCTGGGCAACTGCCTGCGGCCCTGCTTCGTGGAGGTGAGCACTCGCGACCTGCTCGGCGCGGACGGGGTGACCACGGCCGCCGCGGCGATCGGCGCGGCCATCCGGGCGCTGGACGGGGACGGCGTGCTGGCGGGCGCCGAGGGGTGGTTCGAGAAGATCCTGTCGCTGGTGCCGCGGCGGCCCATGTCCGTGGGCGGCTCGCCGCGGTACGGCGTGTACGACACCGACTTCGGGCTGGGGCGGCCGAGCAAGGTGGAGCTGGTGTCCATCGACAAGACCCCCGGCACGGTGTCGCTGGCCGAGGGCACCGACGGGCAGCGCGGGATCGAGGTCGGCGTGGCGCTGCCGGAGGCCGACATGGCGCGGTTCGCCGCGTGCTTCTCCGACGGCCTGCGCCAGCTATGAGAAGAGAGGAGATCCTGCTGGCGGTCAGTGCAAGAACAAAAAGGAGAATTGCAAAATTGCAATGGCTCGTATATTGTTATTATCTCTACTCCTAATGGACGAATTGGTTAAATAGTTCCGGTTTATTTTCATCTGGTTTATTTTCGTCTCACCTCCCACCACCCCTTCCATGCTAAAACCGAATCGCGTCTGATACTCCTTCCATTTATTCGTAATGTATTTATGTGAAAAAATCAATTATGATTAATCTCTAATCAATCTATGAAAAATCAAATCTAAATTAATCAACTATACCATAAGTTACTCAATCACATTAATTAATATTTCCATACGTCTCAAAAATTACTTTAATTAACGTCTCCATACCTTGCCCAAAATATTAATTAATGTGATTGAGGAACTTATGGTATAGTTGATTAATTTAGATTTGATTTTTCAGAGATTGATTAGAGATTCTTCGGTACACATGTAAAAAGGGAAGAAAAAAAAGGAAAACAAACCAGGAAAAGGAAACATATGCATGGACGTCAATCCCCTTCATCTCTCCCGCTCTCTTTCCTTTCCTAGGATGTAGCCGCCGATTTTCTCCCTTGCTCATGTTCTCCTTAAAGAGGTGGACATTGAGACTTGAGAGGCAACGAGCATGGTAGGCCTCAGATCGCGGATCCTCCTGACCTTGCAGTCCTTCTCCGATGTCGTCCCTGCATAATCCAATGCCCTCCTCCTCCCAGTGCCGCACCTGCGTCATTGGAGGTTGTGTGCGAGCTGGCCGCCGTCCCCGAGTATCTTCAACAGGTTGTCTGCTGCTCCCAGATAACACAATTCGTGGAAGAGTTACAGAGAAGTGAGGGTTGGGGAGACTTGCGTCGCGCCGTCGCCGATCTGCTGGATGACATGCACCACGGCCATGCCATCGAGCCACCATCGCCGCTCCTTCCAGTAGGCAATGAGGTTTGGTCGAGGGCAGGAGTAACAGTTGTGCGTGCTTGCTTGCTGTTATTCTCGAGGTGGATAGGTCATGCCTGAGCCCTCCTCCACGCATGGCACAGCTTCCTCCGATCTCGCCCGTCCTCGAATCCCTGCTGGCAGGTGATGCTACTTCCTTACCTCAACGAGTCAAAACTGAAGGCATCCACTTCTTGTGGTAAGAACCGATCTCATGTACTGCCATTTTTTATAAGTTTCTTGATGCAAATCATAGCAAGAATATTGTGTTCTTCCTATTTGTTTGATTAGTTCCAAAACAGAAGCAATTCTATTGTGACGATTTTAAATGTTTCTTGTAGAAATTTAGCATAGTACTAAAGCAACTGAATTATCATTTTATCACAACCGCGGGCTAATTCTGAAATAAAAGCAATGGTGAATTTTTTTCGTTAAACTGTAATCGATAAAACGCCATTTTGTATATTATTCAACTATTGGGTATGCTAATCTTTGGGTTCATTGGATGTGAATAATGGACCTGGTATGATTGGTGCTTGTACAATTACGTAATAGGAGTAGCAATTATACATCTTTCGAGTTACAGTATGTTTACCAGTGGGAATTGCGGCTATGGATGTTTCACAATTGTGTGTACTGCAGGTGTACGTGGATTAGGAAAACAGTGTGAGCCAATGGATTTTTCCATGTCTTCCTCTACGGCAAGCCCTTGAGTGTATTTTATTTATATCTCAAGAACATGACAGTTTCAAGAATATATACGAGTCAGCTATCTTGTGCCCTTTTGTCCATTTTTACTTAAATACTATGAGGCGACTACTTATTGTTATTCTTGCCATTGAAGATCTAGGTAAAAAGAAAATTAATGAACCTGAAATATCGGCAAAATAACAAGTATTGTTAACCAAGGAAAATAAGTCATGATAAAGATAAGATACGTTTTGACCAGAAAAGCCCGTGCTCGATTATTTCGAGCACAGGCTTCTTCGGTAAAGACTCGATTTTTTTAATCAATGTATATCTAATTCTAAGTCTTCTTTGACATGTACATGATGAAAGAAAAGTACTATTTAGACAGAAATTGGTGTCTCTAATGCCTGTGCCAAGTGTTGTCGAGGAAGATAGTAAACTCATTGAGGATGATCATTGGGGTTATTGCGAAGCTGACTGTTTGGTGGAGTAGTCTCGCGACATGGAGGACAAGCCATGAGACATGAAATAACTGGTAAACTGAAGGATTCCCCGTGCATTGCAGCGGGAAATTTAACAATGACTTGGAAAGATATGATTCTTTTGGGAAATTGTATTGTCTGATAGTTGCTTTGAGTGACACATTTCAAAGCACAAGAGTCAAATTGTGGCATCTTCTCAATTCAGTCTCATGAAAGTGAAACTGCAGCGTACATTTATATCTCATTTAGGGGATTTAAGAATTACATTGTGACTTCCACTAAGGAGGGCAGTTGTTTCCAAGTAGGCTACAATGCGACTTAGAATAGAACAACACAATAATTAACCGAGGATAATGAAAGGAAGTTACCTGGTAATTTCCCCGATCAATTCATACAAAAAGAGTAGTCTAAGTCATGCAAAACAAAATAAACGCCAGTTTTCAGAAAATCAAGGCATATAAAATTTATAAGTCCCATGATAAAGGCCATAATAAAATAGTAGAATCTGAATGTGTAACACACCACTTCGAGAGATAAATGCACATGAAAAGGAGATTTATATCTCATGAGCCCAAAAAAAAGACTAAATTTGACACCCTTGTCTCCGAATATCACATACCTGCACGAAATAGGTCAGGCAGAGAAAGGTTAGAGGAAACAATCGAATTATGAGCCAACAAATACAGTAAACTGCATTGCTATAATACCACTTGACTTGTTGTACATCCAAAAATTGGAAAATTGAGAAATAGAAATGGGTCAGTACATTTGGAGAGATATCTTGGTCTATCTTATTTCTTTGTTTGACACTAATAGCAATATTCCTACAATCAGAAAATGGAGAAATAAACATAGGTTAATGCTGATAAATTTTGCTTTCTTAGTGGGCATGACGATGAGCTTAACAAGTAAGTACATAATAAAGATAATAGGTGCAGGATAAGCATAATATAACATGAGAGGACTGAACTAAAAGCAATTGCTTAAAACTCAAAAGCAGAAACGAGTAAGCCAAAAATTAATTAAGAAGAGAACGATAAAAAAACATTTGGAGTTGTTGAATTGGTACTATAAGCCATGATATTTTTTAGCGCTCATCCTTGTAAGGAATGAAGTGAACGATCATCCATGATTGGGAGCGGATCTTCTGGAGAAAATGAAGTGGGGAAGGAAGTGAATCGCGGTGAGATGGTTGCGCCTCGCGAGATAGATTTTTCCCATGGGAGAAAGATTGGTCGTTATGTTTTTTAGGGTTGGAAAGGAAATGGTCCATTGCAAACGGGAGTGGTGATGTGGCAACTATGCTGAGGTGGACATGGTGCATGTTAAGATAAATAGAGAGTGGGGATGAGTCTCATAGGTATACTAGATTTGTACAATCACTTCCATTTTTTTGTCCCATCAAGTCAAACAAAGAAACAAGATAGACCAAGATCAAATTCACTACTTACGTTGAATGAAGGAACAATACGTCGTGCACACGCATTAGACAGAGTGAACTAGAAGGGATAACTGGATCTGTACAATCACTTTCTTTTTTCTAGGAACATTGGATGTAATTGATTTGGTAAAGAAAATGACAAGGGACTATTCTATGATTGATGTATGGTAAATTTACGATGAAGTATGTGTCTGAATCAATTATAATCCGCTTAATATTTGATTTATCGGTTTTGCTAAATCTCATGGGCTTGAATTATTTTGTTGCGTGAGCAACTTTCTGCTTTGCACGAGGCCGAAGATATGGACGACATGAGGAGCGCCGACCACGGCAAGGGCGAGCCGGTGATAGTTGGCGGGAGTGGTTGGATGCAGACGGTTAGGCCTGGGTAGGCACGACAGAGGAGAAATCGTCGCAGGTGAGGAGTAAGAAGATGAACATGTGGGGGTGTGCTCCTAACCATTGGATATTTGATGGCAAAAAATAGTGATTGACACGAAGAATTTTTCAGGCATCTAACGTTAGGTGCCCCTTTAATTTATTTACAATCATTTTCCCATAGCAACGCACGGGCATTTAACTAGTAAAATGTATATTGAAGAGAACCCGATACTAAAAATAAATTGAGGCTCATGTTAACAGGATTAATTAGTTGTAGTAAGTGAGAGGAGAAGCAAGGGATCTAGCGAGAACAGGCGCATGATTATTGGGTCAGTGCCAAAACTCAAAAGGGTTTGGTTGGAAACATCTCCCACCAATTGTTGACACACGAACACGTCACGTGTACCCTCGACGCCGGGGATGATGCACCGCAGCTCACGTCGAAGGAGAGCTGACCGACAGCGCGATACGCAAGACAGTCGACGGGCGCTTTTGCAGACCCGAAAACCCCACACCCCCGGGAGGGACCCCGTCAGGGAGTGCGGCGGCTATGGGCTGCCCTAGGTCGATTCGCTCGCCCCTAGAGCCTCGGGATTCGCAGCTCTCAAACACGAAGAACAGCGAAGAACGAGATAGAAAAACGGTGGAGAGATAAAACATAGATGAAAAAGTAGTATATTGATTTGTTCGATTGTGTGTTGTTCAATCGGCCGTCACCCCCAACATATATAAGAGGCGGCTGGACTTCCCGTACAAGTAAAGGATTCATCTAGGCTTTCCTTACAAGAAAAATTACATCAATTCACATCCTAGAGTCCTAATTCTATTCTAACTCGGATTCAGTCTAAATCTGGCCCAAACTCTATCTTTCTTCTTGCGCGGGCCACCGGGCTTGCATATGATCTCCGATCGAGACGGCCCAAATATCAAACTTGTGCGCCTCGACGATACGAACAACTCTTATGTTGATCATTTTTTCAAATAAGGCCATCTTGAATACTTTTCGAGGTCATCTTTATCTTCCAGTCGGACTCGGTTTTGCAGTAGACTGGATTATCCGAGTCTCGTAGTGAATTTGTAGGCTATATATTATTTCTGATGATGATGACTCCAAAATCAAAATTTACCGTCTTGATGATACGCACAACTTCTCTATTGAACACTTCTTCATCCAAGGTCATTTTGATAAACTTTCGAGCACATGTTCAATTTCACTCGGACTTGAGCTCATCCACTCGGATATTAGATACTTTCACTCGGATCGTCCGATTGGACTTTTTCACTCGGAAGACAATCTTTCACTCGGATGACTATATTTCCACTCGGATGACTATATTTCCACTCGGATGACTATATTTCCACTCGGAAGGCACTATCTTATTCACTCGGATGACTATATTTCCACTCGGAAGGCACTATCTTATTCAATCGGCAAGTTTTCGTCCCGATGGTAATCTTTTCACTCGAAATATTTTCACCTGGACGACAATTTCACTTGGATGATCATATTTTCACTCGGATGACTACATTTCCACTTGGATAATAATAAGTTCATTCGGTCAGCAAACTTTCACTCGACCGTAAAATTTCACTCGACCGTAAACTTTCACTCGACCGTAAACTTTCACTCGGATGGTAAACTTTTCACTCGGATTTCCGACTGAAAATATAGCCCGATCTTGATTTGTCTCTCCAGGTCTCATATGATCTCGGATTGAGACGAATTATATATGAAAATCGATCGGCTCGACGAGACGAAACTTTTCCATGTTGAAGGTTTTTCGATTAAAGGCCGTATTGATGGCCGAATTACTCGCGCAACCTATCAGACAAGTGTCTGGCACCTCGGGCCATATTTCCGTTGAGGTTCAGTCTGCAGTATATTGCCTCTAACTTTTGCATATGAACTCGGATTGAGATGATTTATATATCAAAATCGATTGCCTCGACGAGACGAAGACAATTCCTTAAGAGTGCTCCTTCATCTGAGGTCATCTTGAAGACGTGATTGGCTAAAAACCACTCGGAACATTGAACTATGCCACTCGGAGTATAGTTTCGGTTCGTAAGATAAAGTCGAATGAATATAACTGAAACATCAAAGTGGTTTCACTCAAGACCATCTTCATTGCAATCTGTATCTTGCCAAAATCAGGTGTCAACACATGCCCCCCTGTTTTTCGGCAAAGCTTGCACGCCGAAAAATAATATGCATAGTGTTTGTTCTAAGGACGATATCAACACTCCATCGGCCATTTATTTTTCTCAGGGTGATAATTATGTATCGGCCATGTTTGTGCTAAGGGCGATAATCGTATATCGGCCATTGCCCACTTAGGCTTCCTGCCACACACTCGGGTGGTACTTCTTCAAATATTTGCCATTGAGAGCTCGAGGTAACAATGCCCCTTGTATTGATTCCACCAAATATGAATTTCCGGGAACAACTCTTGTAATTCTAAAAGGACCTTCCCAACTTGGAGACCACTTCCCGAATTTTCTATCTCTTGAACCAATCGGCAGAATCACTTTCCAAACGAGATCACCAACTTGAAAATTCTTCAACTTGACTTTCTTATTGTAAGCCCTTGCCACCCTCAACTTATCTCTCTCTATGGCATTCAAAGCAGCCAAACGTTTATCAGCAACCTCATCAATGTTGTCCATCATCAAGTTATAGAAGTCTATTGCCGATAAATCATTTTGTTTGGCTATTCTCAAAGCATTCAAATTTACTTCCACCGGTAAAACAGCCTCCTGACCATATACTAGCTCATATGGAGTCACTTTCGTAGCACCATGCCTTGAGATTCTATGTGCCCATAATGCCTCAGACAACAAGTCATGCCATCTCCTTGGATTATCCTAAATCTTCTTCTTGATGAGCTTGATTAAAATTTTATTGCTAGACTCAGCTTGTCCATTAGCTTGGGCATAATATGGAGAGGAATTGAGCAACTTTATGTTATAAGATTCGGCAAACTATCTGACTTGGTGTGACATGAAAGATGAACCTTGATCTGTAGTTAACGTTTGAGGAATACCGAATCTATGAATAATGTGCTCGGTTATGAATTGAATTACCTCTGTATGCGTCATGTTCTTGAGAGGTACTACTTCAGACCATTTAGTGAAATAATCAGTTGCCACCAATACAAACAGATGCCCTTTTGAGGAAGACGGATGGATTTGTCCAATGAAATCTAAACCCCAACCTCTGAAAGGCCACGGTTTGATAATAGGATGTAACATAGCAGCAGGAGCCAATTGAATATCACCAAACTTTTGACAAGCTTCACACCCCTTATAATATCTGAAGCAATCATTAATCATAGTCGGCCAATAAAACCTAGCATGTCGCAATAACCATTTCATCTTGGGAGCCGACTAGTGAGTGCCACAAATACCTTCATGTACTTCTCCCATAGCAACTCTTGACTGGTCCTCGTCCAAACACTTTAGAAGAACATCATCGACGGTTCGGCGATAAAGACCATCATCTCTTATTGTATACTTGAAAGCCATACGCCGAACAACCCTGTCCACCCTTTCACTCGGATTGCACAAGTAATCAACAATGGGCTTCCTCCAGTCGGGATTGTCACCTGCACTAGACTTTTTGTTAATGGCCGAATCAGTGGGTTCAGGTTCGGCCTCTCCCATATTGGCAAGACAAGACATCAGTCTTTGAGAGATATGAAACATGCCATGATCAACATGATATCCGGATGCTTGTTGTGCCAATTCATTTGCTTTCCAATTGTCATGTCTAGATATATGAGCAATGCTAAAGCAATCCAAAGTAGAAATTATATCTAGACATCTATCAAGATAAACATTAAGTGATTCGTCCAAACACTGAAAGACTTTGGATATTTGCTGCACCACTAGTAACGAATCATCATAAGCCTCAATATGTGTAGCACCTATAGCAAGTAACATCTCTAGGCCGAATAACAATGCTTCATATTTGGCTTGATTGTTTGTGCAAAAATATTCTAAGCGGCATGAGGCTTCAAAAACAGCACCATGAGGAGATATATAAACAATACCAACACCTTTGCCATTGCTACAAACTGAACCATCAAAGTATAATCTCCATGGTACTAATGAAACAAGGTTCATATCAACATCATGCTTGTTATTAACCCGATGTTCAACAATGAAATTAGCAACAATTTGGCCTTTCATGGATTTTAGAGATTCATAAGCCAAATCATATTCAATCAAAGCATAAGCCCACTTGCCAATTCTACCAATAAGAATTGGCCTATGCAACATGTATTTAATGACATCCGTTTGACAAGCTACTACACAAACACTTGGCACTAAATAATGTCTCAGTTTTGTGCAAGCATAATATAAGCATAGACATAATTTCTCAATAAATGTATACCTTGTCTCTGCGTCCAATAAGTGGCGGCTCAAATAAGTGATGGCATGCTCTTTTCCTTCGGTCTCTTGAGTTAGAACAACACCAATAACTCCTTCCTCTGCTGCAATATAAAGTCTGAAGGGTTCCCTATGCTTGGGTGCTTTCATCACCGGAGGAGTGCACAAATAATTCTTGATCGTATCAAATGCTTCTTGCTGTTTTGCCCCCCAAGTGAAATCAACATCATTCTTTAACCGAAGGATAGGAGTAAATGCATCAATTTTCCCTGATAGATTAGCTATGAACCTTCTCAAATAATTGACCTTGCCAAGGAACTTTTGCATATCTCTCTTGCATGTTGGAGCCTCCACCTTCTGTATAGCCTCTATCTTTTTGGGATCAATCTCTATACCATCTTCATGAATAATGAAACCCAAAAACTTGTCAGCTGACACGCCGAAAGCACACTTCAAAGGATTCATTTTCAATCCATACTTTTTCATTCTTTCAAAAGCTAAACGCAAATCGGCCAAGTGAGATTCAAAAGCATCCGATTTGACAACAATATCATCAATATAAACCTCAAGTATGAAACCGAGTAAATCATGAAAAATCAAATTCATAGCCCTTTGATATGTGGCGCCAACATTTTTTAATCCGAATGTCATCACTGTCCACTCGAATAAACCAAGGAAACCAGGACATCGGAAAGCCGTTTTGTACATGTCCTCTTCGGCCATAAAAATTTGATTGGATCCGGCATTACCATCTAGAAAGCTAATAACCTTATGTCCAGAAGCATCATTAATAAGCATATCGACTATTGGCATAGGATACTCATCTTTGGGTTTAGCCCTATTCAAATCTCTGAAATCAATGCACACCCTCAACTTGCCAGATCCTTTCTTCTCTACTGGGACAATGTTAGAAATCCACTCGGCATACCTACAAGGTCGAATGAAATTAGCTTCAAGCAGTCGACCGATCTCTTCCTTGATCCGGTCATATGTTTTCGGATTAAATTTTCTGGCCGACTGTTTATAAGGTCTAAAACCGGCCTTTATAGGCAACCGATGTTCCACTAGCTCTCGGCTTAACCCTAGCATCTCATGATTTTCCCATGCAAAGCAACAAACATATTCTTTCAGTAGCTCGATTAACTTAGCCTTACAATCGGCTTTCAAATTTTTGTTTATAAATGTCGGTCGAGTGACTGAACCATCTCCAATATGTACCTCTTCTAACGGATCGGCTGATGTAAAACCTTGTCCAAGTTTATCCATGTCATCCAACTCCTCTATAGACTCATACATATCGTTCTCATTGGACCGATACTTTACAAGACGTTTTTGTAACCACTCGGAATTAGGATCCATTTAAACATATCATACCTTGGAGCCGATTGCATTCACTCGGCTTTAAAGAGACGGGCACAAAACCATTCTTGGTTGCGCTGAGAAAATCAAATTCTGATAAGTCACGCCCCGTCAAGCAAGTAGCATTGGGATGTTGCCAATCCACCGATGCATCGGCCAAAGCAACACAGGCCGAGTTATCCGCGTGAATAACTTCCACTTCATCATCAACCCACTTGAATCAAAAACTGGTGCATAGTGGATGGCACGCACTGATTTGCATGAACCCAATCACGGCCTAGTATGACGTTGTAGTTACCTTGCACCTCAGCGACAAAGAATGCAGTAGCCAAAGTTTTGCTTCCGACTGTAAGCTCCACATACATCACACTTTTGGCTTCAGTTTTCTCTTTGCCTTCAAATCCATTGAGCACCATATTGGTCTTGATCAATTCTTCATCAGGCAAACCCAATCTCTTGAAGACCGAATAGGGCATAAGATTTACCACAACACCACCATCAACAAGCATCCGAGTGAGCGGCGACCCATTGATATGACCTCTGAGATATAATGGTTTAAGATGCATTACTGGTTCTTTTGGCTTCTCGAATATTGCATTTTTAGGGCCAAAATCCAGCTGAGCCACCTCCCCTTCTTCATCTACAGCATGAAACTTAGCAAATAAGTAGTACACCATATTGATATCCATACCTTCATGAACCGGCATAGACTCATGGTCCAACATATCAGCCTCCTCCTTGAGTGCATCCACCGATTCTGAAATTTGTCCGAGTGATGGATAAGTAAGAAGTGTCGCAGACGATGTCATATCTATTGCATCGTCCTCCTTTGGTGATGTAGGTATTGCTGTGATAGATGTAGAAGCTGATGTATCTTGTATTTGTTTAGGCCTCCACACTTGTTTTGGTGGAACCATGGGTCGAGTGTCATTGAACAACTTATCCCTTTGTTTCTCGGCCTCCTGTTCTGCCATCTCTCGACTCCTTAACCTCTGTAGTTTCCTCTTTTGTGTCTTTGTTAGCCCTGGAGGACACCACTTTGGCTGAGTGTATTTAGGATCTCTCGTTTTTACTCGGCTGGTGCTTGCTTCATGGTCATTAGCCGAGTGCTTTGGCGCGATAGCAAGTATCGGCTCAGTCGGATTGCTATGCACAATCGGCTGTTGTATGGCGAATGTTTTGGTGCCCAAGATAAGTGAGTCGGCATCCATTTTCTCCTTGCCTTTTCCCGACTCAACCGCTGCAACACCTGGTGATTTAACACGCCATTCTTTTCGACTTTCCAGATGCATGAAATTTCCACTCGGGCGCACCTTTTTACTCTGATGGAATCCACTCGGATGAATATCACTCGGATGGAATCTACTCGGCCACATCTTTTTACTCGGATAGCTTCCACCTGGGTGCATTCTTACACTCGGATAATTTCCATCCGGTCGCATGTTTTGACCAGCCGACCGATAGTTACCGATGTTCAGTCGGCCTCTACATGAATAGTTAAGTCAATCCCAAACAGATTGCGTATGCTCTTCTGGAAACGGCACCCTCGGTCCACTCGGTTTCATATACTGACTAAACATATCAGCTGATGGTGACCTTGGTCGCTTCATATGAGTCGGCCGATTAAAGCTAGAACCGGCCGACTGGTTGGTGTACTTGGACAGCAACATATCAAAAGTTGGCTTGATCCGCTTGTGTTGTATTTTAACTTCATTCCTTTTCCACTTGCCAATTTCTGGACTCTTGGGCTTGACAAATCTCAAACGAGCATTTTCTTGCACTTGCAATTGCCCCCCGAGTGTAGGATTCTTGATGGTGATTTTGATCACTTCCTTGCCATCGGGTTGCTTACCAAGCACAACCTGTCTCCCCAAGACCTTGTTGTCCTCCTTGTCTTTCCTGGGCTCACCAACAATGACATTAGCTTTATTAGCAGATTCGGCTACCTCCGGCCGAATGAGTAGCTTCTTCCCTTCCAAATCCATGGTATTCATTGGAAAAGGCTGCTTATCAACTTGCATCTCAGAAAAGTTCAATCGTCCGTCATTAATGGCCGATTGTATCTGTCGTCGAAAAACATTGCAATCGTTAGTAGCATGAGAAAAAGAATTATGATACTTGCAATAAGCACGCCGTTTTAGCTCTTCAAACGGCGGTAAAGTATGAGATATTCTAATAATCTTAGCCTGCAGCAAAGCATCAAATATTCTATCACACTTAGCAATGTTAAAAGTAAACTTCATCTCTTCATCACGATTCTTATGAATCGGTTTCAGATCATTGCAAGTAAAGGGTTTGGCCTTAGATGGCCAAACAAATTCTGTAGCAAAAACATCACCCTCATGGTCAGAGTGATCGCTATCATATTCCACCATATTCATCTTTGGACGATCGGCTTTGTATCTATGCACTTCTTTGAGATCTTTGCTTCGGCTTTCCTGAGCCAAAGCCCTTTGTAAGACTTGGTTGATATTTAAGAACTCATAACCTTCTAGCTTTTCTCTAATGGGAGTTCTCAAACCACTCAGCACTAGGTCTGCCAAGTCTCTCTCGGTTATCACCAAACTAAAACACCGGTTTTTTGTTTCTCTGAATCTCTTGATGTAATCGGAGACCGATTCATCATGCTTCTGTTTAACCGATGTTAGATGTGATAACTTGAGTTCATTGTCGCCGCTATAAAAGTGATCATGAAATTTCTGCTCTAGCTGTGACCAAACCCGAATGGAACCATGTGGTAAAGAAGAAAACCATGAGAATGCAGTACCAGTTAAAGATAAAGGAAACAAACGCACTTTCAACTCATTTAGTGAGCCTGCTTCACTTAGTTGTGATAAGTATTGACTAACATGCTCCCATGTGGTTTTTGTGCCCTCTCCATTGAACTTAACAAAATCTGGAATCTTATATCTCGGAGGGCACTGGATGGCATCAAAGTACTTGGGGTATGGCTTTTGGTAAATCCGATTCCGTGGTAACTCAACTCCAAAAATTTCTCGAAGCATCTTAGCCATATCCTCTCTAAGATTAGCTAGACCATCATCCATAGTGGACGATGCAGCTTGTGGCAGTGGCATAGAAGGAGTAGGGTTGCTAGTTGTGGGTAGGAATTGTGGCATGTATGTCGACCCATAATTTGGTAGTGGTCGAGTGGTTGTAGCTGTAGGTAGGGTTTGGTTCGGCGTTGCCACCGAACCTGGCATGCTCATAATAGGATTAATGGGTGCAACCACAATCTGATTTGTTCGGGTAGGATAATAAGCCATCGGCACGGGAGGCGCCGATGAAATAGGTAAGGCCAGATTAGGGTTTTGCACACTAGCAGCTACACCGTCATTACCACTAGCCGATTGAGATATATTCTTCTGAGCATTAGTATTTTCTATGAAAGTTTGATAGACTAGATTGTTACCATCAGCAATACGACTCTCAATCTCAGCCCACTGCTCAGGAGAAAAAGTAGTACTCACAAAGGGTTTAACCTGCTCGGCTTGAAGAGGAGGGAACTTGATTTCTTCAATCGGAGTGATGTTGCCTTGGCGATCTTTCTTGAATTTTGCAAGGAACTCCTGCAGGTCCTTCTCCTCACGCGCCTTCTTGTACTCCTCATAGACTTGGCGATGATCGGCTGATATCTCATCAAGACTGGGCTTAATGATGTTATCGGCGTCTACCTCAGATGGCTTGGGAAGATCGGACATGGTGGATGATGATGATTGATCTTCGGTCCCCGGCGGAGTCGCCAAAAAGTGTGTTGACACACGAACACGTCACGTGTACCCTCGACGCCGGGGGTGATGCACCGCAGCTCACGTCGAAGGAGACCCGACCGACAGCGCGATACGCAAGACAGTCGACGGGCGCTTTTGCAGACCCGAAAACCCCACACCCCTGGGAGGGACCCCGTTAGGGAGTGCGGTGGCTATGGGCTGCCCTAGGTCGATTCGCTCGCCCCTAGAGCCTCGGGATTCGCAGCTCTCAAACACGAAGAACAGTGAAGAACGAGATAGAAAAACGGTGGAGAGATAAAACGTAGATGAAAAAGTAGTATATTGATTTGTTCGATTGTGTGTTGTTCAATCGGCCGTCACCCCCAACATATATAAGAGGCGGCTGGACTTCCCGTACAAGTAAAGGATTCATCTAGGCTTTCCTTACAAGAAAAATTACATCAATTCACGTCCTAGAATCCTAATTCTATTCTAACTCGGATTCAGTCTGAATCTGGCCCAAACTCTGTCTTCCTTCTTGCGCGGGCCACCGGGCTTTCATATGATCTCCGATCGAGACAGACCAAATATCAAACTTGTGCGCCTCGACGATACGAACAACTCTCATGTTGATCATTTTTTCAAATAAGGCCATCTTGAATACTTTTCGAGGTCATCTTTATCTTCCAGTCGGACTCGGTTTTACAGTAGACTGGATTATCCGAGTCTCGTAGTGAATTTGTAGGCTATATATTATCTCTGATGATGATGACTCCAAAATCAAAATTTACCATCTTGATGATACGCACAACTTCTGTATTGAACACTTCTTCATCCAAGGTCATTTTGATAAACTTTCGAGCACATGTTCAATTTCACTCGGACTTGAGCTCATCCACTCGGATATTGGATACTTTCACTCGGATCGTCCGATTGGACTTTTTCACTCGGAAGACAATCTTTCACTCGGATGACTATATTTCCACTCGGAAGGCACTATCTTATTCACTCGGATGACTATATTTCCACTCGGAAGGCACTATCTTATTTAATCGGCAAGTTTTCGTACCGATGGTAATCTTTTCACTTGGAATATTTTCACCTGGACGACAATTTCACTTGGATGATCATATTTTCACTCGGATGACTACATTTCCACTTGGATAATAATAAGTTCATCCGGTCAGCAAACTTTCACTCGACCGTAAAATTTCACTCGACCGTAAACTTTCACTCGACCGTAAAATTTCACTCGGATGGTAAACTTTTCATTCGGATTTCCGACTGAAAACATAGCCCGATCTTGATTTGTCTCTCCAGGCCTCATATGATCTCGGATTGAGACGAATTATATATGAAAACCGATCGGCTCGACGAGACGAAACTTTTCCATGTTGAAGGTTTTTCGATTCAAGGCCGTATTGATGGCCGAATTACTCGCGCAACATATCAGACAAGTGTCTGGCACCTCACGCCATATTTCCGTTGAGGTTCAGTCTGCAGTATATTGCCTCTAACTTTCGCATATGAACTCGGATTGAGATGATTTATATATCAAAATCGATTGCCTCGACGAGACGAAGACAATTACTTAAGAGTGCTCCTTCATCCGAGGTCATCTTGAAGACGTGATTGGCAAAAAACCACTCGGAACATTGAACTATGCCACTCGGAGTATAGTTTCGGTCCGTAAGATAAAGTCGAATGAATATAACCGAAACATCAAAGTGGTTCCACTCGGTGACGTGAATATTTTTATGCTGAAAACTTATTCACTCGAGACCATCTTCATTGCAATCTGTATCTTGCCAAAATCAGGTGTCAACACCAATAATGTAAGTACGTTGCGTGTATGCATCATGGGATGAGCCATCGGCGGTGCATCACAGCTAAGCAAACCCAATGAGATCACCCTCGTTTACACGATCACATCCACATCCACATCCACTAGGAGGAATGTTCTTTTGTCGGTGCAGAGCAGTGATAGTCCTGGGCGTTGGGTAGAAACCGAAATTTCATGAGCTCATCTGCGTCATGAGCACTACTTCAAAACCTGGATATCCAATTCGAAGCCTGGGCGCCAGGTGCGTGCAACGGGTGTCAAGACTCATCTGCACCATGTGAACAGTAAAACTCAAAATAATAGCTGAAAATTGAAAAGGAACAATTTTTTTTATGCAAGATGATCCAGTGCGTGCGTCAGGTGCATGCAAAAAAATTCGTGGCTAAATGATATTTGAACTCGTGGAAAAAAAACACAAGTGAGCTCTTAACCGCGTTGTTTTCAAAAGTTTCTCACATGCTTGACATTGGGTTTTTATTTTTGCTAAGAGCTATCGAAAAGTCCAAACTCCATGATATTTGACACGGACTTTATGCACACGAACATCTTGCATCACAAAAAGAAACAGATTTTTTAAACATTTTAAACAATTTTACTGTTCACTCACGGGGTGCAGATGCACCCGAAAGCCAAAACGCCGCATAGCTTTCATTTCAAAGGGAAAAAAAGTGAGTCCAAGTGGACTGGATGGTTTTCCCCTATTAATAGAAGTATACTTTCTTCCACAAATGTATCTGAGCGGGGCAATAACCTTTTCAAATGTAATTTCGTCGGATTTACACCTTTAAGAGCGGGGCAATAACCTTTTAAAACATAATTTTGTCGGATTTACACCTTTACATATACACTACTGGATTAAAAAATTACCCCCTGATCGGTTTTCAAACTTATGAGACATTGGTCGATGTGGTTTTGATGTTTCATTGACCCTCCTCATGTGGAGGAGACGTCAATGTGTGACCTTTCATTCTCCGATGTGAGAAGGGAGAAGAACCTACTGGTGGCCAGTGGAAGAACAAGACAAGAGATTATTGTTCATATTGCAAAATTGCAATAGTTTGTATACTGCTATAATATAAAATGTACATTTGAGAGACTGGATGCTAAAATTACAATGAAGCTTTGTTAGGGAGTAATTAGTTTTAGTAAGGGAGAAAATTAGTTGTAGTAAGTAAGAGAACAAGCAATTAAGTCATCATTAGCAAGGCTAATCCATACACACCCACAAAGAAAAAAACAGCTAAAAAAGGCTCAATCATATCATGAGCTAGCAAGAACGAGCGCATCATTTTTGGGTCTGCCAAAACTCAGAAGGGTTTGGTTGGAAATGTCTGCCACCAATAATGTTCAATACATTTGTGCATCATGGGATGGGATAAGCACAGTGGTGCATCACTGCAAAGCAAACCCAATAAATGAGATCACCCCCGTTTACATGATCACTCGCATCCGCTAGGGCGTCTTTAGTTCATAGGATAGGAATGTCATAAAAATAGAAAGTGGGATAACAACCTAAAAAATAGAAAAAAGGTGTGTGGAAACATAATAAAATCCAACAAAGTCTACCGTGTAGGCACAAAATGAAATGTAATCATCACAAAATTTTGACTCGTCATGGACCAATGGGGGGATCTATTTGATGTTATATACTATCTGAGAGGGTAAACTAGACCAAAATTCACATCGAGAGACCATCATTCTGCTAGGTACTTTCTTCTGCTTGCTTTTTGCGAGAAAACTTCCAATCTATTAATCATAGCATGACGGTACAAACAACACAATAATATTAATAATTGGGATAATTAGTTTTATGCCTCTAATTGTGTCCCACTCGGCTGTTTTATCCCTAATTTCCAAAAGCCATCGGTTATGTCCAAGTCACTTTGCTCTTCTTATGCTTTTGCCCTTTGACCGTCATTTTGAAAACTTCATAACAAATTCATACTAAATCAGAAAAATGCAAATAAGACACAAAAATGTTTGAAAAAAAATCAGCTATATGTCAATGTCATTTGTATTCATGACAGAAGTGTTGGAAAGTGCCCATCTGAGTTTTAGCTCTTATGATACCACCATAGACAATAAAAACACTCATGGCAAAAACCGATATCACTTGGGCCACTCTTGTAGCAAGATCTATTCTTGTTGTTTTAATTTTTTTTGTATTACTTTATTTTACAACCTCAAACCTACTCTATTGTCTCCCATTTTATTTTGTTTCCATTGACAAAGAAATGTTACTTTTAGGTACAAAAACTTTAATATTTGGATTTGAACAGAGCACAAGAATTTTCTTAGATAGAAAAGCAATGTTTTCTTAAAAGATAGATCCAAAGGCCATCTTATATATTATATTTATCAAAAAAACAATAGCCAATATTATGGAAAAACAACTGGACGCGGACCGACCAACACAAAATAAAATTACACTTCACAAATATACTAGCCTTCTTCTCTCTTCAATTGTACGCCGTCAGTCGAAAATTAAAACTTGCAATGAACCAACGACAAAGAAAGAGACACGTGCGAACCCCTTCACCATACTAGATTTAAAGACCGTAATATCCGGTCATCCTTTGAGACGAGATTCATAACTTACTGAAGAAGCATTGGTTGGAGCATTATCCCACCACTAGTAGAAAAAGGGTCAAACGTGAAGCACATTAGTGCCGGTTTGAATTAGAGCCGGCACTAATGTGTACATTAGTGCCGGTTCGTGGCGGCGATCAATAGTACCGGTTCGTGGTGAACCTTTAATACCGGTTCATGCCACGAACCGGTACTAAAGAGGCTGTGTCAGCCTGCGGTCAGACTATGGCCCCATCATCACCATTTAGTGCCGGTTCGTACCACGAATCAGTACTAATGAGGTTATGACAAGTTGTTTTTAGTCCCACCTCGCCAAGAGAGAGGCAGTATGAGCGGTTTATAAGCCGTGAGTGCACAGACAATGACGAAGAGTTGCAATGCTCACCTACATGTTGATTAGCTTCAAGCCTTGCGGAATAGCATAGATTGCACTGAGCTATGTGCAGTGCAGTCTACACTATTCCGAATGGCTTGAAGCAAATTAACCAGCATTGCACCTCTTTTTTATTTTTAATAACTTATTTAAACTCCGGACTTCTTTTGTGTTCAGTATGCAGCATTTAAAGCGACGTCATCAATTTCCAACATGTTCTGACATCATTTGTTGTTTTTCGGTCATTTACCTAATTGTTTAGAGAGCTAAATGACCGTGAAATTGAAAATCACTACAAAATGAATCCTGAAAATATTGAAACTTGGCATGGTATCATCATATCACCCGCATAGCATGTGCGAAAGAGTAGAGAGGGTCACGGCAAAAACTGGACGCACTTCGTGTACAAACTGGACAAACTCTTTCCGAGTATCAGGGTTTCGGAGTCCGGAGTGGGTACTAATGTGCAACTCTTTGCTTGGTTTTGTTAGGGTGGTCCCTAGGAAGTCCCAAAACAATGTCATGAACCACCTCTACACAAGATTCCCTCATGTTCGTCGGTTATGGTACTTTCAGCCTATAAGTACTTAGACTCAGAGTGATAAATCGATGCCGGTGAAGACCCTACACAAGGAGTGAGTGAATATTTGGCATGTACCACCCTAAGAGCACATTTAAACACATGGTATGCCAACTCCTAGCTTTTCGGGCCATCCCGATGCTCCGGAGCCCCTCTATGGCCAAACCCTAGCCCCTCTACAACTTTCACCGAAGCCCAGAGTGGGTACTAATGTGCATCCCACCAATCAGGAAGAATCACATGGATCGTGTGTTTCTTTCTAGCTCTTGCGAGTCGTTGAATCAAGGGTGTGTTTCTTCCTAGCTCATGTGAGTTGTTGGATCGAAACTACCACAATCACTTTGTGAGCCAGACGACCCTATATATAGCCTACCTCTCGCCTTCCCTGCATAAGTCTTTCAGTTCATCGACTACATACATCTACCAGTTCATCGACTGCATACATCTACCAGTTCATCGACTGAATACAAATCATTCGGATTCGCCATCATACGTCCAACCCTGCATTTGATATGCATATATATATGCATCACGAGCCACGGTTGGGCTGTATGATGGCGATACCGATTGGTTTGTTCTAGATCCGACATAAAAGGTTTGATACAACTTCTTTTTTGTGACATAAGAGCTATCTCTCCTCCTACCTATTTTAGTTACACAACTACCTATTTGTGCCAAATTTTCACTTTTGCTGTTGCTCTTGCATCATAAGCATCCATGTTAACTAGACTTACAAGTAATGCAATTTAACCAAACTATCTTGTGATCTTCGCCAAGCGAGAGGCAGTATGAGCGGTTTATAAGCCGTGAGTATGCAACATTTAAAGCGACGTCATCAATTTCCAACATGTTCTAACATCATTTGTTGTTTTTCGGTCATTTACCTAATTGTTTAGAGAGCTAAATGATCGTGAAATTGAAAATCACTACAAAATGAATCCTGAAAATGTTGAAACTTGGCATGATATCATCATATCACCCGCATAGCATGCGCGAAAGAGTAGAGAGGGTCACGGCAAAAACTGGACGCACTTCGTGTACAAACTGGACATACTCTTTCCGAGTATCAGGGTTTCGGACGAGAACTCATCTGTTACATGGCCACTTCAATGTTTTTTAAACTTATTTGAACTCCGGACTTCTTTTGTGTTCAGTATCCAACATTTAAAACGATGTCATCAATTTCCAACATATTCTGACATCATTTGTTGTTTTTCGGTCATTTACCTAATTGTTCAGTATGCAGCATTCAATTTCCAGAAAAAAATAGAAGAAAATAAATAATGCAGAAAATAAAAAAACTATACGAAAAAATTACTCAAAAATAAATAGAAGAAAATAAATAATGCAGAAAAGAAAAAACTATATAAAAAACTACTCAAAAATAAATAGAAGAAAATAAGTAATGCAGAAAAGAAAAAACTATATAAAAAATTTGTTGGCGCGCTGTCCAGTGGGCCTGCCAGACCTAGGGTGTGCAGCAAATGCAGGCCCAGAAGGGCCAGCAGACTCACAGGGCAGCGCGCTCTAATTAATTAGGCCCAGAAGCCTGCTATATAGAGGAGTTCGAAGAGGTAGCCGCGGCTGGGTTTATAAACCAGTGCGGCTGCCCTTCGCCGGGTGAGGTGGGACTAAACTTTAGGGTGGAAGCGCAAGGCCTTTAGTACCGGTTGGTGGCTCCAACCGGTACTAAAGTGGCTCCAACCGGTACTAAAGGGTGGTCTTTAGTACCGGTTGGAGCCACCAACCGGTACTAAAGGCCTGCTCTTCCCGCCTCTTTGCCTGGCCAATGTAGGCCTTTAGTACCGGTTGGTGGCTCCAACCGGTACTAAAGGCTCACCCTATATATACAGCACTTACGAAATTTCAGTTACATCTCCCCACTTCTTTCGTCAACCTCTCGCGCGTCGCTCCCGTCGTCGCCGCCCGTTGCCCGTCGTCGTCGTCGTCGTCCCCGCCGCCACCCCGAACGCCGCGCGCCGCCGTCCGTCGTCGTCCCGCGTCGTGGTCCCATCGTCGTCCCGCGCCGCCGTCGGATCCGTACGTATCTCGCTCTCTCCTCGCACGTACCCGGCCGCCGCGCCGCGCGCCGTCCGCCCCGAATGCCGCGCGCCGCCATCTGTCCCCGCCGCCGCCCCGAACGCCGGCGCCCCCGCCCCGTACGCCGCCGCCCCCGCCCCGTACGCCGGCGCCCCCGCTCGTACGTACGGGGCGCGGCGGCGTACGGGGCCGCACACACACACACACATATACCACACACGCATACACACACATACACACATACGTACACACATATATGTATACACACACATACACACACACACATTTTTTTACTTATTTTCTGTTTTTTAGAAATGTTAATTAGATGATGGAATGTTAGATTAATGTTGAATGTTAGATGAATTAGCTAGCTAGATAGTAAAATTGTCGAACTAGAGATTAGAACTAGTTGAATAATTAATATAATTAGTTTATTTTTAGTAAGAAAATTTAGGTATATGAGATTTGAACTAGTTCAATAATTAATATAACTAGTTTATTTTAAGTAAGAAAATTTAGGTATATGAGATTTGAACTAGTTGAATAATTAATATAACTAGTTTATTTTTAGTAAGAAAATTTAGGTATATGAGATTTGAACTAGTTCAATAATTAATATAACTAGTTTATTTTTAGT
>NC_041390.1:620533967-620538536 GCF_002162155.2 Triticum dicoccoides | reverse complement strand
TTAGATAGAAAAGTTAAATATATAGTAATGTCAATTGAATATATAGTTAGATATATTAATGTCAAATGTTAGATGAATATATATTTGGCTAGATATAGGTGTTTAATGTTTCACCTATATGAACATAGGAAATGTCATCTGACGACGAAAAAGATTTTATTATGTGCGAACACTGTGAAGACCAGCGCGGCCTGTGCGACCAAAATTTCCTTGTTGATGGTAGGCGCTTCAGCATCAAGCTGGATGAGACATTCGAAGTTGATACAGTAAGTCACTTTGTCAATTATTATTTGAATGCAAAACTTATGCTTCATTTGCTTCAACTTATAATTTTAAATTTTCACTATTCTACTAGCGCATCCCCTGCCATGCAAGAATTTTTGTCTTGGATAAGATAGGTTTTAGTGCTATAGATGATATGGAGGTAAAAAAAGTTTACTTGAAGATGGAGCATGAGTATACTTTCAATGTCAAATTATATAATGGAGATACATACACCCATTTTGAATGCAAAACTTGGCAAGCACTATGCAAGGGTTATGCATTTGAGCCTGATATGGTTATCACCTTTGATATTCGTCCGGAAGATGATATTGAAGGTAATATAGACATCTGGATCGATGTGCAAACGCCTCCAGTTCTACCATTTGGTGAGTTTTTCTCAACCATGCATGCATATGTGTTTATGTCTTTGATACAGTTTATTCAAAAATAGTTGACAACTAATTTGTATTGTCAGCTTATTTCGGTTCAAGCAAACATGCCCGGCGCTTGGTAGACAGGACCTACTACTGCCCCCGGGCTCAATTAAACTGCAAGAAGATAAGTCATTATGTTTCATGGCTTGAGGATCTTAATACTGTCAAGACAATTTTTTTCCTAAACTTAGAAATGTTAGTACTCAAAACGTGCGACCAATGGTGATCGTATTGAACTACGGTCACATCTATAATCGAAAGATGGTAAGATTTTTAATATTTGTTCTTAATTAGTGCATCTTTTGCATACATTATTTTTGAAGCTAAACTTTCATTGCTTAGTATATTAATTACTATACGGTGTTCTTCAACAGGGACTTCCGATGACAGTTGTGCCTCAGTGGATCGAGACAAAAGGTCGCATGTCAATGGTTAGCTTACGACCAAGATTTCCTACATTGCACATGAGTGCATTCAGGATTTCTGAAAGCGAAGAATGCTTAATAGTGAAAGATTGGAGCAAAATTGTTAACGATCGCAGAGAAGTACTAGGGGGCAGCAAGGAGAAGCGCAACCCAAGATTAGAAGACAGATTCATCTGCATGCTCCAGTATGATGAATTAGGAGAGCTATACATGTTCTATGTTATTCTACCTGAGAGGGAGTAGCAGGATCAGTAGCTACTAGTTCATGCTCTTAATTAGTACTTGTCTCATGTCCGTGTCCTGAACTTCGATGTTGGTGATGATTATGTTGAACTTGATGATATCTTTGCTTCTGTTACAAAGTGAATGTTTCCTCTTTAAACTAGCCAGCGTTGATGATGATTAGATAGCTAGCGGTAATAACTATGATGATTAAATAGTGGTAATTAGACGACTATGATGATTTTTAGCTAGCTAGAGTTTATTTATTTATTAATATGCGATGATGATGATGATGATGATGATGATGACTACAACTCATTATAAAACAATCCTAAATTAAATTGATAACACAAATTTAATTGAAAAATACAAAATAAAACAAAAACCCACAAGCATTTAGTACCGGTTGGTGTTACCAACCGGTACTAAAGGGCTCCCGGCCCCCGGAGCTGGCTCGTGCCACGTGGATCCCCTTTAGCACCGGTTCGTGCTGAACCGGTACTAAAGGGGGGGGGGGCTTTAGTGCCAAAACGTTAGTGCCGGTTCCATAACCGGCACTAAAGGCCCTTACAAACCGGTGCTATTGCTCCGTTTTCTACTAGTGCACACACCACCGGTTTAAGGGCTCATTTGGTTCTTGGGGATGGAAAAGCCTGGGAGTAAACCCCCAAGTGGGGATTTCCCTGCTCACATGGTATCCCCGTCAAAACCATGGAGAATATCATGTTGCTGTTTGGATCGAATCTTGGAGGAAGGAGAAGGAGGATTGGAGGCATATGACAGAGGGTTTTCGTTGGACGGAGGCGACGGAGAATCAGGCGCACGCGTCGTGGGTTTCCTCCCCGACCCCTCGTGACGTGGAAAACTGCCCCGTGGAAACGACGCATATCGGGATCCATAATCCTGGTGAGCGAGCGACCAAATGCTCCCGTAGTTTCCCATGGGCCGACTTGCCCCGTGGGCTGTACGCCCCGGTTTTGGACGGGGATCCCTGGATCACGTCGAACCAAACAAGCCCTTAGGGTTGTAGTTGGGGGGGGGGGAGGGAATGCCCTTTTATGGGAGCACCCAAGTTCCTCCAAAGGCCCAGCCTTAAAAAAAATCCAAGTGGGCTTCATAGTTTTCCTTTCCTCCTTCTGAGAGGAAATGGGCTGGGTGGTCAATGGTGATGAATAAAAGCCTGCTCCCAGGAGCAGCCCAGAACACACCTAGTGCCCTAACGTATCGAAAGCCTAGAGAAGCCCAATTTACTCCACCGTCCCTCCCGTCCACTCCGCTCTTACCCCCCTCACCGCCGGCCACCGCCGCCGCAGCCGCCGCGATCGTCGCCGTCCGCCATGGCGCTACGCAGAGCGGCCTCCCTCGTCCTCAGGCAGCGCCTCCGGACCCTCGGCCCCGCCCCCGCGCCCAAGCCCCTAAACCCTCTGCTCCCGCATCCCCGCCGCCACTACTCCCCGCGGCCGCCGCCCGCGCTCCCCGCGTCCGCCCGCGTCCTCGCGGAGGCGGCCGAGGAAGCGTTCGAGGCGGCCTCCACCACCACCGACCTCTTCGCCGCCTTCTCCCGCCTCGAGAACGCCGTCTCGCCCACCGACAAGCGGCTCGCCCTCGCCTGCCTCAAGCTCGGCCAGCACCTCGACTCCTCGGCCTCCGCCGACCCCTCCCGCATCCTCGAGCTCGCGCTCCGCTCCGTCGGGATCCTCGAGGCCGGGGGCGCCAGGTCCTCCGGGGCGTCGTCGGACTCCGACGCCGTCTCGCTCGCCATGGCCCTCCACCTCGCCGGCTCCGCCTCCCTCGACCTCAACCGCTTCCACGACGCGCTCTCCTTCCTCTCCCGCTCCCTCCGCCTCCTCACCCCGCTTCTCCCGTCTAAAGATGCCGCCGTTGGGGATGAGGGCGGCGACTCCGACGCCGAAGGGTTCGACGTGAGGCCCGTGGCGCACGCGGTGCGGCTGCAGCTCGCCAACGTGAAGACGGCGCTGGGGAGGCGGGAGGAGGCGCTCGCCGACCTGCGCGCCAGCGTGGAGCTCAAGGAGTCGATCCTGCCGCCGGGCAGCCGGGAGCTCGGCGCGGCCTACCGGGACCTCGCGGAGGCGCACGCCTCCGTGCTTGACTTCAAGCAGGCGCTGCCCTTCTGCCAGAAGGCGCTGGAGCTGCACGAGTCGATGCTGGGCAAGAACTCGGTGGAGCTCGCGCATGACAGGCGGCTGCTCGGTGTGATATACACTGGCCTGGAGCAGCACGAACAGGCGCTTGAGCAGAATGAGATGTCCCAGAAAGTGATGAAGAAGTGGGGCGTGGCCGGCGCCGATCTCATTCATGCCGAGATTGACGCGGCAAACATCAAGATTGCGATGGGGAAGTTTGATGAGGCCGTAAGGGTGCTAAAGGATGTCGCTAAGAAGGTGGAGAAGGACAGCGATGCGCGAGCTCTAGTGTTCATATCGATGGCCAAGGCGCTCGCCAACCAGGAGAAGGTCGGGGACACCAAGAGGTGCTTGCAGATTGCTTGCGACATTCTAGAAAAGAAGGAAGTGTCTGAACCTGACAAGGTGGCCGAAGCGTATCTTGAAGTGTCCTCACTGTACGAGATGGTGAATGAATTTGACAAGGCAATATCTTTGATGAAGAGGAGTTTGGGGATGCTCGAGAGGATCCCTCAATCACAACACTTGGAGGGGAATGTCGCAGCTAAGATTGGATGGTTATTGCTTCTGACAGGGAAGGTGACCGAGTCCATCCCATATTTGGAGGATGCAGTGGAGAGGATGAAAGAAAGTTTTGGGCCGAAGCATTATGGGGTAGGGTATGTGTATAACAACCTGGGGGCTGCGTACATGGAGATGGACCGCCCCCAGTCTGCTGCACAGATGTTTGCACTGGCAAAGGAAGTCATGGATGTTTCCTTAGGGCCTCACCATTCAGATACAATTGAGACCTGCCAGAGCCTCGCCAATGCATACAACACGATGGGAAGGTACTACCATTTCTGTTTACTTTTCCTTTCAAATGGGCGTTCACTCAAACAGGAACATGATTTCTTTCTTTTAGTCTGGCAGAAAATTCAATGGTTGTCTAAGATAATTTGCATGTTAATCTGCAAGTAGGTTTGTTTTTGCATATTCCTGCGTTTTAGCTAAGTTTACATGCTACTATGCAACAAATGCTAAGCTAAAGATTGTTGGCAAACACTGTAGAAGTACAGACTGTTGGGTGCTAGTCCATAG
>NC_041390.1:620526806-620533652 GCF_002162155.2 Triticum dicoccoides | reverse complement strand
GCCAAATTCATTTAAGCAGAGGGAATACTGTACTAACTGAGATCAACCTGACAAAGAAGAAGAAAGGGGAACAACTAAACTAAGGCCATTATTCTCAAAACGCCTGCCCAAGGGCCTTGAGATCAGGACGGACCAATGCTACAACCGAGGACGACTCATTTTGAAAAATTATACGATTGCACTTCTTCCAAAGGTGCCAACCCACATAAACCACCGCCAAAACGTGATGTCTTCGCCAGGATTCTTTATAGGTCTGGAAGATTTTCACCACCAACTATTGACAGTGTTTGTATTCAAGGCGATCCCCGATACTCTCAACAGTGATGAAGCAAACATAAACAAACTTCCTTCACAAAAGGGCAATGAAGCATGAATTGAGCTGCCGATTCAATCACCTTTCCAGCCCTCACAGTCACACAACTTCTTCAGATTGTTATTCTTGATATTGCCAATGAAATGAACGCTATATGCTGACCCAGCGGAGTATTGCGCGGTAGACTTCAGCTTGCAAGAGATAGTATCTGGGCTGTTAACTAACTGAATGGTATCTGGGCTGTGAACTAACTGAATGTTCTGCAGCATAGTTCATGGGCACCTAGCCCAGTGGCAAGAGCACGGTTGTGTGCCTTGGTAGACCCAAGTTCGAACCCTGTGGGCAGAATTTATTTCGGGTATTTAAAACTTGGTGTCTCACACATTCCTTCTTAATAATAATGCCGCGGGGCTCCTCCCCTGTTGTTCTATTTTTTGTTTCTTCTGCAGCATAGCCCAAATCTGAATAAAACAATCCATTTGAGTTTCGGAATTAATTCTATGAAGGCCTCTCATCCACTTCTCCTCCATAATCCCCTCTCTAACAGAAAAGTTCTTCCGAGCTGCCAGCATATAAAGATCAGGCCAAAATCTTTGAGAGCAGTTTGCTAAAAAAAAATTGTTTTTCTTCGAGTGCACCAACTTGTAGCCACCAGAATGAAGCCTGCACACCATTTTTAATCTCAATGTTGGTGCACACAGCAAAGAGCTGCTGATCAGTCTCATTGCAGGGAACAGCTTACCCTTCCAAGGTCGATCCTCCTTGTCCCAACCATGTCAGACGCAATGCCCGGCTAAAGAATTCTAGGTTTTTGACACCCACACCACCACAAGATTTAGGAGAACACACTTTTTTTCCAGTTAACCAAACATTTTACTCCATTAGCATTCTCATCCGCACACCAAAGGAAACTTCTCCTGATCTTGTCATTCTTCTTGATGATCCATTTAGAGGGAGGAAAAGCAGTGAAAATTAATAAGTGGTGAGGGCAGAAAGCACTGAATTGATGAGCTCCAAAGGTTCCTCCCTAGACATGAGCTTTCCTTTCCAGAGCTTTAACCTTCCACAGAATTCGTCCAATAAAGGGTGGCAATCAATCTTCCTAGGATTTCTGTAACCAAGGGGAAGCCCAGGGTACTTGCATGACAGAGAGCCCATCTGACCTCCAAATCCAAACCATGCCAGCTAATTGGGTAAGCCACACATTTACCAAGGTTCACCTTCAAGTCTGAACACAACTCCAAAAATTGCATGAACAAGGTGCGCATGCACCATAGTGGCGAGCTGGTATTATAACCACACAGTTGTATGCGGGGTGTTGTTTCCTCTTTAGCTGGAGTCTTGGGACTAATTGAGCAACGATGCTTCCCTGTAATGACTAATGGCAGTAATTTGTTATGCCTTTTGACTTTGAGTTGATCAGTACTATCCTCTTCTTTTTAAATGCAGCTATGCCCTGGCTATGGAGTTCCAAAAGCGAGTGATTGATTCATGGCGAAACCATGGTCCCAGTGGTGCGGACGAGCTCAGGGAAGCCATTCGTCTCTACGAGCAGATCAAGATAAAGGCCCTAGCATTCATGTCACCTGGTGTTGAAGCAATTGCGTTGCCTGAACCTCAGGAACAGGAAGTCGATTCTGATCCGGCGAAAATCGCACAACAGTAATTAGGAACTTCGCGTCGTGTACCCTTTTCTTTCCTCTATTTTGATGCCAGTTTGCTGTTCTGCAGTAGAAGAAATTTTGGCTGTAAATTTAGTGCAGGAGGTAGCCTTCTGTACCATCCAGAAGATTCGACAGTCTATCTAAAGTAATCCAGACTTTATTTAGCCATGATGAAGAATAGGAACTTGGTTGAACTATTGGGTGAGGAGTTTTTCCATGCTATAGAGTATGAGTATGAAAATATCCGAGTCCCAGAAATCAACGTTTGGTGAACAGCCATTTTGCTGTGACAAGGGAGAAGCCCCTGGGCCCCTGACGATGTAACATGTAACGGCGGGCGAGATCTCGACATTTGTTGGTGTTTTAATAAGGTTTTGGTGAGACTTTGCTGCCTGTGCTAAGATCAGGATATCACAGTGAGCTCAAAGGGCCACAACTCCTGCTTTTTTCCTTTAAACTTCATGTTCTTGGAGAAGTTTCAGTTTCTTGGTCACAGTTGTTCCACCACCCCCAGCTTATTTGCCTTTTGTGTTCTGCTTCTTCACTGCTTGCCAATCTTTTTTTGTAAGAATTTGAAGAATATTTAGTATTCCTGTTTGTTCTCATCCAAGTAATACTGTAAATCAGGCAAGTGGTTGTACAGTTACAGTAGGAGCAGCTGCCCATGTTGTTCTGAAGTTCTCATGCTCTGAAGAAATATCCAGGGAGAACTGAACCTGTGACACCTTAGAATTGTCATGACAACTAATTACCCTCCATTAGAGACAATATAAAAGCTCTTCCTCTTTGATCCACTATCTTTCATGAATCTTGCAAGCGGCAAAAAAGATGAACACACACCCCAAGCAATGTGACGCAATTTGATTTGCCTAAGCCAAGTGATGATGCAACCAACTAAAATCACTACCTGCTACAATGTGCTTCATTGCTGCTGCCGCCGCTGCATTCTCCATGGAAGTGAGCGCTGCTCTTCGAGGCCGCCGCGCCGTCTTCTTGCTGCCGTGTCACTGTGTCTTCTTCTTCTCCGGTGCCGGCAGCCTGCACCTGGATGACCACCTCCTCGCTTCTCGGCGGCCGGTCCATTACCAACGGAGCTTGTTTGCCGGTGGTGCCGGTGATGGCTGCCCGGCAGAGGGGGCAGTTGGCGCAGCCGTGCAGCCAGGTGTCGATGCACTCCGCGTGGAAGGCATGGAGGCAGCCCGGCAGGAGCCTCACCCTTTCCCCCTCCTGGAACTCGCCGAGGCACACGGCGCACTCGCTCGCGTCGCCGCCGGTGGCGTCGTCCTTGGCGGCCTTGCTGTACCTGAGCGCCGGCAGCGCCCGGATGGCCGGCTCTCCCAGCCCGGCGCATGGCTCGTCGGGCGCGGGCCCGTGCACCACGGGGAGCTCGTGGTCGGAGGCGGTGTTGTTGCGGCGATGGCGGCGGCGGGTGAGGGAGATGACGAGGCTTCTGGGCGCGCCGGAGTCGTGGTCGGAGGTGGTGGCGTGCCACGTGAGGCAGCAGCGGATGACGAAGACGTAGTAGGTGAGGAGCAGCGCGGAGGTGGTGAGGATGCCGAGCACGGTGAGCACCAGGATGGGCAGGCTGGTGAGGCTCAGCGTCACGTGGTGCGTCAGGCGGGACGGCGTCGCCGGAGAAGACGATGAAGACGACGAGTAGTAGTAAGGTGTGAATGGTGTCTGTGGCGGCGGGAACAGCAGCGCCGTCGCCGGGGCCTGCCGCTGCGGCACCGGGAAGAGGGGACCCCTGCCTGTTGCTCCTTCTACATCCATGGATGCTTCAACTCAGAAAGAAGTGATCCCGATGAATGGATGATGGAAGGTTGATTCGGTGCTGGCGATGTGGATGCGACATATGTAGTGGTGTGGTGGCGTAGCTCGAACTTGGAAGTAATGGCGGCGATGTGGCCAGGTGGTAGGAGGGAAGAAAGAGGACAAGGACGGGACGGAGAGAAACAAAATGCAGTGAGGTGGAGCAAGGGACAAGAAGAATTTTCAGCAAGTCCCATCGCTTCCATCCAGCCGTTGGACCGAACTTTGGTGCATCTAGAAGCTCATTTCGTTTTCGTCCTGGGTTTGGTTGCTTTTGGTCATGTCTGCTGCCACGTTTTACACTGAATTGCTGCTCGAAAATGATTGCACGCAAAAATTTCGTAAGGAAACGACGAATTCCATGCCTTTATTTTTTCCGTTCAACGCATGTAATGTCATATCAGTAGGAAGAAAGATAAATACAGCACGAATTGAGACTGAAACGAGTGAACAAGCACACTAAAATCTTACCTGTTTCTGGTGGCGTCCAAACTGGAGGCTGCTGATGATGGGGAGGAGGAGGAACAAGACACTCAGCTCTTACCAGAGGAGTTGGTCGACAAAGTCTCTTCTGTCAAGTGGTCTCTCTCACACAAAAAGTGCAAGTGTGGAAAATCTGCTCCTGTACCTGAAGCATAGCAGAACATCGGTTCAGTTAACAATACAGCAGCAGTTCCGAAAAGCAGCAACATTACAATGATGTAAACAACACTGCCACAATACAGTTCAGTTTAGCAAACAGGAAATATCAAGCAAAAAGGAAAACCTGAGCCATGAGCCATAATTATGTACTCCCTCTGTAAACTAATATAAGACCTTTTAGATTACAGAGGTAGTAGCTCTCAACACTTCAATGCTACCACCCGTGCACTTTTAGATTACAGAGGTAGTACCTCTCAAACAATATTCAGTTAACAGGTTCAGGAAAACAACAACAGAAAGTTGAACTCAATACAAAGTCTTTTGTAGGTCTGAACAAACTAATTTTGTGAAGCACTTAACACTGAAATTTGTTCTTACATAATCATCCAAGCACATAGATTTGGCCCTTTTACTTGTAGACTTCCGCCACAAAAGACTATAGTTAGCCCTCGAATCCAAAAATACTATAGTCAACTTTGTCCAAAATACTAGTCAACACTACCCAAAATACTACTGTATCTAACTAGCTAGTATAGCCCATTAGAGCATCTGCAGCCGGACTTTGCCAAATCCAGCCCCTCAAACGTCCACCATGTGTAAAATCACAACCATGTCTGAACCTTCCTGCATCACCGCCGCCGCGTCCCTCTCTCGATGCCTGCGCCGCCGCAACTTGCGGGCAACATTCTCCGCCTTGCAAGTCGCAGCCGACGAATTGATGCCGCCGACGGACGAGGCGGATCGCGTCTCCATCGTGGCGGTGTGGGTCGGGCTGGACAACATCTCCGGCGTTGGATAGGGACCGGAGGTGAGGATTGAGAGCAAGGGTGGAGGACGCCGAGGGTCCGGGCGCGGGAATGGTTGAGGGCGGCGGGAGGAGGAGGAAGGGTTTGGTGGATTTGGTGCAATTTGGGGTGGGGTCGGGCTGTCGGGTCCGACGTGGCGGGCGTGCCCGGGCGCCCCCATATCCGCCCCATATTTAGGCTGGATATGAGGGGTGCCGGTCAGCGCGCGCGTTTGAGGCCCGTTTAAGGAGTCCGTCTGGGTCAAAAAATCATGATCGGACAGTGATCGGGCGGCTCGTCCGGACGTATGAGGCAGTTTTGAGAGGTTCAGTTGTACATGCTCTAAATAGGCCAGGACTCCAGTGCCCTTCTCCCATGCCTCATTTCTTCTCTGTTTTCCTCCCTCGACCATACCACACAACATATTTCTCTTTTATGCATTTCTTTTACGCGTTTCTTGCTGTAACTTTCTGCATCATATCATAGAAACTAGTTAATCCTCTCGTCTTAAAATCAAGGGGTACTGGTTTCTATTTTTAATGATGCATGAAGAACATATCAGATCAGGACCTTCGTTTTCTTTCAGATTTGTGACCTCTTTTGTGTTGGATTTTGATCAGAATGCTTTTGTTGATCTATTTTCTTCCTGATTTGTTTAATTTGCAGGTTGTTTTGTAAACTATGGCGCAACGTTAGGGCCCTGTTTGGAACAAAGAAAATTGTACTCCTCCGATCCAAAATAAGTGTCACGGTTTTAAATTATGGTTGGATTAGAGGGGGTAGGAATTTTGGAGGATTGAATTCCTACAGGAAAAATATATACATCCTAAGGTGCCCTTTGGAACAAAGGAATGGCTCACCAAGGTTCCTTGGAAGTTCGTATGGAAGGGCGATCCATACGAATTTTGGAAGAAAAGAAACATGAGGTAAGGCCTCGTGTGTTTAGATTCCTCCTTATGTCTAGAATTCTTGTGTTTTCTCTTTGTTGTATCCAAACGGTGGTGTTGGACTATTCCCGTGTTTAGATTCCCGGACAAATTCAGGTTACATGATATCTTAATTCATGTATTTTACATATTCATATTCGTATGTTTTGGGTTCATGCATTTCAAACGGGCCCTAGATCTACCCCTTTTGATTGCACACATTATATTAATCAATTAAACATACTACACCTCCATACATACATGAAAGGCGATATGCGCACCACACTGAGAAAAGAGGCAAAGCACCAATAAATCAAAATCCAGGCCAATGCCCAAAATCCAGGCCAATGCCAAACACAGTCCCGCAGAATGTGCTTGAGGCGTGTTGGACGAGGACGTACCCCACTCCGACCTGGATTCAGATGTGACGCATCCCACCGCTATTGTCGTGCCACCCACCTTGTACCACTAGTTGCTAGCGCAGCCACAAGAGGCGACAACTGCCAGACACGAAAAACATAAGGCCCGCCGCTCCGAACAGACGACAAGCAGACGAAACCATTGGCTCAGCGGCACCATAAGGGAAAACGTCGTCGTGATAAGGAAGAGGCCGAGGCCACTTTATTCATGGCATCACCAACTTCACCAAATTGGAGCTCGTAATGAAGACAAAGCCATGTACGTATGGAACAAGACGGAGAGCA
>NC_041390.1:620516496-620526247 GCF_002162155.2 Triticum dicoccoides | reverse complement strand
AGCGGGCGGAGAGGGGTGGAGATCACCACTCATCGGTGACCAAAGGCGGGTAGAAACATTCGCCTCTTCGTGAAGGGAAGATAGCGACGCGGATTTTGTTTCAGCGTTTTTGCCTGTCAGAACTACCCCTTTTTTTTGACTCAAAAGGTTGGCACACAAATTTGGAGGATTTAGACCCTTAGTGATTTTTTTTTCACACACCACGTGTATATTTGACTCAAAGGAATTGCTCTGCACCTTTTCTGATTGAAAATTTGCATCTCCTTCAAATCTTGTAACAATGTATTTTGTTTTGTCCGTAAAAAATCTGGATCATCGGCCAACTAGCTGACAACCCAAGTCAATGCATATTTTTTATGTAAGTTAATTCTTTTAGTAGGGTCAATTATATTTTGGCAGATAATTTTTTTCAAAATATTTTTAGGCAGACCATTAAGTCATTTTTTTATGTCTAAAAAAGACAATTTCTTTAGGATCACCATTTTTTTGTTGAGGATCACCATTAAGTCAATTTTTTTTTGAGACATATTTTATTTGAAACAATTAAGACATATTATTAAGTCAATTTTTTTTTAAAACATATTAAGTCAAGTGAAGATGAACAAGTGCCGAGTAGGCCTGTCCAGCGAGCTTCTAGCCCAGTAACGCAAAGCCCAAAAAAAAGTGGAGTGGCGACGAGGCACGCCCACCAGCGAGCGACCTCCTCCCCATTTCTCCCACCCCTCTCCGCTCTCCTGTCCTCTTTCTGCCGCCGACGAAGCCGACCGGCCGACTTCCTCCTCTCTTCTCTTCGGTTCAGCGGTGGACCGCGCGGTACGTTCCAGGATTCCAAGTCCATCGTTCTTGTTCGTCGGAATCTAGGGTTTTAGCTTGGGCTGGAGGGCTGGGGTTTTCGGTTCGAATCCAGGGCATGCGGGCTACGTCGTGGGCACGTGCGACGGCGATAGTTTTGACCTGATATTTTTTCCGTCGGAAAGGGTATGGCCTGCCCGAGAGTGCCAATGTTGTTCAAATCTAGACGATACGGGGTGCTCCGAGAGTTTCGGTGTGGTGGCTTTCTCGTTCCAAGGGAATCTCTTAGAGCGAGAGGTACATCTCCAAAGGCTTTGTGATCTCGATGAATTCTAGCAAACGCAGCCATATTATGAGCCATACTGTTGCTGGATCGTCTTACGGCAGTGATGGTGACCTCCCTGAACAAATTCATAAGGTCCCATATATCAGTGACGAGGGGAAATAGTACTGATTGGTTTTTAGTTTTGGTATATTCAGATTTCAGAATAGCAGGGATGGAGGAGCAGTCCGTCTCCACACACACACCGCCCCCCTCTAGTTTTTACTTAACTCCAAAAGGCCATACAGGACAGCAGTTAACTCAGCTTCTTCTGCATCTTTGCACGCCGGCATACGCTGTCCCCAGAAACAGGGACCTGGCCCAAGCAGTTTCTGACGATAAAACCTGCAGTCGTTTCCCCGGAACTCCGAATGAAAGATGCGTCAGAGTTCAGTTTCCAGAAACCTGCCGGCGGTGATTCCCATTGGCCTCCCCCAGACAGAACGTTTTGCTGCATTGAACACGTCGACAGGTCTGCATGGACACTGTCCAAACGACGCTCACTTCGACTGCAGTGTTGCCTCATTTCACTTGTCTGTTTCCCCTTCTTAGTCTCTGTCCTCCTCACACTCATCGGAAGACTGTCGCACTGATTAGTCACCTGAGTGTTGTTCTGGAGCTCCATACTGCGCATCCCACTGCCGATTTCTTCTGCATATTTAACTAGAAATTGGACAGACTGGCCAACCAGCGCTCTCCCTTTTGCGTGAACACAATCCTCCCGCAGCCACCAGGCTCACCACAGGAGCAGGAGAATCCGAGAGCGTTCTTCTCAAGTACAAGATCCGAGAAGGTTCTGTAACCAATCATTACCCGTGAATCGAAAACGATTTTCATCAGGCAGTTCCCAAGATGCCCTCATTTCACTCCTTGGCGCTTTGGCTTTAGTGCAGTTAACCACTGCATGAAATTCATTCTCCGTCTCAATGCCACAGATATTACAGATGTTGTCTAACTCTGAGCGTTCTTTTCCACTTGTTTTCTTTTGTTGGCAGAGTTTCAGTGGCTACCCGCCAAGCAAATATCCTAACTTCTTCTGGCACTTTAGCTTTCCAAATATAATCCCATATGCTTTTGTCGTTTGCATCACGAACTGAACTGGAGGCCGTCATATTACTTTGCTGCTTCAGCTGTGAACCCAGCTTGTAGGCGCCGTGAACAGAAAATACGCCAGACTTCTCCTCATGTCACGCTACGCAATCCCCAACATCAGTCCGGGGGATTTTGATTTTACAGATTTCCTCCGCATCATAGTTGTGAAAGAGTTGGTGTATCAGAGCCTCATTCAACTCCTTTTTATCTTTATGCATCAGTTGGTTTACCCACCTTAGTTTTAAATTCTGTAACCTTGAGGCCACTTTTCCTACGAACCCACTGGTCCCTCTGCTTTGATTTTGAGATTTGGGAGCAGGGACGGGAGGGTTCTGATTTGGGTGCGTGGTAGGCTGCAGGCCAAACGAAGTTTGATCTATTTGAATTCATGATTATTGACTAACTAACAGCATTTTCATCAGATCACTGAGATGGCTGATCTCTGTACCAAGTTAACCTTGTCCGGATGCCACCGGTTTTACCCTGAGTTTCCAGGTCAGAGCGAATTCAGACCCAATTCTCCTTTTTATTGTCATTGCTTATGTTAGTTTGACTGATCTTTATCACCTGCAGATCACTGGTATGATCTGGTTGAAGCTCATGTCCGTGTGCCGAAGTTCACCCCTTGCTAGAAGCACAACCGTGCGTATAGGTCCCGCCATGGTGAGTTTTTGAACTTGCTGCCTCTTTATTCTTTGCTGCACACTGGAAGCTATCATATGTTAGTATGTTAGTTTACAGGTCTAGTAACAGATTTGCTGTACTAACTGTAGTCTCTCCACAAATCCTTTTCACTTTTCAGGCCATGTTATCATTGGTTTCCCTGAGGCAAATGAAGACGCAGAGCAGCTGTTTGAGGACGATGGTGTGGAGGAAGAGGAGCAGCTGTTCGAGGACAATGGCGTCGAACCAATTGCTGTGAATGAAGTGGAGGGGGTTGCCATTGATGAGGATGGTCCAGAGCTGGGAATTGAGTACCAGGGTATACAATTTATAGATTGTTCTTTCTGTCAAGGATAGTTAGATTGCTCATTAAATTCTAATCTTTTTTTCTTTGGTTACACAGCAGAGGAGGAACATGTCGAGGATGATGACGTGGAAGCAATTGTTCTGAATGAGGTCGCCCCCATTGATGGCGGAGATGTTCCTGAGGAATACACTGAGTACGAGGGTGGCCTTCTTGCGGGTATGCAACTTTATTTTTTTTCCAAGCATAATTAGATTTCTACTAGTTCTAATACTTCTCATTTTTACACAGCTAAGCTTGGTGGCGAGGACGACGACAAGGTCGAGCTTTAGATTGCTACTATTTCTGGTATGTGATGGATCGAACCTAGGGTTGATCAATAGATTGCTACTGTTTCTGTTTGTTTGTTGTGATGAGATCACATGGTTTTTATTATATGCTTATTTGCTTACATGGATGACCCTGACTCCTTAAATAAACAACATGGTCTTTGTTTGCTATGATTAGAATAGAAGGGACTTGTGTTCATTGCTTATACATTCTGAACTGACCAATGTATCTTAGCAAATGGGATTGGATGACTAATACCTTTTATGTGCTAGATCAACTTGGTTTGCTATGATGAGAACATAAGGGACTTGTGTTGAGAAAATGCCTCTTGAAAAGTGCCTTTTCATTGCCTATACATCCTAAATTTACCCAAATATCTTAGCAAATGGGATTAGACAACTAATATCTTTTATGTGCCAGATTAAAGATAAATATAGTTTGCATATTGAAGTTACTGCCATTGAAGCGTCTGTGTTTTATCCTCTGTCCCTTTATGCTGGATTAGATCTTAAGGAAGGTATATGCTATAAAATTGCACCTTCAATGTTTGTATGTGACAGCAACTCATATTCTCTAACTTAAAATAACCAAGGTATCTCATGATCACCTTGGATTTAATTTTATTTTCTTTCTGCTTTGCTGCGCTGAGTTCACAAGGACTACATCTTTGGAAAGTGACTTCTGAAAAAGTGCTCCTGCACTATGAATTCTGAACTAGTCAAGTTTCTTGTGTAAAATGTTAAAATAATGAAACAATAATTGTAATGTTTTTTTAACCATCTCTGCTCGCATTAACCATACTGTAGCGAAAAGTTGACCCCACTTGAGAACTGGTTTTAGCTTCTAGGATATTTATTGGTCATTTAGATCTTGTGTCGTTGATCTTTGTTTCTGCATTTTGCATTCGTGATTTCTTTGTGGAATGCGTTTAGAAGCGTAGTTTCCAGACTTTGATGTAGATCTTATTTGACAATCCTGTTTGTTCTAATGCAGGCTCATCAGCATCGAAGGCCGAAAGATTTTGACTAGCATCTCAAGTCCAGTATCATGAACCTTGTTTTTCTGTCAAATAATCCATTGTCTCTACCGAAGTGAACTACGTGATGATTATGGCCGTATGTCGTGTAAATGTCTCGTCTACTGCTGAATGCACTGAAAGTAGTTTCTGCATGTGATGATTATGGCCGTATGTCATGTAAATCTCTCGTCTACTGCTGAATGCACTGAAAGTACTTTCCGCATGTGATGATTATGGCCGTATGTCATGTAAATCTCCCGTCTACTGCTGAATGCACTGAAAGTAGTTTCTTCACTGTTCATTCCTGCATGTTGAAGTTGTTTCATTTTTACTTTTTTGTCTGCTGTTAGAATTTTTGGTTCAATGTCCTGTGGATGCAATGTTTAGGATCAATGGGTGATATCTTTGTGATTACTGGCCTTGAATCTATGATAATTTATACATGGATTCTAGCTGCTGGTTTGGAACTAAGTAGTCTATATGATACCGCACTCTGCTGCTGGTATTTGGTCATGTGATGCATTTGACGCGTATGGTCGAGCTGGTCTTCAGTAGCGGCAGGTATGGCATGCTCCCCTCTAGAAATGGCTTGATCTCTTTTTTTTTTTCGAGAGTACGCCAATGGCGTACCATATTTTTATAGAAGAGAGAATATATGATTACAAGACACCTGCGACAGATGCGAACATCCGTCACTGGCAACACCACACCGAACACTGGGCTGGGTCAACTCCTCACAAATCTATCTAGACCTCCGACTCCTACACCTGCTCGAATCAGCTCTTGTAACTCATCGATAATCCAACTAGCTAGTTCTCTAGGTCCCTTAACTTGCTCCGGTCGACGGAAGACCCGTGCGTTCCTCTGTTTCCACAGAGACCATGCTGTCTCGATGATGAATGTATCGAAACCCCTCCTCTCCTCGCCATGAAAAGTGGCTCTAGCTCTCAACCACCATTCAGCGAAAGTGTCACTCACTAGAGGAGCCTCCACACTCAAGTGCATTGAATCCAGGCACATATGCCAAACCTCACGCGCGTAGACGCATTGCACCAGAATATGCTCCGCGTTATCCTCGTCTTGCAGGCACGTGTAGCAAGGCGAGGGTGTGTCCTGCAGGCCGTGCCGCGCCCTTCTATCCGACGTCCACAATCTGTGCTGCACCGCCAACCAAGCGAAAATTTTGCACTTGAGCGGCGCCCAGCTGCGCCAGGTCCCATTTGCCGTAGGGGAACGCAACCCACCCTGACACAACTGGGTGTAAGTGGATTTCGCCGTGTATGCACCCGAGCGATCGTGTGGCCAGGCAAATCGATCCTCCTCCTGCTCGTCTCTTGGCACCGATGCAACTGCATGCCTCAGATGCATGGCTTGCAAAAGCGCACCAAACGAGAACTGGAGCTGCACGTCCAGTGTCCAACTCTCCCCCTGTATGGCCTGAGCAACCGTCCTGGTGTTCCTTACTTTGACGCTCACTCCTTGGAACAGCTTGGGCGCGATGTCTTTGACGGCGAATCCATGTATCCACCTGTCTCGCCAGAACAGGACCTTGTCCCCTTTACCGACCGTAATGCTCACCAGACTTTCAAAAGCCCTCCTCGCATCCTCATCCACCATCATATGCAGCCCTTGCCAAGGCCGGAGTTGGTCGGTCCGCCTTAGCCATTCCCATCTCACTCTTAGTGCGAGTGCTTGAAGTTGAAGATTTTTCACCCCGAGACCACCATAGACCAGGGGCTTGCATATAGTGTTCCATGCAACTAAGCATTGACCCCCATGGACCTTGTCTTTCCCAGCCCAGAAAAAGGCTCTCATCCAACTGTCCATGTCCTCAAGGGCCCAAGCAGGCGCCTTCATAACCAGAAGATGATGGACCGGCCTTGCCGCCACCACCGACTTCACCAGAACCAGCCTCCCCGAGCGTTGCATGAGGCCTCTCTGCCATGCGGGGATGAAGTGCCTCACCTGATCAAGCAACGGCTGCCACTGCACCTTTGTAAGCTTCTTCACCGCCAACTGTAAGCCGAGGTATTTACAAGGGAATTGACCCATGGTGCATTGCAACAGACTCTCCACTCTACTTCTGTCATCTGAGTCATTTGTAATGAGGATAGCTGAGGATTTCCTGTAATTGATCTTGAGCCCCGAGGCTTCTCCAAAGATGTCCAGCGCTCTCCTGACAAACTCCAGCTCCAGTGTGGATGGTCGCACAAAGAGGGCGACATCATCCGCATAGATGGACAGTCTTTGCATAGCCGAGATGCCCGTGTAGCTGCTCAACACGCCCTCCTGTGTGGCTTTTACCACGATCGCCGTTAGCGCCTCCATAGCAATCACGAACAGAAGCGGAGAGACCGGATCCCCTTGCCTTAGTCCTTTAGCATGCCAAATCCTTCTCCCAGGAACACCATTGACCAGTACCCGCGTGCTTGCAGTCATGAGAAGGGCTGCCATCCTCGCAAGACACTGTGGACCGAACCCTTTAGCTCGCAACACTTCAAACAGAAATGGCCATGAGAGTGAGTCGAAAGCTCTCGTGATATCCAACTTGAGGAAGACACCATGATTCTTCCTGGCCCGAATCTTCATCGCCACTTGCCTCACAAGCAGGTAGTTATCATGAAGGCTTCTTCCCTTGATAAACGCGGACTGATTCACTCCCACTAAGTCGGCCATGCGTGGACGTACTCTGTTAGCCAATAGCTTGGCAAAAAGCTTGGAGAAACTGTGCGGTAGACTGATCGGTCGGAAGTCCCCTACCTCCATCGCCTCCGGTTTCTTCGGGATCAACACAATTAGCGCACGGTTCAGCTTTGCGAAACCTCTACTATCTCCAACGGCGAGCTTGGTCAGCGCCGCCATGACGTCGCTTTTAATAACTGACCAAGCCTTCTGATAAAACAGCGCGCTGAAACCGTCCGGCCCCGGCGCTCGATCTGGGTGCAGCTCTTTGATTACCCTCCAAACTTCCTCTTCCGAGAAGATTCCTTCCAACTCTGACAAGTCTGACTCTTCCATCCCCAAATACCTCAAATCCAAGGTGTGCCTCCTCGCATGGTCAGAACCCAAGAGATTTTGGAAGGCATCCGCAAAAACTTCCTCTTTACGGCACTGCTCCGAGACAATCTCACTGCCCACACGCACATGAGGAATGAAATTCTTCGCACGTCTACCATTGGCCACCATTTGGAAGAATTTGGTGTTGGCGTCTCCCTCGCGTAGCCATCTATGCCTCGATCTCTGTCGCTCGATTGTTCTCTCCAGTGAGGCTAGGCCGAGCAGGGACAGCTTGAGAGTGCACCTCAGCCAACCTTCAAGCTCAGTAATCCCACGCGACTCCATCGCTTGATCCAACTTGAAGATAACCAGCGTCGCCACCGCCATGAGTAGTTTGACGTTGCCTACTTTCTTCTGCCCCCAGGCCTGTAGCGACACACCCGCATTCCTAAACAGAGCGTCGAGTCTTTTGAACGGGTCCACAATCTCAGGGTCACAAACCCAAGCGTCCTTGACTGCTTGCTCGAAGCCCTCAAGTTTGGGCCAAAAAGCCTCGAAACGGAAGCGCTTCTTGGGCCAGAAAGCTGCGCTAGTGGTAATGTGCAAGGCCGCATGATCAGAAGCACTAGTAGAAAGGGCCTGCAGCAAACAGTCTGGCCACGCGAGCTCCCAATCAACCGACACCAATACTCTGTCAATTCTAGTGAGCGTAGGGTTTTCTCTTTCACTTGACCAGGTGAATCTACGCCCATGCATATAAAGCTCCTTAAGCTCACAACTGTCGACAAAGCTCCGGAACTTGTTCATCATCGTGCGGTTTATGTTAGTGTTGCTTTTCTCGTTAGCTCGCAAGATCATGTTAAAGTCCCCAAGCACCATCCAAGGGCCAGGGCATAGAGCACGCCTGGCCTCCAGATCCACCAGAAACTGGGATTTCGCATCATTACCTTGGGGACCATACACCACCGAAATCCACCAATCCTTGCCAACTCTAGGGTGAACCAGACCCGTGAGGAAATTCGCATCCCTCTGGATGCTATCTATCTGCAGCACCGTGGTGTCCCATGCCAATAGGATCCCTCATCTCGTGTCATCGGCCGACAAGTAAGCGAAGCCGTCCAACGACGGGCCACAACATTGCATTAATAGAAAGTGATCTACAATCTCCAATTTTGTTTCCTGCAAACACACTAGGTTAGGCTTCACCGAAGCCAAGAACTCCCTCACCGCTTTCCTCTTTGCCGGATTGTTCAAACCGCGAACGTTCCAGCAGGTCATCACGGGGTTGACATCCATGTAAACCGATGTCGCGCCCACCTCCTGACGCACAGCTCTAGTGCACGCCAATCCTCTCTGACCCACCCGCACCAAGCGTCTGCCCCGGCAAGGCCTTGCCAAATAGTGCCGCTATGACACGCACATGCTGTTCACGGAGCGGCAAGTCGAATAGGGCCTTCAACTCTTGCACCGCCGAGTCATCCACCTGAAGATCCTCCGGGACCAAGCCGAGCGTCCTGAGCAGCACATTTTCTGCGGGGGTGGCTGCCGAAGAGCCCAGCGTCGCAGTTCTTTTGGCTGCCCTCGTCGTGCGCTTGGGCGTGAATGGCTCCGCCTCCGGCCTTAGCGAGGAGGCCTGTATCTCCTTGAGGATAGGTGGCGCCAACTTCTTCATGATATGCGAGCAAAAGGCCTTGAGTCTACCATACGCCACCGCTTCTTGTGGCGTCATACCAGAAGCCGTCGACACCGACACCATCATGCCATTGTTTAGCCCAGCGGCCTCCTGCACCCCAGGCCAATGTTCGGCTCCGTGGCCACAATCACGTTGTCCGCCTCAGGCATCTCATTCCTCACCACAACTATACTCGCAGTGCCCTGGATAGGCATCTCCTCAAATGCAAGGCTGCATGGCGACGTTGCATGGTTCACATCCGCCTGGGACCCGCAAACCGCGTCAACATGCATTGGTGCATTATTCCCAGCGCTGTGGGACCCGTCGCCAGCCGTAGCATGGCCATCCTGCTCGACAGGCGGCTCCACCCCTGTAACCGCCTTTACCTTGGACAAAGTATCTGCGTCGGGTTGTGCGCCATTCCGGCCCACCAGCGTCTCCGCACCACGTGGAAAGCCGGCGTTGCATGTCTGGCCGGGCGCGCTCGCCACCAACGCAGATAGTGGGGGGGGGGGACGACCCGAGAGGCCAGTCGCGGTGGCCCCACCAGCAATGTCTCAC
>NC_041390.1:620505881-620516126 GCF_002162155.2 Triticum dicoccoides | reverse complement strand
CGCCCAACGGGAGGGAGGGCCTCCGATTGCGTGGGGCCAGCCACCCCATTCCCGCTCCTTCCATTCAAAAATCCCGCCACCTGGGCACCAGCTGTGGCCGCCTGGCGTTCCGTGACCACGATCCGGTCAAAAGCGGAAATCCTCTTCGTCAGCCTACTTTGGATAGGCTGAGTGACCCCACCTTCCGTCAGCACGGGCTTTGAGGGCATTGGCGGGAGGCGCCAGTCCGCGCCGGCGCCGGCGGTCACTTCCGGCGACAGTGCCGCCCTTTGCCTGACCTCCGGCACCGCACCCGCTCCGGAGCCGAGCCCGCGCCGGTCACGCACCCCGAAGCGCCAGCTGAGATTGCGAGTGTGGCTGCGCCTTCCCTCGCTAGGGCCGCCCAAGCCGTCGTCGTCAACCTCAAGGACACCACTCTGTCCACTATCTGAAGAAGCTCGCAGGAACCATGGCTCATCCGCCCCATCGAACTCAGTCACCGAATCCATGTGAATCAAGATTTTGTACTGCAGCAGCTCCGGATCCGAGAGCGGTGCAACCAGCCCTGGCTCAGGCACAGCCAGCTAGCACAAGGATGGGATGCTCTCAGGCTCCGCCGACCACGCCGAAAGCTTGAACGCAGAGAGATCGCGCCTCGCGCTAGTCTCCGGCTCAACCGAATCCACCAAGCACGAAGACCCAAGCAGCTCTTCTGCCACCTCTCTCTCCCAAGCATGTGGAGGGATACCTTCCAACACCAAAGACACCTTGTACCTCATCACCGAATGCACCGCCTGAGCCTGGCGGTTCCACTGTCTGAAGAACAGCTTGACGCCCTTGTGATCAATCGATGGCCGCGCCGCTACGCTGTTGCGGTGCTCCTGCCTCGCAAAGACCACCAGAAAGTCCTCCGGTCTGTACTCATGCACCGAGAACCACTCCGACGAGATGCCAACCACTGCACCCAACGCCTCAACCACGAACTCCGGGGGGATGCCGCGCCTCGCACCACCCACGTACGCCACCATCGCGAACTGAAGCCGCCTCTCCAAGTCCCCCATGGAACGCGTCCGCCGAACAACGCAGAGCTCGGAAGGCAAGAACTCCTCGCGCTGCGCAGCCTCCATCCTGGGGCGGGGCAGCGCTGGCCACGCAGGCCGAGGCGCGGCACCACCCACGGGCACCGGCGGGGACGGCGGGGTCGGGGGCCCTCTGGTCCCCTGCTTTGCTCGGCCGGATTGGCCCGCCTCACCTCGCCTGGCCACCTTGGTCAAGGCCGCCCTGCGCAACTCGTCCTCGGGCGACGGACTGCGGGGGCGCTTGCAGTCCTTGGATTCATGCCCCGGCAAACCACATCGAAGGCAGACCACCTGGTTAGTGCAGTCGATCTTGCGGTGCCCCTCCTCAAAGCACTTGAAACAGAGTCCGGCCATCTCCGGCGACACCTCGCGTCGCTGCTGCTGTCCTGCGGCCGATCCCTGTGCACGCTCACGCTCCTCCCGGCGCCGCCTCCAAAGCTCCTTCTTGGAGAGCCTGGGCTGCGACTAGCGAACCGCCGGCTGCGCCGCCTGCGGATCTACCGGGGCCGCCCTCGAGTCGACCGCCAGGCCGCGCCCCTCCGACGACCCCGAGCTGCCCGAGAGGCCTAGGCCCGAGACGATGGGGCGCTCGCCGCTGGGCCTGAAGGAGGAACCGACCGATGCCGGGCTGGACGCCATGGACCTCGGGGAGGAGTGAGGGAAGGACCAGAGGGGGTGGCCGCCGGGGCCGGAGCGACCGCCGGCGGGGGGAGGTGGGTGGACGCCGGCACCGGAGTGGTGCACGGCGGCGGGAGGGAGCGCTAGGGAGAGGGAGCGCTAGTCGTCCCTGATCTCAAGCCATTGAAGGGAACCGATGTTGCATGTCTTCAGTGTCTATCTTCCTTTGTCACCCAATCAGCAGGGAGGGGGTCCTTCCATTGGACGAGCACCTGCACCATCTTGATGAATAAGGCGTTGATCGAGAATTGTTACCAGATGGGTCACATATTACAGAGTGAATTGCAAAAAAGCACCATGTTTTAAGTTTAGTTTTGGAATTGCCACCACATTTCTTGCTCGGCCCAAAAATCTACCGTTTTCCTTACAAAAGTTCTGGATAAACATTGATGATCGATTTGGACTGTTTTAATCCGATTTCTGACATGACGGGTCCACTGGTTAGCTCCACGTGGCACTAAGAGTCAGCCACATTTGCGTTGACCGTTAAGTCAGTTGTGAGGCCCACCCGTCTTCCGTCGAAAGGTTTGCGCGCAGAGGGCGTGGGGAGGAGTAGGCCGTGCACCGGCCGGAGCACCATGCCTCGGTCACCAGCCGGACCCCCTGGCTGTGTCGCGCGCCCCATCGGACATGGCCTCCCCTCCCCTCCACCCTGGGTCGCACCATCTCCCTCCAGTCCAGGGAGCTCTTCTCTTCAAGGTTGGGCCTCTGCTCCCACCGCTGTTTCCCCACACACGGCGTCCGCCAGCTTGCTCTGTACATGATCACACGCGCCTGCGTGCGGCTGCACCTGCACCCCCGCAACACACGGTGGGTGCCGTAGATGCGCGGACGGCGCGCCACCCGATCTAGCCTCGCCGCTGCATGCCCTCTGCTGCCTCCTGGCTCCTGGCTCCTGGCTCCGACGAGCTTCGCCACGAGCCGCCTCAAAGCGCTGGCCCGCTCGCCGACGACCACACCCGCATACATGTTCGATGAAATGCCTCCAAAGAAAAGAAGAAGGTTCGGGAGAGACAAGGCTGCTGACGAGTGGACCCTCCGTCCAACCTAACGGTCAACAAACGAGGTCGATCGTTTTGTGCCACGTCAGCGCTTACAGGCATGTCAGAAATCGGATTAAAACGGTCCAAATCAGTGGTGTTTTTTTTTCTTCAAAATTTTAGTAAAGAAAACAGTAGATTTTGGGGTCGAGCAAGAAATGTGGTGGCAATTCCGGAACAGAACTTAAAACGTGGTGCTTTTTTGCTATTCACTCACATATTACATAAAGATCCCAACATACCTCAGCAGATGGTGATACTGCTTTTTTTACAAGTGAAACATGCTCCCTAGGATGAATTTTACTGCGTTTTGGAAACTTGTCCCACTGGTTGAAGTATGAGGAAGGCACCAAAATACTTAAATGCCAACTTCTGCTTAGTTCAAGCGTGACTGTCATTTGAACATAAGCGTGACTGTCACCCACATTAAAGTGGCATTCAGATCTCCCTTTGTCACCTTTCACCTCTATTCTGTGCTGAGCTTTGAGAAGTTCATTCTGAATGACAATGTTCATATCAACATGTTGTTGTAGCCCCTCATCTAGTTCTAGAGCTGGTGTAGGAAGAACAACCTCAACAGCCAACTGTTTCGGATCTCTGCCATATAATACTCTGAAGGGTGTAGTATTCAATGATAAGTGGTGTTGTATCAAAACTCACCCGGGGGCAGCCAGTGATCCCACTTATGAGGACAAGCATGTACTCCCTTTGTAAAGAAATATAAGAGCATTTAGATTACTAAACTAGTGATCTAAACACTCTTATATTTCTTTACGGAGGGAGTACGAAACATCGCAAGCAGTTTTCCAAACATTGATTTAATCTTTGTGTGTGACCATAAACTTCTAGCTGTCCATCACTGCTCACATTCAGTTGCGTGTCAATTAATCAGAACAGGTTTGGCCCAAAATGGCTTGTGAAAAACTTAGACAATAACATCAGGTAGTCCATGCAGCTTGTATATATTATCAAGAAAGACCCGAGCAATCTGCATAGCTGTATATGGGTTCTTGAGAGGTATAAGATGCCCATACTTGCTGAAAGTTAGACTTTGGCAGTCCTTCAATGAAATCATGCTAATCCAAGACCATGCTTATTTTGGCACTTAAAAGTGGTTGCAACAGTCCAGGGAGTTTAGCGTGTTCAATCTTAGCCTGCTGGCACACAGTGCATTGTTTCACAAAAGCGCTCATTAGTAGTAATGCGAGCAGAGGAAAACGAGAGGCAAATGACAAATATTGTAATGCAAGGGATAAGAATTTGTGATGGGTACTTGATATGTCTTGACTTGACTTGACTTGGCGTAGATCTCCCCGGCAACGGCGCCAGAAATCCTTCTTGCTACCTCTTGAGCTTGCGTTGGTTTTTCTCTTGAAAAGGAAAGGGTGATGCAACAAAGTAGCGTAAGTATTTTCCCCAGTTTTTAAGAACCAAGGTATCAATCCAGTAGGAGACTACACACAAGTCGCCTCGTACCTACACAAACAATAAAGAACCTTGCAACCAACGCGACGAAGGGGTTGTCAATTCCTTCACGGCCACTTGCAAAAGTGAGATCTGATAGAGATAATAAGATAAATATTTTTGGTATTTTTATGATATAGATTGAAAGTAAAGATTGCAAAGTAAAAATAGATTGGAAACTTATATGATGGAGAATAGACCCGGGGGCCATAGGTTTCACTAGTGGATTCTCTCAAGATAGCATAAGTATTATGGTGGGTGAACAAATTACTGTCGAGCAATTAATAGAAAAGTGCATAATTATGAGAATATCTAGGCATGATCATGTATATAGGCATCACGTTCGCGACAAGTAGACCGAAATGATTCTGCATCTACTACCATTACTCCACACATCGACCGCTATCCAGCATGCATCTAGAGTATTAAGTTCATAAGAACAGAGTAACGCATTAGGCAAAATGACATGATGTAGAGGGATAAACTCAAGCAATATGATATAAACCCCATCTTTTTATCCTCGATGGCAACAATACAATACGTGTCATTTCCCTTTCTGTCAGTGGGATCGAGCGTGTGCTCAAGCAGTATTCCCGCTTAGTACAGGTGAAGGCTAGCAAAAGACTGGGAAGCAACCAGCTAGAGAGCAACAACAGTCATGAACATGCAGTAAAATTAATCAACACCGAATGCAAGCACGAGTAGGATATAATCTGCTACCTCTTGAGCACTGCGTTGGTTTTCCCCGAAGAGGAAGGGATGATGCAGCAAAGTAGCGTAAGTATTTCCCTCAGTTTTTGAGAACCAAGGTATCAATCCAGTAGGAGGCTACGCGCGAGTCCCTCGCACCTGCACAAAACAAATAAATCCTCGCAACCAACGCAAATAGGGGTTGTCAATCCCTATAAGGCTACTTACGAGAGTGAGATCTGATAGATATGATAAGATAATATTTTTGGTATTTTTATGATAAAGATGCAAAGTAAAATAAAGGCAAAGTAAATAGCAAAGGAAATAACTAAGTAGTAAGAGATTAATATGATAGAGATAGACCCGGAGGCCATAGGTTTCACTTGTGGCTTCTCTCAAGAGCATAAGTATTCTACGGTGGTGGGTGAACAAATTACTGTTGAGCAATTGACAAAACTGAGCATAGTTATGAGAATATCTAGGTATGATTATGTATATAGGCATCACGTCCGAGACAAGTAGACCGACTCCTGCCTGCATCTACTACTATTACTCCACTCATCGACCGCTATCCAGCATGCATCTCGAGTATTAAGTTAAAAACAGAGTAACGCCTTAAGCAAGATGACATGATGTAGAGGGATATACTCATGCAATATGAAGAAAACCCCATCTTGTTATCCTCGATGGCAACAATACAATACGTGCCTTGCTGCCCTTACTGTCACCGGGAAAGGACACCGCAAGATTGAACCCAAAGCTAAGCACTTCTCCCATTGCAAGAAAGATCAATCTAGTAGGCCAAACCAAACTGATAATTCGAAGAGACTTGCAAAGATATTAAATCATACATAAAAGAATTCAGAGGAGATTCAAATATTGTTCATAGATAATCTTGATCATAAACCCCCAATTCATCGGATCTCGACAAACACACCGCAAAAAGAGTTACATCGAATAGATCTCCAAGAAGATCGAGGAGAACTTTGTATTGAGATCCAAAGAGAGAGAAGAAGCCATCTAGCTAATAACTATGGACCCGAAGGTCTGTGGTAAACTATTCACACATCATCGGAGAGGCTATGGTGTTGATGTAGAAGCCCTCCGTGATCGATTCCCCCTCCGACGGAGCGGCGAAAAAGGCCCCAAGATGGGATCTCATGGGTATAGAAGGTTGCGGCGGTGGAAATAGGGTTTCATGGTGCTCCTGGATGTTTTCGAGGTATATGGATATATATAGGAGGAAGAAGTAGGTCGGTGGAGCTGCGAGGGGCCCACGAGGGTGGGGGACGTGCCTCCCTGCCACGTGGCCTCCTCGCTTATTTCTTGACGTCCACTCCAAGTCCCGTGGATCACGTTTGTTCCAAAAATAACTCTCCCGAAGGTTTCATTCCGTTTGGACTCCGTTTGATATTCCTTTTCTGCGAAACACTGAAATAGGCAAAAAAAACAGCAATTTGCGTTGGGCCTTCGGTTAATAGGTTAGTCCCAAAAATAATACAAAAGTGCTTAGTAAAGCCCATTAAACATCCAAAACAGATAATATAATAGCATGGAACAATCAAAAATTATAGATACGTTGGAGATGTATCACCCATCCGTTAGCTTAGCATAATGATCGTTTAGTTTTATTGCTATTGCTTTCTTCATGACTTATACATGTTCCTCTAACTATGAGATTATGCAACTCCCGAATACCGGAGGAACACCTTGTGTGATATCAAACGTCACAACTTAACTGGGTGATTATAAAGATGCTCTACAGGTGTCTCTGATGGTGTTTGTTGAGTTGTCATAGATCGATATTTGGATTTGTCACTCCGTGTTTCGGAGAGGTATCTCTGGGCCCTCTCGGTAATGCACATCACTATGAGCCTTGCAAGCAATGTGTCTAATGAGTTAGTCGTGGGATGATGCATTACTGAACGAGTAAAGAGACTTGCTAGTAACGAGATTGAACTAGGTATGATGATACCGACGATCGAATCTCGGGCAAGTAACATACTGATGACAAAGGGAACAACGTATGTTGTAATGCGATTTGACCGATAAAGATCTTTGTAGAATATGTAGGAGCCAATATAAGCATCTAGGTTCCGCTATTGGTTATTGATCGGAGATGTATCTCGGTCATGTCTACATAGTTCTCGAACCCGTAGGGTCCGCACGCTTAACGTTTGATGACGATTTGTATTATGAGTTATGTAATATGATGACCAAAGTTTGTTCGGAGTCCCGGATGAGATCACGGACATGACGAGGAGTCTAGAAATGGTCGACGGGTAAAGATTCATATATTGGAAGGTTGCATTCAGACATCTGAATGGTTCCGAGTGATTCGGGAATTTTTTCGGAGTACCGGGAGGTTACCGGAAGCCCCCGGGGAAAGGTTGGGCCTACATGGGCCATAGGGAAGAGGGGAGGCAGCCCACAAGGGGAAGCCACGCCCCCTCCCTATAGGGAGTCCGAATTGGACTAGGGAGGGGGGCGCGCCCCCTTTCCTTCTCCTCTTCCTCTCCCTTCCCTCTTTCCCCCACTCCGGAAAAGGACAGGGAGTCCAACTAGGATTGGGAGTCCTAGTTGGAGTCCCCTCTATGGCACGCCCCCTAGGCCGGCTGCCTCCTCCTCCCGTCCTTTATATACGGGGGAGGGGGCATCCAAAGGCACACCAAGCCTTCTCTTAGCCGTGTGCGGTGCCCCCCTCCACAGTTACACACCTCAGTCATATCATCATAGTGCTTAGGCGAAGCCCTGCGCCGGTAACTTCATCATCATCATCGCCACGCCGTCATGCTGACGGAACTCTCCCTCGTCCTCAACTGGATCAAGAGATCAAGGGACGTCATCGAGTTGAACGTGTGCTGAACGCGGAGGTGCCATACGTTCGGTGCTTGGATCAGTTGGATCGCGAAGACGTTCGACTACATCAACCGCGTTACTAAACGCTTCCGCTTTCGGTCTACGAGGGTACGTGGACACACTCTCCCCGCTCGTTGCTATGCTTCTCCTGGATAGATCTTGCGTGATCGTAGGATTTTTTTAAAAATACTACGTTCTCCAACAGTGGTATCAGAGCCAGGTCTATGTGTAGATGTTATATGCATGAGTAGAACACAATGAGTTATGGGTGATAATAGTCATACTGTTTACACTACTAGAAAAAGGGCCATTTGTTCCGGTTCGTAAGGCCCATCTGTCCCGGTTGGCGAACCGGGACGAAAGGGTCGTTACTAATGCCCTAGGCCTTTAGTCCCGGTTCTTACATGAACCGGGACAGATGGGCCTCCACATGACCGTTGCGGCGAGCCCAGGCAGGAGGGCTTTTGGTCCCGGTTGGTGGCACCAACCGGGACCAAAAGGCATCCACGCGTCAGCAGCTAGCAGGAGTTGAGGTTTTGTTTTTTAAAGGGGTGGTTTAGGGATTTTGGGAGTTAATTTAGGTTGTTAGTTAGCTAATAGAGAGAAGTGTCCTCTCTTATCTCCGTGCTTGGTTTACCACCGCTACTGCTATGCCTAAACATGGCTTAGATTGAAGTTAAGGCAATATGTGGTGCATGTCGAAAGTAATACTAATCCTAACTTGATTAAGTTTGGATTGTACTACTTTCGACATGCACCACATGCATGTTGCCTTCACTTCAATCCAATCCATGTTCATTTCACCCACTGATATATAATAACTCTTCATGCTCGCATCACGCATCATCATAATAACAAGTCCTACTAATCATCATCATACAACTTCTACTCGTTATTAATAACAAGTCATACGATCATCATCCTCATAGTCATCGAACCAACCCTACTTAATTGTTCTTACCACATGATCATCAATATTAGGTGGGACCTAGATACCCTCTTTAAGGTAAAATAGCATAAAACAATATAGACCCTGACTCTCCATTATGGATAATGGAGATCATCCTGTCTCCAATTCTTGCGCTTCGCTTCCTTTTGCTTCCAAGAACCTCCTTACGATTGTCCATACATTTTTTCCATTCTTTGATTAGCATGTCTCCACTTCTTTTAGAAATTCGGTATGGACAGTTCAGATTCGTTGGATGACCTGGATCTATGTTCAAAACATCAAGGCTACCATTCTGATACATCAAATGAGGCACACAATCCATCGGATTCTCTGTTGAAAAATATAGTAATAACTTCATAGTTAGCAATGATGTACTACTTTTAGAAGTATGCAAAAGATGCACGGATGTCGTAATAGTAAAAAATCTTATCAGGGTATCTCCATGGTAGTTCGTGGTTCAACACGTGCACTAGTGACACATATTGACCATAATGTTGAGGAATTTGATTGTAGATATTGTAATTCTCAATATCAGTACAAAATGCGATCATATGGATTTTCTCCTGATAAGTTAATTCGGAGTCATCGGTGTAGTGGGTTTTGTCTACCATCTTCCGCACATTCTTTGAAGAATGAAAATAAACTATCAATGGAAATAAGCTATCAACTATTTTGAAATAAACAATATAAATTAGTTAATAACTATGTTTGAGAAACTCACATAGCGGTAGAATTGGAGGCGTATCAACAAGGACCCAAATGTCCATATTGTCTTGCTCGATTTCAGGATCACCAAGATCCATGGTGACAAGCATATCCTCATGAAAACCATACATCTTGCAAAGTGTTTCCCATTTTTTGCAACCAAAGTGGGTTACGCTCTCAGAATTGTACAATTTTACTTCGAAATACATACCATGATGGGTCCTTAGGTGAATTTTCTTTGTTTCCATCCTTTCATGGTCTTCAAAACCCATCCTCTCCAAGACATAGCGTCTTGGATGTCATGGGATAAGCTAGTCGAATTGTAAAAGATGAAAATTACACGTTGAAATAGTTGAAGTTGTGCTTAATTACGAAAAAACACTTGTCGTCATTGCGTACCGTTTCAACATTGAAGGTCTCCTCGAGCTTAATGCTGAAGCGTCGATCTTCGTCTAGGTGAGGCCTGTCGCACAGACCTCGATCGTCGTGGCACCAGTCGCACTCCCCAGGGAGACTTTCGTCGTCCGAGTACGACATTTCCTATGTTCATAATTCAAATATTATACTTGTACAATTAAATATATACTAGAAAACCTAAATTAGATCATTATTATTCATCACGGGCTGACTATTAGTCTGTCAAGTCTTTTCTCGAAAATTCTTAGCTCACGTGGTGTACATATTCGACCGTCGGTGATGGTAGCTCCTCCTTTCATTCCCGAGTGCATTACACCAAATTTTCTAGCACACGGGAATGAAGAAGAAGCTACCCACATGACAATAGTCGGGATTCTTCGTCCTC
>NC_041390.1:620505531-620505745 GCF_002162155.2 Triticum dicoccoides | reverse complement strand
CGACCGTCGGTGATGGTAGCTCCTCCTTTCATTCCCGAGTGCATTACACCAAATTGTCTAGCACACGGGAATGAAGGAGAAGCTACCCCCACGACAATAGTCGGGATTCTTCGTCCTCTCATATATATATATATATATATATATATATATATATATATATATATATATATATATATATATATATATATATATATATATATATATATATATATAT
>NC_041390.1:620482215-620505492 GCF_002162155.2 Triticum dicoccoides | reverse complement strand
ATGGTGGAGACTCTCCCTCACTGATTCCTCTCTGACATTTGCGACCGTCGGTGATGGTACCTCCTCCTTTCGTTCCCGAATGCATTACACCAAATTGTCTAGCACACGGGAATGAATGAGAAGCTACCCCCATGACAACAGTCGGGATTCTTCGTCCTCTCATATATGATGGAGACTCGAGAGACTTAAAGTCAACCCGAAATATCGTTTAATTATCTTTCTAAAAAGGACATATCGAGCGCCTGAAATTTGTCGGAATAGAAATATACATGTTTTTATCTCATCATATGAGCATTCAAACTTGATGGCCATTACATTTCAATGGTTGAAAATATGAGCAAAAACATTTCAAAATATCTTATACTCCCTCTGTTCCTCTATATAGTGCGTATAATTTGTTTGGCCATATTCCGATATGTAGTGCGTATTAGCTACTTTAGGCACTTCTGGACGAAACTAGCCCCGCGGCAGCGCTTGTCCTTATCCCCTTCCTCCAGCACCAACGAGTGCACGCGGCGGCGGAAACTTGAGGAGATGGGAGGCCGGCGTGTCCGGCATCTCCGTGTCCACCTCCGGCGTAGTCGTGTCCACAGCCGGCGTCTCCAACGTCGTCGCTTCCGCATCCGGCGCCTCCGCGTCCACTGTCGGCCTCCGGTGTCGACGCGACCGCATCCAGCGCCTCCGCGTCCACTACCAGGCTCCGGCGTCGTTGCAACCGCATCCAGCACCTGTGCGTCCACCGCCGGCCTCCGGCGTCATCGCGACCGCATCCGGCGGCTCCGCGTCCACGGCCGGCCTCCGGTGTCGTCGCGACCGCATCCGGCGGCTCCACGTCCACGGACGGCCTCCGGCATCGTCGCGACCGCATCCGGTGGCGCCGCGTCCACCGCCGGAATCTCACAACTGGTGTCACTTGTCGGTGTCTCTGGCGCCATTGTTACCCTGGCCTCATCCCGAAGAATGGCTCCGGCACCACCGCGTCCATGGCTAGCGACAGCAAATCGTGAGGGCACGCAGCCGGCAAGACCAAGCCGTGACGGCACGCTGCACTTCTCCGACTTGAGCACAGGCTCGCGGTGTCTAGCTTGCTAACTACATAAATGGAGAGTTGAGGAGATGGGGTGTACTAGTAGTACTAGTACTCTTGTCATCCTAGCCAGCGGGGGAGTGGGGGTTTCTCGTCCAAACTCCAGCGCCAGCGCACGCATTGGTATCTGCGATGCAAACTATGCGCATTACAATCTGGAACGGAGGGAGTAGGACTCATATTGACATGGAGATTTGGCTGGTCTCACCTCGAGGTCGGAGGGAAGTCGGTGACGGGGACGACGGCGGGATGATGGAGGGGGCTCCTAGATTTCTGCAAAAACAAAAACCCTATAAGCTATCAACTAATCAAATGCATACGCCTGGCATAGTGCTCTCCAATTTTAGCATTCAAAGTAGGAGCAGTTTTCCAATTTGAGCATTCAATAAGCAAAACCAAATCGTAAAATAAAGTAGTATTCAAATTGGCATGCATTCAATTATAAGCAAAACTATATCATCTCTTACGTCCGTACATCGTCGAATATTATCACTAATACACCTCGAATACTATCATACATATAGCATCGCTAATACAACTAGAACCGTAGCGCCCGATGGGTATCGGTGCGGGTGGTGGACACCCAAAGAGAAGGAACCATCACAGGATCATAGCTCCAGTGAGATCCCTGAAGAACCTGTCAGGTATTGTCGAACCTGCCCTCCAACGCAACCATGTAGCGATGGACGTGCTCGTCCTCCTCGCTGACACGGTGACGTACCACCCGCGCGGTGTCCGGAAGCCTCAGCACCGTCACTGGCCCACGTGACCGCTACCAAACAAGGATCGGGTCAACGACGGGCTGGCTCCTCACCAACCTACGCCCCCAGAAGGTAGCACCTCCCAATACTAGCCCGGGGGAACCCAGTCCCGGACATGGCCCCTCTGATCAAGTTGGCCTCCTCCGCCGAGTTGACGACGAGGATGCGGAATAGGCATCATCGACGTCGATGCGGGAAAAATTGCTTGAACTAAAAAATAAACTAGTTCTATTAATTTTCTTGCTAAAAATAAACTACTTCTATAGTAAAATAAAGTAGTTTTATTAAATCAACTAGTTCAACTACTAAGCACTTACTATAAATAAAATAAATTAGTACTTACTCAAAATAAACTACTTCTATAGTAAAATAAAGTAGTTTTATTAAATCAACTAGTTCAACTACTAAGCACTTACTATAAATAAAATAAAGTAGTACTTACTAAAAATAAACTACTTCTATAGTAAAATAAAGTAGTTTTATTAAATCAACTAGTTCAACTACTACGCACTTACTATAAATAAAATAAAGTAGTTTTATTTATCGACCCCCCCTCATGTCGAAATTATCGGGGAGGGGGTATATCGACAACGACATATCCGATAAAAAATAAGAAGAGGAAAAAGAGGAGGAGAAGAAAGGAATAGAGGAGAAGATCGAAGAAGAAAAAAGAAGAAGAAAAAGAGGAGAAGAAGAAAGGAATAGAGTCTCCACTTCTTCCTCTCCTCTTCTTCTCCTTCTTTCTCTTCTTATTTTCCTTTTTCCTCTCCTTCTTTTTCTTCCTTCTTCCTTCTTCCTCTTTTCTTCCTTTTCATTATTTTACTTTTTCCTCTCTGATCCACTAATCTAGAATCTACTATCCTAAAATGCACTAATAGTAGAACTAATAACCTAAAATGCACTAAATCAACTAACCTTAAATGTAACTTTTGCAACACATTTTTTTCTAAATATGCACATATATATACATAAATTGACAAAAAAAATCTATGAACAAAAAAAAGCATACATCAATGCATACATATCCATGGATTATACATACATCTGCATATATATACATATACATACAACATCCATATATACATACATCAATAAATTGCAAAAAAGTGTATGAAAAAAAACCGGGGCGGTGGCGGCGGCAAAGCGGAGCAGGCTAGGGCGGCGGCGGCGGCGCGCGACAAGCAGAGTAGGCAGGGGCGGCGGCGTGGGGGAAGGGAGGGGGCTCACTGGGCGGCGATGACGAGGCGCGGCAGAGGGCGGCGATGGCGAGGTCGGGGCAGAGGGCGGCCACTTCGGGTGATACGTCCATTTTGCATCATGTTTTTATATCAATATTTATTGCATTATGGGCTGTTATTACAAATTATGTCACAATATTTATGCCTATTCTCTCTTATTTTACAAGGTTTCCATAAAGAGGGAGAATGCCGGCAGCTGGGATTCTGGGCTGGAAAAGGAGCAAATATTAGAGACCTATTCTGCGCAGCTCCAAAAGTCCCGAAACTTCACGGAAGTTGTTTTCCAAATATATAAAAAATACTGAGAGCAAGAACTTCACCAGGGGGGCCACACCCTACCCACGAGGGTGGGGATGCTCCCTACCCCTCTAGGCGCACCCCCTACCTCATGGGCCCCCTGGTGGCCCTCCGGTGGCCATCTTCTGCTATATGGAGTCTTTCGATGGGAAAAAATCATAAGTCATCTTCTCGGACGAAACTCCGCCGCCACGAGGCGGAACCTTGGCGGATCCAATCTAGGGCTCCAGCAGAGCTGTTCTGCCGGGGAAACTTCCCTCCCGGAGGGGGAAATCATTGCCATCGTCATCACCAATGCTCTTCTCATTGGGAGAGGGCAATCTCCATCAACATCTTCATCAGCACCATCTCATCTCAAAACCCTAGTTCATCTCTTGTATCCAATTCTTGTCTCCAAGTCCGGTATTGGTGCTAGTAGTGTTAATTACTCCTTGTAGTTGATGCTAGTTGGTTTAATTGGTGGAAGATCATATGTTCAGATCCTATATGCATATTAATACCCCTCTGAGTATGAACATGTTTATGCTTTGTAAGTAGTTACTTTTGTTCCTGAGGACATGGGAGAAGTCTTGCTATTAGTAGTCATGTGAATTTGGTATTCGTTCGATATTTTGATGAGATGCATGTTGTCTCTCCTTTAGTGGTGTTATGTGAACGTCGACTACATGACACTTCACCATTGTTTGTGCCTAGAGGAAGGCATTGGGAAGTAATAAGTAGATGATGGGTTGCTAGAGTGACAGAAGCTTAAACCCTAGTTTATGTGTTGCTTCGTAAGGGGCTGATTTGGACCCATATGTTTCATGCTATGGTTAGGTTTACCTTAATACTTTTGTTGTAGTTGCGGATGCTTGCAATAGAGGTTAATCATAAGTGGGATGATTGTCCAAGTAAGGACAGTACCCAAGCACTGGTCAACCCACATACCAAATTATCAAAGTATCGAACGTGATTCATATGAACGTGATGAAAACTAGCTTGACGATATTCCCATGTGTCCTCGGGAGCGCTTTACATCATATAAGAGTTTGTCCAGGCTTGTCCTTTGCTACAAAAAGGATTGGGCAACCTTGCTGAACCTTATTTACTTTTGTTACTTGCTGCTCGTTACAAATTATCTTATCACAAAACTATCTGTTACCACTTATTTCAGTACTTGCAGAGAATACCTTGCTGGAAACCGCTTATCATTTCCTTCTGCTCCTCGTTGGGTTCGACACTCTTACTTATTGAAAGGACTATGATAGATCCCCTATACTTGTGGGTCATCAAGACTCTTTTCTGGCGCCGTTGCCGGGGAGTGAAGCGCCTTTGGTAGGTGGAGTTTGGTAAAGAAAAAATTATTTAGTGTGCTGAAATTTACTGTCACTTGTTACAATGGAAGGTAATCCTCTGAGGGGCTTGTTCGGGGTATCTTCACCCCGACCAGTAGAGCAAAGAGTTGCTCCTCAACCTACTGAACCTACTGAAAATGAAAATGAAAATACTTGCTTTGAAGTTCCTGCGGGTATGATAGAAAAACTGCTAGCTAATCCTTTTTTAGGAGATGGAACAAAACATCCTGATGAACATCTAATATATGTGGATGAAGTTTGTGGATTATTTAAGCTTGCAGGTGTACCCGAAGATGTTGTTAAGAAGAAGGTCTTCCCTTTATCTTTGAAGGGAGATGTATCGACATGGTATAGGCTATGTGATGATATGAGCTCTTGGAATTACAAACGATTGAAATTGGAATTTCATCAGAAGTTTTATCCTATGCATCTTGTTCATCGTGATCGCAATTATATATATAATTTTTGGCCTCGCGAAGGAAAAAGCATCGCTCAAGCTTGGGGGAGGGTTAAATCAATGTTATATTCATGCCCCAATCATGAGCTCTCAAGAGAAATGATTATTCCAAATTTTATGATCGGCTTTCTGTTAACAATTGCACCATGCTTGATACTTGTGCTGGATCTTCTATGATGAAGACTATTGAATTCAAATGGGATTTATTGGAAAGAATTAAATGCAACTCTCAAGATTGGGAGCTTGACAATGGTAAGGAGTCAGGTATGACACCTAGTTTTGATCGTGTTAAATCTTTTATGGATACCGATGTTTTTCGTAAATTTAGCACTAAATATGGACTTGATTCTGAGATAGTAGCTTCCTTCTGTGAATCTTTTGCTACTTATGTTGATCTCCCCAAGGAGAAGTGGTTTAAATATCATCCGCCCATAGAAGTAAAAGTAGCTGCACTTATTAAAGTTGAAGAAAAGACTGTCACTTATAATGATCCTATTGTTCCTACTGCTTATGTTGAGAAACCACCTTTTCCTGTTAGGATAAAAGATCATGCTAAAGCTTCAACTGTGGTTCGTAAAAGCAATATTAAAACATATACACCTCCTGAGCAAGTTAAAGTTGAACCTAATATTGCTATTGTTAAAGATCTCTTGTCTGATAATATTGATGGGCATGTTATTTATTTCTGTGATGAAACTGCTAGAATTGCTAAACCCCGTGATAAAGATAAACCTAGACCTGTGATAGGCATGCCTGTTATTTCTGTTAAAATAGGAGATCATTGTTATCATGGCTTATGTGATATGGGTGCTAGTGCTAGTGCAATAACTTATTCCTTATACAAATAAGTTATGCATGATATTGCACCTGCTGAGATGGAAGATATTGATGTCACAATTAAACTTGCCAATAGAGATACTATTTCACCAATGGGAATTGTTAGAGATGTTGAAGTCTTGTGTGGGAAAACTAAATATCCTGCTGATTTTCTTGTTCTTGGTTCCCCACAAGATAGCTTTTGTCCCATTATTTTTGGTAGACCCTTCTTAAATACTGTTAATGCTACCATAGATTGCAAAAGAGATGTTGTTACTATCGGTTTAGATGATATGACTCATGAATTTAATTTTTCTAAATTTAGTAGACAACACCGTGAAGAAGAATTACCTAGTAAGGATGAAATTATTGGTCTTGCTTCTGTTGCCGTACCTCCTAGTGATCCTTTAGAACAATATTTGCTAGACCATGAAAATGATATGTTTATGAATGAAAGAAGGGAATTAGATGAAGTATTCTTTAAACAGGAACCTATTCTGAAACACAATTTGCATGTTGAAATCCTAGGGGATCCTCCTCCACCCAAGGGTGATCCCGTGTTTGAGCTTAAACTGTTACCTGATACTCTTAAATATACTTATCTTGATGAGAAAAAGATATATCCTGTTATTATTAGTGCTAACCTTTCAGAACATGAAGAAGAAAGATTATTGAAAACTCTGAAGAAGCACCATGCTTCTATTGGGTATACTCTTGATGATCTTAAGGGCATTAGTCCCACTCTATGTCAACATAAAATTAATTTGGAAGAAGATGCTAAACCAGTTTGTGATCATCAACGACGGCTGAATCCTAAAATGAAAGAAGTGGTAAGAAAGGAGATACTAAAGCTCCGTGAGGCAGGTATAATTTATCATGTTGCTGATAGTCAGTGGGTAAGTCATGTCCATTGTGTCCCTAAGAAGGGAGGTATTACTGTTGTTCCTAATGATAAAGTTGAATTGATTCCTCAAAGAATTATTACAGGTTATAGGATGGTAATTGATTTCCGCAAATTAAATAAGGCTACTAAAAAGGATCATTACCCCTTACCTTTTATCGATCAAATGCTAGAAAGATTATCTAAACATACACATTTTTGCTTTCTAGATGGTTATTCTGGTTTCTCTCAAATACCTGTGTCAGCCAAAGATCAATCAAAGACTACTTTTACATGCCCTTTTGGTACTTTTTCTTATAGACGTATGCCTTTTGGTTTATGTAATGCACCTGCTACCTTTCAAAGATGCATGATGGCTATATTCTCTGACTTTTGTGAAAAGATTTGTGAGGTTTTCATGGAAGAATTTTCCGTCTATGGATCTTCTTTTGATGATTTCTTGAGCAACCTCGATCGAGTTTTACAGAGATGTGAAGAAACTAATCTTGTCTTGAATTGGGAAAAGTGCCACTTTATGGTTAATGAAGGTATTGTCTTGGGGCATAAAGTTTCGGAAAGAGGTATTGAAGTTTATAAAACCAAGGTTGATGCTATTGAAAAGATGCCATGTCCCAAGGACATTAAAGGTATAAGAAGTTTCCTTGGTCATGCCGGTTTTTATAGGAGGTTCATTAAGGACTTCTCAAAAATTTCTCGGCCTCTGACTAATTTATTACAAAAAGATATACCATTTTTCTTTGATGATGACTGTGTAGAAGCATTTGAAATACTTAAGAAAGCATTGATTTCTGCAACTATTGTTCAACCTCCTGATTGGAATTTACCCTTTGAAATTATGTGTGATGCTAGTGATTATGTTGTAGGTGTTGTTCTAGGACAAAGAGTTGATAAGAAACTAAATGTTATTCAATATTCTAGTAAAACTCTAGACAATGCTCAAAGAAATTATGCTACTATTGAAAAAGAATTCTTAGCAGTTGTATTTGCTTGTGATAAGTTTAGACCTTATATTGTTGATTCTAAAGTAACTATTCACACTGATCATGCTGCTATTAAATATCTAATGGAAAAGAAGGATGCTAAACCTAGACTTATTAGATGGGTTCTCTTGCTACAAGAATTTTATTTGCATATTGTTGATAGAAAAGGAGCTGAGAACCCCGTTGCAGACAACTTGTCTAGGTCAGAACATGTGCTTGATGACCCACTACCTATTAATGATAGCTTTCCTGATGAGCAATTAAATGTCATAAATGCTTCTCATATTGCTCCATGGTATGTTGATTATGCTAATTACATTGTTGCTAAGTTTATACCACCTAGTTTCACATACCAGCAAAAGAAAAGGTTCTTCTATGATTTGAGGCATTACTTTTGGGATGACCCACATCTTTATAAAGAAGGAGTAGATGGTGTTATGAGACATTGTGTACCTGAGCATGAACAGGAACAGATCCTACGCAAGTGTCACTCCGAAGCTTATGGAGGACACCATGCTGGAGATAGGACTACACATAAGGTACTGCAATCTGGTTTTTATTGGCCTACTCTCTTCAAGGATGCCCGTAAGTTTGTCTTATCTTGTGATGAATGTCAAAGAATTGGTAATATTAGTAGACGTCAAGAAATGTCTATGAATTATTCACTTGTTATTGAACCATTTGATGTTTGGGGCTTTGACTATATGGGACCTTTTCCTTCCTCTAATGGTTATACACATATTTTAGTTGTTGTTGATTACGTTACTAAGTGGGTAGAAGCTATTCCAACTAGTAGTGCTGATCATAACACTTCTATTAAAATGCTTAAAGAAGTTATTTTTCCAAGATTTGGAGTCCCTAGATATTTAATGACTGATGGTGGTTCACATTTTATTCATGGTGCTTTCCGTAAAATGCTTGCTAAATATGATGTTAATCATAGAATTGCATCTCCTTATCACCCTCAGTCTAGTGGTCAAGTAGAATTGAGTAATAGAGAACTCAAATTAATTTTGCAAAAGACTGTTAATAGGTCTAGAAAGAATTGGTCTAAGAAACTTGATGATGCATTATGGGCCTATAGAACTGCATATAAAAATCCTATGGGTATGTCTCTGTATAAAATGGTCTATGGAAAAGCATGTCACTTACCTCTCGAACTAGAACACAAGGCTTATTGGGCTATTAAAGAACTTAATTATGATTTTAAACTTGCCGTTGAGAAGAGGTTATTTGATATTAGCTCACTTGATGAATGGAGAACCCAAGCCTACGAAAATGCCAAGTTGTTTAAAGAAAAGGTTAAAAGATGGCATGACAAAAGGATACAAAAGCGTGAGTTTAATGTAGGTGACTATGTATTGCTATACAACTCTCGTTTAAGATTTTTTGCAGGAAAACTTCTCTCTAAATGGGAAGGTCCTTACGTTATCGAGGAGGTCTATCGTTCCGGTGCCATAAAAATCAACAACTTCGAAGGCACAAATCCGAAGGTGGTGAATGGTCAAAGAATCAAACATTATATCTCAGGTAATCCCATAAATGTTGAAATCAATGTTATTGAAACCGTAACCTCGGAGGAATACATAAGGGACACTTTCCGGAACGTTTCAGACTCCGAAAAGGAATAGGTATGTGGCACGGTAAGTAAACCGACTCCAAAACAGTTTTAAGGCAATATTTCTCCGTTTTGGAATATTTAGAAAAATAGAAAAATAAGAAATAGTCCGGGAAGGACACGAGGCCTCCACAAGGGTGGAGGGCGCATCCTACCCTACTGGGCGCGCCGCCTACCTCATGGGCACCTCGTGTGCTCTCCGGACTACGTTTTCGTACATGACACATATTTTGGTCGGTAAAAATTCATTATATAATCTCCTGGGGGTTTTGACTCCCGTATCACGCAAAAATATCCTATCTTTGTTTCGAGATGTTTTTCTGACAGATCCAGGTCATCATGTCGTCTTCAAGTGCCCCCAAGGACCAGTTCTTCGAGAAGGTCATCAACCCCTACCTCATAGAAGTGCTGCAACACCCTCAAACCATAGAGATGCGTGAGGGGTTGTTGCACATCCAAGATGCTGAGGGACCAAGGAAGACCGGAAGCACGGAGGCCAGGCTTGAGGCGTTGGAGCAAGAAGTTTACAAGTGTCAGGAGATGGTGGAGCGTGGACTTGATTCCAATCACATTATGATCACGGAGTTCACCAACAACCACAAGTTGGACGTCAAGGACATTGGGGAGGCCATCTTCAAGCTTCATGAGAAAATCGAGCACCTCCAAGCCCAGATTTATGACCTGCAAAACCAAAACTGTGAGTATGAATATAGATTCAAAAGGATGAGTTTGGCTGCAGATTTGAGGTTTCAGGAGACTCGGTCATCTTTCTATGATGGTGAGCCTATGCCTTGGAAAAAGGACGACAAGCCTACGCCATCAACAAAATCTCCACCATCTCCACCAACAAAGAAGAATTGAGTATTTGGTATGGGCACTCCACTTGGCAACTGCCAAGCTTGGGGGAGTGCCCCGGTATCGTATCACCATCACTTTTATGTTTACCATTTTTCTTAGTTCGATCCTTTTGGTAATATCTTGATCTAGCAGAATAAAAGTTCTTAGTATGATCTAGTTGTGATTTTTGCTTTATTATCCTTCTATGTAATTGAGTCCGTGAGCTATATAATAAAGATTAGTGTTGAATCAAGGGCTTGATTATTTTTCCATGATCCTAAGCGAATAAAAGAAAAGAGAAAGAATAAAAAGAAACAAAGAGATCATGTGAGTCTTATGGAGAGTAATGAGCTCACATAGAAAAAGTATGATGAATAAAATTTGTTGAAGGTTGACAAACATAGTTTTGGTCATCGTTGCAATTAATAGGAAGTAATAAAGAAAGAGAGGTCTTCACATATAAATATACTATCTTGGACATCTTTTATGATTGTGAGCACTCATTAAAGTATGACATGCTAAAGAGTTGACGTTGGACAAGGAAGACAACGTAATGGGTTATGTTTTCTTACATCTGAGATAAATTATATTGTCTTGGATCTTCCAACATGATGAGCTTGCCTTTCCCCCTCATGCTAGCCAAATTCATTGCACCAAGTAGAGATACTACTTGTGCTTCCAAATACCCTCAAACCAGTTTTGCCATAAGAGTCCACCATATCTACCTATGGATTGAGTAAGATCCCTCAAGTAAGTTGTCATCGGTGCAAGCAATAAAAATTGGTCTCTAAATATGTATGATTGATTGGTGTGGAGGAAATAAGCTTTATACAATCGTGTGATATGGAAGTAATAAAAGCAACAGACTGCATAATAAAGGTCCATATCATAAGTGGCAATATAAAGTGACGTTCTTTCGCGTTAGGATTTTGTGCATCAAACCATAAAAGCGCATGAAAACCTCTGCTTCCCTCTGCGAAGGGCCTATCTTTTACCTTTATCTCCTACATTGCATAAGAGTCATGGTGATCTTCACCCTTCCTTTTTAAATTTTATCCTTTGGCAAGCACAGTATGTTGGAAAGATCCTGGTGTATATGGCTAATTTGATGTGAGTTTTCATGAATTGTTACTGTTGACATTCCCCTTGAGGTAAAACATTGGGAGGCAAAACTATAAGCCCCTATCTTTCTCTGTGTCCAATTAAAACTCCATACCCATAAGTATTGTGTGAGTGTCAGCAATTGTGAAAGATTATATGATAGTTGAGTATGTGGAATTGCTAAAAAGCTCTTATACATTGACTCTTTCCTATGTTATGATAAATTGCAATTCCTTCAATGACTGAGATTATAGTTTGTTAGTTCTCAATGAAGTTTACAATTCATACTTGATATTGTGATTGAATTATTACTCTAGCATTAGAGATTATATGACAAAGAATTATATGAGTTGCTGTTCTAAGAATGATCATGATGCCCTCATGTCCGTATTTTATTTTTATCGACACCTCTATCTCTAAACATGTGGACATATTTTTCGATTTCGGCTTTTCGCTTGAGGACAAGCGAGGTCTAAGCTTGGGGGAGTTGATATGTCCATTTTGCATCATGCTTTTATATCAATATGTATTGCATTATGGGCTGTTATTACACATTATGTCACAATACTTATGCCTATTCTCTCTTATTTTACAAGGTTTCCATAAAGAGGGAGAATGCCGACAGCTGGGATTCTGGGCTGGAAAAGGAGCAAATTTTGAGACCTATTCTGCGCAGCTCCAAAAGCATGAAACTTCACGGAAGATGTTTTCCAAATGGGATAATTGATATTATGCCCCTAGTTGGGTCACACTCGACAGGTTTACCCCTACTTTTTGAAAATACTCGTTCCTGCCCAAACCACTTCGCTTCTCTTGTGTTTTTGCCCTTCCGTGTCAATTCTGTCTGGTCAAAGGCGTTTGACTGTTAGAGAGACATTTTTCTGGACCATTTTGCCCCTCCTTACAACTCTAGTTAAACATCAAAGAAAGAACAATGTTACACTTACATGTGGGACCCAACTAAATGCAAAAGAAAAAAAATCCTTCCCTCTTTCTTCCCTGTGGTACCCATGCCCCCATCCCCCTTCCTATCTTCTTCCTCCCCTAGCTCCGGCATGGCTTCCCTGCTCACCCCGTTGCCGGTGCGCCAGTGCCTCGCCGACCTCGAGCCCTAGGACGAGCAACTTGTAGGATCTAGAAGTAGATGTGTCTAAAGGGGGGGGGGTGATTAGACACTTAGTGCTAAAGTTGCAATTTTTAAGTTTTTTGGGTTTAAGTGAGGTTTAGGCACAATTTCAACACATACAATACATATCAAGCAAGCATGCAAAGAGTATATGAGCAGCGGAATGTAAAGCATGCAACTTGCAAGAATGTAAAGGGAAGGGTTTGGAGATTTCAAACGCAATTGGAGACACGGATGTTTTTCCCGTGGTTCGGATAGGTGGTGCTATCCTACATCCACGTTGATGGAGACTTCAACCCACGAAGGGTAACGGTTGCGCGAGTCCACACAGGTCTCCACCCAAGGGTAACGGTTGCGCGAGTCCACGAAGGGCTCCATCCACGAAGGGTCCACGAAGAAGCAACCACCCACAAAGGGTCCACGAAGAAGCAACCTTGTCTATCCCACCATGGCCATCGCCCACGAAGGACTTGCCTCACTAGCGGTAGATCTTCACGAAGTAGGCTATCTCCTTGCCCTTACAAACTCCTTGGTTCAACTCCACAATCTTGTCGGAGGCTCCCAAGTGACACCTAGCCAATCTAGGAGACACCACTCTCCAAGAAGTAACAAATGGTGTGTAGGTAATGAACTCCTTGCTCTTGTGCTTCAAATGATAGTCTCCCCAACACTCAACTCTCTCTCATAGGATTTGGATTTGGTGGAAAGAAGATTTGAGTGGAAAGCAACTTGGGAAGGCTAGAGATCAAGATTCATATGGTAGGAATGGAATGTCTTGATCTCAACACATGAGTAGGTGGTTTTCTCTAAGAACATATGAGTAGGAATGGTGTGTGTGTTCTGATGGCTCTCTCATCGAATGAGAAGGAGGTGGAGGGGTATATATATCCTCCACACAAAATCCAACCATTACACAATTTTCCAATCTCGGTGGGACCGAATAAATAAACTCAGACTGACCGAAGTAGTAAACCTAGTGACCGTTAGGAATCTCGGTGGGACTGACATGCAACTCGGTAGGACCGATTCAGTTAGGGTTTGGGCATAACGTAATCTCGGTGAGACCGATTACACAAACTCGGTGAGACCGAATTTGGTAATTAGCTAACCAGAGAGTTGGTCAGGCAAACTCGGTGGGACCGATTTGCTCTTTCAGTGAGACCGAGTGGAACTCGGTGAGACCGAAAAGTTACAAAGGGGAAACACTGAGTTTACATTGCAATCTCGGTGGGACCGATTGCATATCTCGGTGGGACCGAGAATATTGCAATAGGTAACAGAGAGTTTGCAATCCCATCTCGGTGAGACCGAGATCCTTATCAGTAGAACCGAATTGCTAGGGTTTGGTAGTGGCTAATGACAAGTGAAACTCGGTGGCGCCGGATAGGAAGAATCGGTAGGACCGAGTTTGGCTTAGAGTTTAGGTCAAAAGTGGATATGGGAAAGTGGTTGAGGGTTTTGGAGCATATCATTAAGCACATGAAGCAAGAGGCTCATTAAGAAACACCTCATCCCTCCTTGATAGTATTGGCTTTTCCTATGGACTCAATGTGATCTTGGATCACTAAAATATAAAATGAAGAGTCTTGAGCTTTTGAGCTTGAGCCAATCCTTTGTCCTTAGCCTTTTGAGGGTTCCACTTTCACATCCATGCCACTCCATTGTTGAACTTATCTGAAACATGCTAGATAGAAGTGTTAGTCCAACAAGAGATATGTTGTCATCAATTATCAAAACCACCTAGGGAGCACTTGTGCTTTCAATCTCCCCCTTTTTGGTAATTGATGGCAACATACATCAAAGCTTTAGATAAAGATATAAAGAACAGCAAGTAAAGCTTTGGAAGAACATGTAGCAAGCATAGGCTCCCCCTACATGTATGCACTCATGTAAATATGAAATACAGAGGCATGTGAGAGCATAAACATGACAGAGTAGGCAATGTGTTACATGTATCTTGGCCATATGCATCAGAGCAAAAGATTATCAAGAAAAATACCTTCATGCTCATGAGTCCTTCTTGCAAACAGTATGTACATAAGCAAGAACTCCTCATACTCATGATTTTGATGCATATACTTACCTTGTGGTCTCGAGTTGGCTTAGGATGGAATGAACCTGCACAAACAAGGTTAGATAACACAGGTACGTCCACTAGCCAGAGCAAACAAAAGAAACCACAAGAATACCAGGACTGGGATGACATGTAGAGAGTGAGTACAAGGTACCACATTGGATTCAACATGTCCCCACGAATAAAGATATGCAATGAATTTGGCTGATTTCTTTTCCTTTAGGTGTCTTGCTCCCCCTGAATCTTACATGGGATATTGGGAGAAGATAGGAAACAGAAAATCAGAGCTGAATAGAACTAAATTCCAATGAGTTCATATGAACATGTCTTTCCCCCAAAAGGACATGTGGCATCTCTCCTCTTGAACATCTAGCATCTGGGATCCTTGAGTATTTTTCTCTCCCTGGAGATCTCTCTCTCCCCCTTAACAACATCTGGGATCCTTGAGACTTTCTCTCCCCCTTAATACTTTTTCTCTCTTGGTGTGATCTCTCTTTCCTACAAGCTTTGATGTGATCTCTCTCTCCCCCTTTGACATCAATTTCCAAGAAGGTTTTTCCTGGAATCCGTCGAATAGGTTTGGTCCTTGAGATTTAGCACAAAGCAGAGGATAAAATTGTGATGCTTGTAGAGGACAAGATTCATTGAGTGGAGCTGGATCCGAAGAAATGTAGAACAAGTGGCAAACTGTTTTTCTGATTGTAAAGTCGGTGGCACCGAGTGGCATATTTCGGTGGTACCGAAAAGATTCGGTTGGACCGAAATTTGCAAGTCGTTGAAACCGAGTTTACACAGAGAAAAACATTTGTCACCTCAGCTCACTAGTCACCTCAGCTCACTTGTAGGATCTCACAAAGATTTGCAATGAATTACCTAAAGGATTTGCAAGGAATTAAATGCAGAAAATGCAGAACAAAAACAAAGAGAAAAGAGAAGAAACTGAAAGATTTAGATGAAGTTTTTTTTGTTAAACAAAAGAAAGAAACTAAACATGCATGAGACAAATGCAATAACATAGAAAAGGATACAAGAGAACTCCATCTAGAGTTGGGCGGTGACATAGTCACCTATGTTAGAGTATATTGACTTAGGAGTCAAGTGAGAACACTTAATCATAGGTCATACTCATCGTTTAAGCTCAAAATGGGGTTACCATTTTTCGTTTAAGCATCTTGATGTATTCACATCTTGTTGAGTTGCTTTGACTCATGTCTTGGAGTAAAGCCTCTCTAAGATGGAATAACATACCTTGGGTGGTGGTGTGGTTCTTGCTCATGTAGTTGAACTTGTGTGGGTGCTCAAGGTTGATGTAGCTCATCAAGAGTTGGGAGCACCACTTGGAGTTTGAGTTCATCTACCTACATGGGTTAGTTCTTGCAAGGAAGAGCACTTGTGTATCCAAAAATGACAATCATGAAGCTCAACATAGAATTTGTCAAAGGATATGTTTGAATGGTTTTGTGCTTCCTTGTCTTCAACCACCATTGTGTAGAGTCTTGGTGATATAGAGATTGCTCAAGATGTGAGTGAGTTGCAATCTCATGGAATTAGATTCAACCAAGCACCTACATGGGTTAGACAACATGAAAGGTACAAATATATCCAAGACATAAGATAGTTATCATAAGAGATATATCATGGATTAGTCATAAGCTCATGTCTTGCATGTATCCAATGGAGTTCCTACTCCAAATTCGAAGCATCAATGATGTTCAATTCTCCTCTCAACCTGCAAAACACTTTCTCATCAAGCGGTTTAGTGAATATATCTGCTAATTGCTTATCGGTGCGAACATGCTTAAGATTGATGTCACCCTTAGCAACATGATCTCGAATGAAATGATGACGAACTTCAATATGCTTAGTTCGAGAATGTTGTACAGGATTATGACCAATTTTGATAGCACTTTCATTGTCACAAAGCAGTGGAACATGTTTCACATAAATCCCATAATCTTTAAGAGTTTGGGTCATCCAAAGTAATTGAGCACAACATGAACCAGCAGCAATGTATTCAGCTTCGGCGGTGGATAAAGATACCGAGTTTTGTTTCTTGGAAGACCAAGACACAAGAGATCTACCAAGAAATTGACAAGTACCCGAAGTGGACTTTCTATCAACCTTGTCTCCGGCATAATCTGAGTCGGAATAGCCAACAAGGTCAAAAGAAGACCTCTTAGGATACCAAATGCCAAAATTTGGTGTATGGATTAAATATCTCACTATCCTTTTCACAGCCTTAAGATGACAATCTTTAGGAGCAGCTTGATATCGTGCACACATGCACACACTTAGCATAATATCGGGACGTGAAGCACATAGGTATAACAATGAACCAATCATAGAGCGATAAACCTTTTGATCAACAGGTTCACCATCTTTGGTCAAATCATTATGTCCACTAGTAGGCATGGGTGTAGACATACCTTTGCATTCTTGCATATTGAACTTCTTGAATAAGTCCTTGGTGTACTTTGTTTGAGAGACAAATGTACCTTCCTTAGTTTGCTTGATTTGCAACCCGAGAAAGAATTTGAGTTCACTCATCATAGACACCTCAAACTTATCTGACATTAGCTTTCCAAACTTTTCACTAAAGAGAGGGTTAGTTGAACCAAATATGATGTCATCAACATAAATTTGGCATACAAAAAGTTCTCCATTAACCTTTTTAGTAAAAAGAGTAGAGTCAATTTTACCAATTTCAAAACCACTTGTAGTAAGGAACTTGGTCAAGCATTTATACCATGCTCTAGGAGCTTGTTTAAGACCATAAAGAGCTTTGTGAAGTTTGTAAACATGATTTGGTTTCTTAGGATTGACAAAGATGGGAGGTTGTTTGACATAAACCTCCTCCTCTATTTCTCCATTTAGAAAAAGCACTCTTAATGTCCATTTGGTACAAGGTGATATTATGGTGATTAGCATAGGCAAGTAAGATGCGAATGGACTCAAGTCTAGCAACGGGAGCATACGTCTCACCATATTCCATACCTTCGACTTGTGTGTATCCTTGGGCGACAAGACGTGCTTTGTTGCGAACCACTTGTCCATCTTCATCTTGCTTATTGCGAAACACCCATTTGGTACCAATGATGTTGTGGTTGTTGTCGGGCTTCTCAACCAATGTCCAAACTTGGTTTCTCTCAAAATTATGTAGCTCTTCATGCATAGCATTTATCCAATCCGGATCTTCCAATGCTTCTTAAACCTTCATTGGTTCAATGCTAGAGATGAATGAATAGTTTTCACAAAAGTTAGCTAAACGAGTTTTTGAGCGAGTGATTCTCTCGGTTTGTATATCATTGAGGATTTGCTCGACGGGATGATCTTTGGCAATTCTTGCTCGAACTCGTGAGAGATTTTGCTTGGGTCTTCGTTGAACATCTTCTTCATCTTGTTATTCTTCTTGGACTTCTTCATTGTTGACGTCGTCGTTCTCTTGTCGTGGTGGAGAAGGAGGTTGTTGATGTTCGTCTTGACGTATTTCCTCGTTTTGTTCATCTTGATGTGTCCCACTTGTGGATGCTTCCGTATCGATTCTTGGTTCACCTTGATGTGAAGTAGAAGCTTCCACTTGGACGGATGAAGTACTCTCCTTCACCTCCGTTGGACGAATTTTGCCAATGGACAAGTCTCGAATTGCTTCTGAAGGATCTTTGTCTCCTACAATTGGCAATTGCTCTACTTGCGAGCCATTAGATTCATCAAACTTCACATCTACCATCTCTTCAACCTTTCGGGTGAAATTGTTGTAGACACGGTAAGTGTGAGAGTTTGATCCATAACCAAGTAGAAAACCTTCATGAGATTTAGGAGCAAACTTTGAACGACGATGCTTATCAAGAATGTAGCACTTTGAGCCGAATACTCGAAAGTATCCAACTTGAGGCTTGTTACCGGTGAGAAGCTCGTATGCCGTCTTGCCGAGTAGCTTGTGAAGATATAAGCGATTTGTTGCGTGACAAGCTGTCTGACCGCTTCTGCCCAAAAGTGCTTTGGCGTCTTGTATTCATCAAGCATCGTTCTTGCCATTTCGATGAGCGTCCGGTTCTTCCTCTCAACAACTCCATTTTGTTGAGGTGTGTACGTGGCCGAGAACTCGTGTGAAATCCCTTCTTCGTCAAGCAAGGTGTCCACATTTGCGTTCTTGAACTCCGTTCCGTTGTCACTCCGAACCTTCTTGATCTTCACATCAAACTGATTTTGGGCCTTCCTAGCGAAGTTTCTGAAGATCTTCTGGACCCGCGACTTGTCATTAAGAAAGAACACCCACGTAAATCTTGAAAAATCATCAACTATAACTAGACCAAAAGAATTTCCACCGAGACTCTTGTAGGCGTTGGGACCAAAAAGATCCATGTGAAGTAGCTCGAGTGGCCTTCTTGTGGTCATGATGTTCTTCACGGGATGTCTTCCTCCAACCTGTTTACCTGCTTGACAAGCACTGCAAAGTCTATCCTTATCAAATATGACATCATTAATTCCAAGGATATGATTTCCTTTAATAAGCTTGTCAAGGTTTCTCATGCCAACGTGACCTAGTCGTCTATGCCACAACCAACCTTTTGAGGATTTAGCAACAAAGCAAGTTTTAGGTTGCGCCTTTTTAGAGAAATCGACAATGTAAAGATCACCTCTACGCATACCAGTAAAGACCATTTTATGATTGTCTCGATGAAATACTTGGCAATCTACCTCAGTAAATAGGACATTCCAACCGAAATCAGCAAGTCTAGATACTGAAAGTAAGTTGTAGCCAAGAGATTCAACGAGCATGGCATTTTGAATGGAACTATCATGTGAGATGGCCACCTTACTAAGGCCAACCACTTTACCCTTTGAATTATCACCAAAGGTGACATATTTTCGAGGGCCGTTGTTTTCAGCAAGCTCATGAAACATCTCTTCGTCTCCGGTCATATGATTAGTACATCCACTATCAAGAACCCATTCCTTTCCTCCTGATTTTATCCCCGAAGATTTGCCATAAGACCAAAATGTCTCATTGCATCGTCGAGATCGAAGTCACTATCATCATCATCATCATCATCATCATCATAATATTCATGTTCATCATGATCTTGTGATTCATCATTTCCTAGAGAGGGTAATTCATCAGATAAATGATCATCAAAGTGGTCACTTTTGTGAATTCTTATGGCTTTGAGTATGATATCATTAATGATTTCAACATCTCCTTTAGCATGCTTAAGATTGGCAAGTTCAAGAAGACATTTACCAAAACTAGGATCACTAGAGTTCATCTTACTCAAGGCAATAGATTTATGGAGAATTTCATCCAAAGTTTTTAAGGAATGATTGGGAAACCGTTTCTCAAGAAATTTCCATATAGTATAGGCGCAATTTTGAGTAGGCAAACTAGCAATTAGATTTTTGGGCAATCCTCTAATGATGAGCTCAATAGTTCTAAGATTGCGAATCATGTCAATATCTTCATCTAGGGTAGGATGCAAGGGATCAATATGGGGTGCATAAGGGCTAGCAATATACTTGTTCAAATGATATTGATTGAAGATTACAAGCATCTCATTTTTCCACTCATGAAAATACTTTCCATCAAGAATAGGCACTCTATGTCTAAAACTCCCTAGAGTAGACACATCCATCTTCCTCCATTGGTGATTAAACCAAGGAAATGGAGACCAAAGCTCTGATACCACTTGTAGGATCTAGAAGTAGATGTGTCTAAAGGGGGGGGGGGTGATTAGACACTTAGTGCTAAAGTTGCAATTTTTAAGTTTTTTGGGTTTAAGTGAGGTTTAGGCACAATTTCAACACATACAATACATATCAAGCAAGCATGCAAAGAGTATATGAGCAGCGGAATGTAAAGCATGCAACTTGCAAGAATGTAAAGGGAAGGGTTTGGAGATTTCAAACGCAATTGGAGACACGGATGTTTTTCCCGTGGTTCGGATAGGTGGTGCTATCCTACATCCACGTTGATGGAGACTTCAACCCACGAAGGGTAACGGTTGCGCGAGTCCACACAGGGCTCCACCCAAGGGTAACGGTTGCGTGAGTCCATGAAGGGCTCCACCCACGAAGGGTCCACGAAGAAGCAACCACCCACAAAGGGTCCACGAAGAAGCAACCTTGTCTATCCCACCATGGACATCGCCCACGAAGGACTTGCCTCACTAGCGGTAGATCTTCACGAAGTAGGCGATCTCCTTGCCCTTACAAACTCCTTGGTTCAACTCCACAATCTTATCGGAGGCTCCCAAGTGACACCTAGCCAATCTAGGAGACACCACTCTCCAAGAAGTAACAAATGGTGTGTAGGTAATGAACTCCTTGCTCTTGTGCTTCAAATGATAGTCTCCCCAACACTCAACTCTCTCTCATAGGATTTGGATTTGGTGGAAAGAAGATTTGAGTGTAAAGCAACTTGGGAAGGCTAGAGATCAAGATTCATATGGTAGGAATGGAATGTCTTGATCTCAACACATGAGTAGGTGGTTTTCTCTCAGAACATATGAGTAGGAATGGTGTGTGTGTTCTGATGGCTCTCTCATCGAATGAGAAGGAGGTGGAGGGGTATATATAGCCTCCCCACAAAATCCAACCGTTACACAGTTTTCCAATCTCGGTGGGACCGAATAAATAAACTCGGTCTGACCGAAGTAGTAAACCTAGTGACCGTTAGGAATCTCGGTGGGACTGACATGCAACTCGGTAGGACCGATTCGGTTAGGGTTTGGGCATAACATAATCTCGGTGGGACCGATTACACAAACTCGGTGAGACCGAATTTGGTAATTAGCTAACCAGAGAGTTGGTCAGGCAAACTCGGTGGGACCGATTTGCTCTTTCGGTGAGACCGAGTGGAACTCGGTGAGACCGAAAAGTTACAAAGGGGAAACACTGAGTTTACATTGCAATCTCGGTGGGACCGATTGCATATCTCGGTGGGACCGAGAATATTGCAATAGGTAACAGAGAGTTTGCAATCCCATCTCGGTGAGACCGAGATCCTTATCGGTAGAACCGAATTGCTAGGGTTTGGTAGTGGCTAATGACAAGTGAAACTCGATGGCGCCGGATAGGAAGAATCGGTAGGACCGAGTTTGGCTTAGAGTTTAGGTCAAAAGTGGATATGGGAAAGTGGTTGAGGGTTTTGGAGCATATCATTAAGCACATGAAGCAAGAGGCTCATTAAGAAACACCTCATACCTCCTTGATAGTATTGACTTTTCCTATGGGCTCAATGTGATCTTGGATCACTAAAATATAAAATGAAGAGTCTTGAGCTTTTGAGCTTGAGCCAATCCTTTGTCCTTAGCCTTTTGAGGGTTCCACTTTCACATCCATGCCACTCCATTGTTGAACTTATCTGAAACATGCTAGATAGAAGTGTTAGTCCAACAAGAGATATGTTTTCATCAATTATCAAAACCACCTAGGGAGCACTTGTGCTTTCACAACTGCTGCCCATCTGCCGGCCACCGGCCGCCAGTGCCGCCCCAACCTCCGTCCCGGCCATCCCGGCCAGATCCGGTCCAGCCTGAGCCTCCCACGACCGGATCTGCCGTCTCCACCACGCCCCCATGGCCCGCACGGATCCTGGCCTCCCCTGCATCGCGCCACCGCCCCTTGTCCAAGGATCCCCGTCGCCCGTCCCTGAACCCAGCTTGTCCCGGTGGCTCTGGCCATCCGCGTCGAATCTCGGGCACTCCAGCCAATCCTAGCCGCCACCCCTTGCCCAAGGATCCCCGCCGCCCGTCCTTGAACCCAGCTTGTCCCGGTGGCTCTGGCCATCTGCGTCGAATCTCGGGCACTCCAACCAATCCTCGTCGCCACCTACCTCCATCGACACGTTGGATCGAGACCTCCTACACGCCCTAGAGTGGCGCTGCCTCTACCACACCCATCACGGGCAAACACCGTGGCCTCGAGGTCCAGTGTCTGCTCATCGGAGGCGCCCACTGGCGAGAGGTCGGCTGCCCCCATCGGCGCGCCGGTCGGCAGAGCTGGGCAGTGTCTGGCATGGGAGAGGGAGGTAGTAGTGGGGAGCACCGACGACAGGTCATGCGACGCCGGTGGCGCGGGTGCGCCGACACCAGGATGGGGAAAGTGAGGTGTTTCAGGAGGGAGAGAGAGAGAGAGAGAGTGTGTGTATGTTTTTTCTTTCACATTTAGTTGGGTCCCACATGTAAGCGTCACATTGTTTTTTTCTTTGATTCTTAACTGAAGTTGGAAGGAGGGGCAAAATGGTCTAGAAAAATGTCGCTCTGACGGTCAAACGCCTTTGACTAGACGAAATTGAAACGGAAGGGCAAAAACACAAGAGAAGCAAAGTGGTTTGGACATGAACGAGTATTTTCAAAAAGTAGGGGTAAACCTGTCGAGTGTGACCCAACTAGGGGCATAATATTAATTATCCCTTTCCAAATATATAAAAAATACTGAGAGCAAGAACTTCACCAGGGGGGCCACACCTTGCCCACGAGGGTGGGGGGCGCGCCCCCTACCTCGTGGGCCCCCTGGTGGCCCTCCGGTGTCCATCTTCTGCTATATGGAGTCTTTCGATGGGAAAAAAATCATAAGCCATCTTCTCGGACGAAACTCCGCCGCCACGAGGCGGAACCTTGGTGGATCCAATCTAGGGCTCCGGCAGAGCTGT
>NC_041390.1:620465632-620482112 GCF_002162155.2 Triticum dicoccoides | reverse complement strand
CTTTGGGCCAGGGGGTGTCACAGGACACCGGGTAGAAAAATGTTTTACCTATACATATATAGCCCATATACAGTTGGGACACCCCGTAATTTCATTACCTGGACACCGATACAACAAGCCGGCCCATTCAACAACTACCTACGGTGCGATGCAGCTAGCCAGTACGAATACCACTCAAGAAAAATAGCCAGGGTGAATCCGTCAAATAAAAATCAAGCCAGTGCGAGGCCCAATCTTAGCAGCGAGCGAGGCAGCCAGTGCGGCAGCTAAATCGATCGACCACCCCTAAAAAAAGCTAAATCGATCGACCAGGCTCTCATCTAATTATTTCTCAACCCTCAAAAATCTAATTATTTCTAAAAAAATCACTCATCTAATTCTAGAAAAAAGGCTCTCATCTAAAACAAACAATTTCTCAAAAAAAAAACTAAAACAAATAAAATTTTTCATAAGCCTCTCCGTGTCGCTCGAAATAAAATTAATCCATCGTCTGGCTCGGCACTCAGGTCGCCATATTCACTTTGACACCGCCATCCCCAAATCTTGTCGAGTGGCCGAAGCAACGAAGGAAATGTAAGGTAAATCATAAGAAGTATGGACCCCAATGCGACGTGTTTGTTCTAGATTGTAATTCTTGTTCCTCAAACCCTTGAGGATTAGGGCAAGGCCTCTTAATTGTGTTAATGACAATCATTGAAATAATTATAAAAACAATTGCATGAAATATTCAAAATCTATTCACAAAGTGGAGGTCAGATCACAATCCTTGAAGGTGATCAACATTTGTGCTGGACGATTCTCGAAAGACTAGACGCACCAAAGTAAGCTTACTTTTACAACCGTGCAATTCAAGTATTAACCCGCGAAGAAAACCAAGTATTAGATACATATTCTTTCATGGTTTAATCTTCTTTTCCCAAATATAAATTATCAAGCGCAAATATCAAATAATAACTATCAAATTACATGTCGTAGAAGGAAGCATTTCTAAAAAAGCAAGAGTGATCAATGAATGATTAAAATATTGATCGGTTTTAAATATAATGTTGTAGAAATGCATTAATATATACTTTTATTTAATATGGTATGCCTGTTCTATTGTACATGGGACACCGGGTAAGTTTTGTCCTAGGTCCGCCCCTGATCGCCATCGTCATCACCAACGCTCCTCTCATTGGGAGAGGGCAATCTCCATCAACATATTCATCAGCAACATCTCATCTCAAAACCCTAGTTCATCTCTTGTATCCAATTCTTGTCTCCAAGTCCGAGATTGGTGCTAGTAGGTTGCTAGTAGTGTTAATTACTCCTTGTAGTTGATGTTAGTTGGTTTAATTGGTGGAAGATCATATGTTCAGATCCTATATGCATATTAATACCCCTCTGATTATGAACATGTTTATGCTTTGTGAGTAGTTACTTTTGTTCCTGAGGACATGGGAGAAGTCTTGCTATTAGTAGTCATGTGAATTTGGTATTCATTTGATATTTTGATGAGATGTATGTTGTCTCTCCTCTAGTGGTGTTATGTGAACATCGACTACATGACACTTCACCATTGTTTGGGCCTAGAGGAAGGCATTGGGAAGTAATAAGTAGATGATGGGTTGCTAGAGTGATAGAAGTTTAAACCCTAGTTTATGCGTTGCTTCCTAAGGGGCTGATTTGGACCCATATATTTCATGCTATGGTTAGGTCTACCTTAATACTTTTGTTGTAGTTGCGGATGCTTGCAATAGAGGTTAATCATAAGTGGGATGCTTGTCCAAGTAAGGACAGTACCAAGCACTGGTCCACCCACATACCAAATTATCAAAGTACTGAACGTGAATCATATGAACGTGATGAAAACTAGCTTGACGATATTCCCATGTGTCCTCGGGAGCGCTTTACATCATATAAGAGTTTGTCCAGGCTTGTCCTTTGCTACAAAAAGGATTGGCCACCTTGATGCACCTTATTTACTTTTGTTACTTGTTGCTCGTTACAAATTATCTTATCTCAAAACTATCTGTTACCACTTATTTCAGTACTTGCAGAGAATACCTTGCTGGAAACCGCTTATCATTTCCTTCTGCTCCTCGTGGGTCCGACACTCTTACTTATCGAAAGGACTATGATAGATCCCCTATAATTGTGGGTCATCATCGGGGCAGGGGTGGCGTGGGGCGGCGCGGGACGACGTCGGAGGGGCGCGGGATGGCGGCGTCGGGGCGTGATCGAAGAACTGAACGAAATTTTTCACAAGTGTTGATTATATAACAGAGCACACCTACAAGAGATCAATGCTTTGTTTTAGGTACCCATTTTGTAATGGGTCCTTTGATGTTAGTAACAAGGGTCTTAGGAACCCAAATAGACCATTCAATGTACTCATAAGGAGAACCAACAAATTTGCATAAACATGCCCATCACTAGCGCGGCACAACACATAAGGACATACACAATCAGCCGATACGGTCAACGGCAACAACACTCAAAAGTACATGTGCTAATTGACCAAGACACATGCCAATTCATGTGTATGCCATCGTCACAGGCTACACGGACCCGTGATGTGTGGTACGGGACAAGGGGAAAAAGTGACCGACGCCCGTCGTGCACGAAGCTGCACGCGGGCCATGGAAAACATGGCAAAAGCACAAACGATTCGACGATCCGTACACGGACCAGTACACGTACCCGGAACGGGCGGTACGGGGACACGGGAAAAAAGTTCCTGACGCCCGTCATGGACGGAACTCGACACGTGCCATGGAAAACATGGCAAAAGCATAGGCGATTCCACGATCCGTACACGGACCCATACACGTACCCAAAACGGGTGGTACGGGGACACGGGAAAAAAGTGCCCGACGCCCGTCATGGACGGAGCTGCACGCGTGCCATGGAAAACATGGCAAAAGCATAGACGATTCCACGATCCGTACACGGACCCATTGGTCCTGGTTCGTGCCACCAACCGGGACCAATGCCCCCTTTAGTCCCGGTTGGTGCCACCAACCGGGACCAAAGGTCTCTTTTCAGCAGCCCACCCGGTTGGTGGCACCAGCCGGGACTAACGGGTGGGCATTGGTTCCGGTTGGTACCATGAACCGGTACCAATGCATACCTTTAGTCCCGGTTGGTGGCACCAACCGGGAATAAAGGCCTTGTGATGCTCGCGTCACGGCATGAAAGTTTAGTCCCACCTCGCTAGTTGAGGGAGCTCGAGTGTGGTTTATAAGCCCCATTCCCGCTACCCTCTCGAGCTCCTTTCAAATGCAGGCTTTCGGGCCTAAACACACTGTATCTGCCTGTGGGCCTACTGGGCCTTCTACGGGCCTGAATCCTGGCCCATGGGTGTATTCAGGCCATGGTGGCCTAGTAGGTGGCATTTGTTTTTTATTTTTTGTTTTCTTTGTTGCTTTTTTTTATTCTTTTCTACCTACAACAAAATACTTTGTCGGTGTACTAGAGTAGGGGTACCCTAGTATCCCGAACTTGTGCACGGGCAGTCGCAGCATCCCGCGGCAAGGCTTGCCGGGTGACCGCCAAGGTCCTCCGTGGTTCCCCTGGAGCCTTTTCAAGGAGACAAGACCCCAGCAAGAGGAGCTTGCCGGGAAGGCCAACTGAGGCACCTCAAGACCCCGGCAAGAGGAGCTTGCCGGGAAGGCCGCCCAAGGCATCTTAAGGAACTTGCCGTGGCGCGCCACGCGTCCCGGCAAGGCCCGGTGAGCGACAAGCTCCCGGACGCGACAAGACAACGACCGCGGCAGGGCGCTTGCCGCGGCAAGCCACCACTCCGTGCCCGCGCTCCAGCACATCCACCAACGTGTCGCTCTGGGACCCTTCCCAGTGTACGTGGCGGGAGGCTGTGCAGCCAGCGGTGAGTGGTGGCAAGCGGCGCTGACAAGATTGCCGCCGTGGCGAGCGGTGGCGTCCCTGACGGTCCCTTTTACACTGTTTAGGCGACGCAGACGGGCATTTAAGGCCCTTGTCCCCTGCCGTCAGGGTTAGGTATGATACACTGTAGCAGGTAGCTGTACCAACCGCAGCACCTTTCCCTTTTTGCCCTTGTCTACGTTGCCACCTGTCGGTGACCCCTTGAGCATATAAAAGGAGGCCCATGCGCAACATAGGGGGGGGGGTTCGAACACTCACGCTCGGTCTCGTTAGCTGCTGGTGTGTACTGTAGCACTCAGCGCTCCCGAGCAAGAAATCAATACAAACCACAAAGCAGGAGTAGGGTTTTACGCATCCGTGCGGCCCGAACCTGGGTAAACTGCTCGTGTGCTTCGCCTCGATCCGCTCTTTGCACGACCTCCGCCCCCGCCGAACCGAAAGGGACTCGGCCCGCCGGTCCCATAGGTGCCCGTGGATCAGTACCCCGGCATCTTTGGCGCGCCAGGTAGGGGCGTCGAAGTTGTGTGAACCAGATCCGGCGTTCACGCAGGCTAGATCTTCATCATCTTCATCAACATGCCGCTGAAGAAGAAGGCTTCGGAAGCGGCTGCTCCGTCCGCCCCGCTACCACCGAAGCAAACGCCTGATGGGGCAGACGCCGGCGGAAGAACGGGCGTCGACGAGGGAGCTCACGGTGCTGCCAGGTCCAAGGACAAGGCTGCGCTGCCCATCGGCGGTGTAGCCGCCTCCCACAACGACCGGGCGCACTCCAAGGCCTCGGCGTCCGTACATGCACCGCGCCCATCTCAGGAGGCACGGGACCGACAGCGTCATGGTACTCACGGTACCATGCGTTTGCTGGACCAAGATCGAGCTGGTGCATCTCGGAGTACTCAAGACCAGCATGCACGCGAACATGCTGGCGCGAGCGAGGCACGGTCGCCTGAACGGGATACTGCTCCTTCTAACATAGTTAGAAGTCCGAGCATATCCCACTCCTCGCACTGTTCGCCACCACCACCCGCCACTGCAGCAGAAGCTTTGGCGCGAGCTCAACTGCTCCTAGACTACCCTCCAACAGCAGACAAGATCGACGACTGGAGGGCCACCATCCAGAGTCTCACCGGCTTCGCCAACGGCGACACTCAGCGGCAGCCGAGCACGTCGCAGCCGCGACAAGTCATCCAGGCACGAGCCGGTGGCGACAAGACCGGTGGGGGTGCAACCACTGTGCACTCTCCGCCCCGAAGGCCAAGATCACCGACTCACCGGATCCACCTCGACAGCGACTCCACCGCGTCATCAGATCCGCGAGCTCGCCGCAATCAGCGCCAAGTTCTTCATGAACAACAGCAAGAAGACGCTCGTACTCGCATCGAGCGCCGAAGAGAAGCGCGACGTCAATCAGACCAGCGCGCTGGGCCCTCTGTCGACATGCATGCGCCAGGGGAACCAGGCGACTTGCCGTACGCGGTAGGTTGCCCTGCGTTCACCCGTGAGCTGCGGCAAGTCCAGTGGCCCAGTATGAAGAATTTTAAACCAGACGTACCGGAGAAGTACGACGGCAAGTCGCATCCGTCGGAGTTCCTCAGCATCTACACCATTGCGGTGCATGCTGCCGGGGGACGGGACGACAAGATCCTTGCCAACTACTTCCCGCTGGTGCTCAAACCCAATGTCAGGTCCTGGCTCATGCACTTGCCGGACAACTCCATATCCTCCTGGGCAGACCTGTGCCATCAGTTTGTCGGCGCCTTTACAGGCGGCCACAAACCTCATGGCCAAGAGAGCGACCTTCATCTGTTAGCCCAGAAGGAAGGAGAGCCCCTGCGCAAGTACATTCAGAGATTCAGCCGTGTACAGCACAACATCCCAGATGTCCACCCTGCCGCGGTCATCAGCGCGTTCCATCAGAACGTGCGTAACCGCAGGATGCGGGAGGAGATGGGATGTGCAAGATCAGAGACGTCAGTGAGCTGTATGCCCTGGCCGACAAGTGTGCACGTGCTGAAGAAGGGAGGAAACTCCCCGGAGAGAATATAGGAGCAGGAGGATCTGACAGTGAGGATGCTGCCCCGGTAAAGAAAAACGGCGGCAGAACAGGAAGAAGAAAGGCAAAGATGTGCTAGTCGTTGAGCAGTCCGGCAAAGAAGGTGGCGCCCAGAAAGCCAAAGTTGGTAGCTCCGGCAAGGAGATTGCCGCATGCACCAACTGCCAGGCTGTGGCGGTCGCCGACAAGCAGGACGGCATTGACAAGCAGTACTGCAAGATTCACCGCACCAAGGGTCACGACCTCCAGAGCTGCAAGAAGGTCGAGCAGCTTGTCCAGCAACAAAAGGCTGAGTACGAGCGACGAGACAAGGAGAGGGCCCAAGGAGGCGTTGGAGAATCTGGCAAGAAGCGCGCCGGCCGGGGAGGACGCCGCGACAAGGCCAAGCAGCGGCAAGGAGACAGACCTCCCCGCGGCCGCGACAAGGATGAAGATGACGATGAAGACATGGATGATGTTGAGACCAGCGAACAGGAGTTCCAGAAAGCCACAGAGGTCTTGTGTGTTGACGGCGGTGCTTCTCTGCATACTTCGCACCGCCAACTCAAGCAGTGGGTGCGGGAAGTCAATGTAGCAGAGCCACCTGTTGAGTCACGCAAGCTTCTGAAATGGTCCAGCACGCCTATCATCTTTGATATTGAGGACCACCCTGACCGCACAACTGCGGTCGGGTGCTTGCCGATGTTGGTTTCACCAACTATCCGCAACCTCAAGGTCACTAAGATGTTAGTTGACGGCGGGGCCGGCTTGAACCTGATCTCCTCTGCTGTACTCCAAAAACTCCAGATCCCTGACAGCGAGCTTGAAGAGACCGGCACATTCCAAGGAATTAACCCGGGAAGGAGCAAGCCGAAGGGGAAGGTCACGTTGCCAGTAACATTTGGCAGCGAGCTGAACTTCAGGACTGAGAGGGTCACTTTTGACGTTGCCGATATTCCCTTGCCTTACAATGGGATACTTGGCCGTCCAGCACTCGCCAAGTTCATGGCAGCCTCTCACTACGCGTACACCATGCTGAAGATGCCAGGCCCGATAAGCGTCATCTCTGTCCCTGGCGACAAGAAGGATGCTCTTATCTGCGCCGACAAGATCTACCGGGAAGCCGCAGCCGCAACAGACCGCAAGTCACTTGCCGCTGAAGCTCCTGGGGGGAAGAAGAAGACCAAGTCCGGCAAGAGTTCTGATGCCCACTCCGGCAAGCGCACCTCTTCGGAGTGCTGTGCTGCCGTCGAGGACGCACCATCGAGCTCCACCGGCAAGTGTAAGAAGACAATGGCAGCTCCGCCAGAGATGAAGAAGGTGTCCGCCAAGGAGGACGGCACTGGTGGTACCTTCGCCATCAGTGCCACTCTCGACCCTAAATAGGAAAGCGCGCTCATTGCTTTCCTGCGGGCGAATGTCGACGTGTTTGCATGGCAACCGTCTGACATCCCCGGTGTTCCCAGGAAAGTAATTGAGCACCACCTTGCTGTTTGTCCTCATGCGCGACCCGTCAAGCAGAAGGTCAGGAAGCAAGCAGTGGAGCGCCAAGAATTTATTGCAGAAGAGATCAAGAAATTGGAAGCAGCAGGCCTTGTCAGAGGAGTGTTCCATCCTACGTGGTTGGCCAATCCTGTAGTCGTGCGCAAGGCAAACGGGAAATGGAGACTTTGTATCGATTTTACCGATGTTAACAAAGCTTGTCCCAAAGACCCATTTCCTTTGCCGCGCATTGACCAGATTGTTGACTCCACAGCCGGATGTGATTTGCTTTCATTTCTTGACGCATACTCAGGATACCATCAGATCTTCATGGCAGAAGAGGATGAGGAGAAGACCGCATTTATTACTCCATGTGGCACGTACTGTTTCGTACGGATGCCTTTTGGTTTAAAAAATGCTGGTTCAACATTTGCAAGAGTAGTCCATGTCGCTCTGGAGCCACAAATACACAGAAATGTGGAAGCCTACATGGATGACATAGTGGTCAAGAGCAAGGACAAGGCGACTCTGATTCAAGATTTAGACGAGACCTTTGCAAATCTACGCAAGATCAGCCTCAAACTCAACCCAGAGAAGTGTGTGTTTGGAGTCCCCTCCGGCAAGCTTCTCGGGTTCTTCGTGTCTCAGCGGGGAATTGAAGCCAATCCCGACAAGATCAAGGCCATTGAGCAGATTGAAGCACCAAAGCACGTCAAGGATGTACAAAGACTTGCCGGTTGTGTGGCTGCTCTCAGCAGGTTTATCTCTAGGTCTGCTGAGCGCGCCCTGCCATTTTTCAAATTATTGAAAAAGGCAGGTCCAATGAAATGGACTCCGGAAGCGGAGGCTGCGCTGCAAGACTTAAAGAGATACCTGTCCTCCCCTCCAATACTTGTCGCATCGAAGCCACAAGAGAAGTTGCTGCTGTACATAGCGGCAACCAATCAAGTGGTTAGTGCTGCGTTAGTAGCAGAGAGGGAGGCAGATGATGAGCCAGCAACCACGGCAAGCGCACCCAGCGACAAGCAAGGGGCTTCCCCGGCAAGCTCTGGTCCGACAAATATGGATCTGCGCAGATGCACGAGGAGACACAGAAGAAAATGGTGCAGCACCCAGTTTACTTTGTCAGTTCCCTTCTGCAGGGGGCTAGGTCAAGGTACTCTGGCATGCAGAAATTGCTTTTCGGTCTTCTCATGGCCTCGAGATCACAGTTGTCACAGTTGTCACTCGCTTTCCGCTGAAGAGGATACTACAGAATCCAGAAGCGACAGGCAGGATTGTTGAGTGGGCACTGGAACTGTCAAGCTTTGGCCTCAAGTTTGAGAGCACTTCAACTATCCAGAGCAGGGCATTGGCAGAATTCATAGCAGAATGGACGCCAACACCAGATGAAGAAATTCCAGAAAGGAGCATCCCCGTCAAGGAAGCAAGCAAAGAGTGGCTGATGTACTTTGATGGTGCCTTTCGCTGCAAGGCGCCGGCGCTGGCGTGCTGCTTGTCACACCCACCGGAGAGCACCTCAAGTACGTAGTCCAGATGCACTTTCCCAAGGAGCAAGCAACAAACAATACTGCAGAGTATGAAGGCTTGCTTGCCGGTCTCAGGATTGCGGCAGACCTTGGGATCAAGAAGCTCATTGTCAGGGGTGACTCACAGCTTGTCGTCCGCCAAGTAAACAAGAGCTATCAGAGTCCGTTGATGGAAGCCTACGTCGACGAAGTGAGAAAGCTAGAAGAGCACTTTGACGGCCTACAAATGGAGCATGTTCCAAGAGCTCAGAACGCTATTGCTGATGGCCTGTCAAAGTGCGCCGCACTTAAGTTACCTGTGGAACCAGGGATCTTTGTGCTCAAGTTGACTCAACCATCCGTAACGCCATCAACTGGACAGAGCAAGAAGAGGAAGTTGATTTCTGGTGGCTATTTGCCGGCAGAGCTTCCCGAAGCCGCCGCCAAGAAGGTCCCCAAGATCAACGCCAAGAGCGCTGAGGAGAAGTCTGCTCCGGCAAGCCCCAGGGTTTGTTCCATTGAAGCAGAAGCTCCCGATAAGTTTTGCTCCGGCAAGCTTGTCGGGGAACTTCAAGCTCCGGCAGAGACGCAGCTTCTCACCGTAGAAGCGGATGTTCCCGCAGCAGCTGAGACCAACACCAAGAGCACTGAGGAGCAAGATGCTCTGGCAAGCCCTAGGGTTTGTTCCGTTGAAGCAGAAGCTCCCGACAAGTTTTGCTCTGGCAAGCTTGTCGGGGAACGTCAAGCTCTGGCAGAGCCGCAGGTTCTTGCCGTAGAAGAGGATGTTCCCGCAGCAGCAGATTTGCCTTTAGTCCTTGTTGTCGAGCCACAAGCTCCAGCATGGGCACAAGAGATTGTCCGTTTCCTTCAGACAGGAGAGCTTCCCGAAGAGCAAGAAGAAGCGAAAAGAGTAGCCCGGCAGTCAAGTATGTACCAGTTTGTCGACAAGACACTGTACAGAAGAAGACTCAACGGTGTGAAATTGAAGTGTATTCACCGGGAAGACGGACAAAAGCTGTTGGCAGAGATACATGGAGGCATATGTGGTCACCACATTGGCGCAAGAGCACTTGTCGGCAAAGCGTTCCAGCAAGGTTTCTTTTGGCCGACAGCCCTCCAGGATGCAACTGCACAAGTAACCAAGTGTGAAGCATGCCAGTTCCATTCCAAGCAGATACACCAACCAGCTCAAGCTCTCCAGACGATCCCTTTATCCTGGCCATTTTCGGTCTGGGGGCTCGACATCCTCGGCCCCTTTCCCCAAGCAGTCGGGGGCTTTGAGTACTTGTATGTTGCAATCGACAAGTTCACAAAGTGGCCGGAAGTGGAACCAGTGAGGAAGGTGACAGCACAGTCAGCTGTCAAGTTCTTCAGGTCAATTGTTTGCCGCTTCGGGATCCCTAACAGGATAATCACCGACAACGGTACACAATTCACGAGCCGCACCTTCATGCAGTACGTCCAAGATCTTGGCGCCAAGATCTGCTTCGCTTCTGTTGCTCACCCGAGAAGCAACGATCAAGCGGAGAGGGCAAATGCTGAAGTGATGCGTGGGCTCAAGACCAGGACTTTCGACAGGCTGCACAAGTGCGGAAGAAACTGGATCGAGGAGCTGCCGGTGGTTCTTTGGTCGATCAGAACGACGCCAAATCGAGCCACTGGACAGACACCTTTCGCTCTAGTCTATGGAGCAGAGGCAGTTCTCCCCATGGTACTCGTATACGGGTCACCTCGAGTGCTCGCTTATGATGAGCTCGAGCAAGAGCAGCTGCGACAAGATGACGCGCTGCTCCTTGAGGAAGACCGTCTTCAGGCTGCTGTGCGAGCTGCTCGCTACCAGCAAGCTTTGCGCCGCAACCATAGCCGCAAAGTTAATGCCAGAAGTTTCGAGGAAGGCGACCTTATTCTTCGGCGTGTTTAGTCTGCCAAGAATTCCAACAAGTTGACGCCGAAGTGGGAAGGCACTTACCGGGTGAAACGAGTCACTAGGCCTGGCGCTGTCCGCCTTGAGACCGAAGATGCCATTTCGGTGAGCAACTCCTGGAATATTGAGCATCTTCGTAAGTTTTACCCGTAAGGCGCGGTTGCCGGAACCTGTTCCGGCAACCACCTTTTGTACAAGTCTTGCCGCTGTTGCATGTAATCCTTTGTACATAGCCGGGCGCAGACCCTGTGCATAAGTAAAGCTCATGTGCTCCGCACATCTTGTCAATTTCATTCTTTCTATTTTTTGCATGTGTTGTCTGACACTTTGTGCAGCACCTACTCCCCGGTAAGCAATAACGAGCCGTAAGGCTCCATGTCTTTATTTTCTCTTCTTTCTTTTTCCCAAGGAAAGGAAGGTTCCCTCACCCACAAGTTTGCCGGGGGAAAGGAGAAGATAATGGTATGGACCAGGCGCCGTTCAAGAAAGTTTTGCCTTGCCGGGAAGCAGACAACAGAAAAGCTAAGTTGCCAAAGTTTGAGCAATTAGATTTTTTAAAATTTTAAAGTTATCTCCCTTGAACAACCGCACTTTGTATGGAAAACCTGTGCGCGGAGGAACCAACTCGTAGCTAGTTGCGCCCTTACTTTGTTTCGAGTCCGCTCAAAAACTTATGTGAGCTGCGACTAGTTGCGACAAGGTTTCTTGTCGGTACCGGCACCGCCAGCAGGCTGCTGACGTCCCGCACTCAGCGCTCGCGGCCCAGGTGCCTGCACCGGCAAGTTCCCTAAAAGCGTAGGGTAAAAAGACATACAAAGGGAGGAATCAAGTAAAGGGAATAACATTGCAATCGTTACCCAGAATAAAGTTATATTACAAAGATAGCTTGTCGCAGCTCTAACAGATTGTTTTCATAACATGATAAACAGCGACAAGGAAAGAAGAAGTGGGCGGCCTAATCTACGCGATCGCCCTCGATCCTCTTGATCCCGCTCACCTTGTCCACAATGGGTGCGACAAGGGCCTTGAGCGCCTCCAGATCAGCATCCGGCGGCAGGGTCTTGAGGACGTTGGTGAGGTTGAGGCCCGGATTGCGGAAGGCCACCTTCACCAACACTTTCTGAAGAGCTCCCCCGCAGATCTTGTGCGACTCGTCGGCCAGCTGCTTTGGGACCCTCTCTCGGAGTCGCTGGAGGGCCGTCGCCACGCCCTTGAAGAACAAGACGAGCTTGGCGTTGGGTTGGAGGTTCTCGTCGGAGGGATACCCGAGATCCTCCATCCCCAGCTGCGCCAACTCCTTGTCAATGTCTGTGGCAGCATTCACAAGACTCTCCGTCCAGTGCTCCACAGTCTCCCGGAAAGCGTTTTGGGTGGCGGCGACACTTTCCAGCAGCGCCTTGTCGGCCTTGATCTCCTCCTTCAAGGCCGCCTCCTGCTTCTTGGTGCCGTCCAGCGTCTTGGTCAAAGCAGTCAACTTCGAGTCAAGATCTGCATTGGAGTCCTTGGCGGCGCTGAGCTCTTTGCCCTTCTCGGCAAGATCGACCTCCAGCTGCGCCACCTTCATCTCCAACTCCTTCTTGGCGGCCTCGGCGGCGGCGGCGGCGTCCTCTGCTTGCTTGAGGGCTCCGCCGAGTTTTTCCTCGCGCGCAGCAAGCTCCTCCTCGTGGGCGTCAAGATTGACCTTCCGCTGCGCCAGCTCGCCCTCCTCCGCGGATAGCTTCACAGCGGCAAGCCGCTGCTGCTCTTCAACTTCGGCCTTCTTGAGGAGGAAGGCCTTCTGCGCTTCGTCGAGTTGCTCCCGCTCCTCTGCCAAAGACCGACGAGCTTCCTGGTGGAAGCCCCGGAGCTCCTCCGCGCGCTTCTCAATGTCTACTCCCGCCTTCGCGACAAGCGCCTTGCGGGAGTCCAGCTTGGCTTGCCACGCGCGGTAGAGCGACAACAACTTCCGCAGCAGCCGCTCTTCTTCGGGCTCGTTGCTGCTGCTGCTTGGCGCGTCAACCAGCGTCAGCCCCGCAGAGGCGAGCACCTCCCCGTCGAAGATCTCCCCCTCGACCGGTACCCTGGAGCTTGACGCCTAGGGGAGGTTGATGAAGACGCCTTCGCCGGCCTTCAGGTAGACGCCTGGCTGGGGCTCTTCGGAGCCTGGCGCTGCGGCAGCGGCGGACGGGTCGACGGTCGGTGTAGCTCCTGGCGCTCCTGCGGCCTCAGGGCCGTCAGTGCGATCGCCAGACCCCTCGCCAGTTGCTGCGGCGGCAGCCTTGGCGGCCTCTGCGCCGGCGGGATCGTCAGTGCCGGCCGCTTCTTCGGCGGCAACCTCGGTCTCCATCGGCTCCACAAATGGGTCTGGCAGCCGGAAAGGGGAGAAGAGTGAAGCAAAAACCCAAGAAGATCAAAAGAAGAAGAACCCAAGGGAAGCCTTGCAGCGAAAGGATTACCTGTGCCGGGTTCTGCAGTCGTGGTCTCCGCCATCGGGGGGCCGCTGGTGCTGTCCCTTGCCGGAGAACCCTCCCTTGCTGGTGACTTCTACCTTACCGGAAAACTCTCCCTTGCCGGAGAGCTCTCTCTTGTCGGAGGATTCTCCCTTGGCTCCTGGTGAGGCTGCTCTGCTCGTACACAAACCAGCAGTTAGATATCAGCAAAAACAGAGTATCCATGAGCACCTCACAAGCGGAAAGCAAACCATATACTTACGCTGGGGGCTGCTCTGGAGAAAAGTTGCCGGGTCCGGCAAGGTTGTCTCGGGCGCACCTCCTGCTGTCGCAGTAGGTTCGTCCTCGATGACAATCACCGGGACCTTGGCCCTCTTTGCTGCTCTCTGGGCCAGAGTCCTAAAGAGGAACAAGTTCAGAGAAAAGCAAATGAGATACAAGACAAACAACAAGAATTGAAGAACTGCAAGTACAGCAAGAGAAGCTTACTCTTCTTCTTCTTCCTCGTCGGAGCTGAACGCGGAGAAGTCGAAGTCCGGCGCGCGCCCGGCGCGAGGAGGCGGAGGAGAAGCTTCCCTTGGCCGCTTGGCGGGAGCAGTGGCGGCGGTATGAGACGATCCCGCCCCAGCTGTCGCCGCGGCATGAGAAGCGGCAGGAGCAGAAGCGGTGGTCCGGGAGGGCCCCGCTCCAGTTGTCGTTGCAGCATGAGGCGCTCCCGCGGCAACGGTGTTTGCCGCGGTGGAGCGTGTCACGCGGCGCGGCGACTGTTGACCCGCTTGCCGCTCCGCTACGTCACCGGCCTTGCGGAGACGCCTTCTTGGTGGGGATGGAGGCTCTGCTTGCGGCGAGCTGCCCGAAGACAAAGTGGAAGACGAGTTGATCTCCAGCGAGCCGCTCGTATCCTTGGCGGGCTCGCTTGACTCGACGTTCTGCCCGGCAAGCTCTTTCTCGCCGGCAGGCTCCCTTCGCTCAGCACGGCTTGCCGCCTCTGCTGCATCTGCCTCCTCCACGGTGAATCCAAACTCGCCTGCAGCCAGGGCTGCCGCCGCCTCTTCCAGCCTAATTGCGATAAGTGCCATCTCCGCATCGGTGGTGTCGCGGGTGAGGCCGTCCTTCTCGTCGGCGCGGATCGCCACTTCTACCAAGTCATCGAAGAACTGCTGCACGACGTCGTCTGCAGGCTCCTGCCAAGTTGGCACAATTCCATGCGAGTCGCACTCCGGCATCATTGCACGAATGCGGTCGAGCGAGGAGTTGTTGCACAATGGAACGACACCCCCCGGCAACCTGAACACTTCGGGATGTTGGGGGTCATACTTGAAGAGCTCCTGGAGCATCGCGTTGAGCTCCAGAACTGTGAAGTTGTAGTTGAGGCCCGGCCGCAGCCTCATGATATCCGTCGCATTCTTGAACACCCAAGTGGGTCTCCCCCATTCCTGCAGGGGGGCGATGCGGCGGCGAAGAAAATCTGCTCCAACGACGCCTACAGTGAGCCCGGCAAGCCTGAGGCACAGGATCCGGGTGACAGCAATCTTCAGCCTGTCGTCTTCCGGGGCCACGTCACTCCAATCGCTGCCGCGTGCTACTGGGGTTTGGCGCCGGGCGGTGAATGGCTGCGGGTTCTCCTCGTCAATCCAGCACCAGTCTGCCCTCCACTCCTCCCACTTGCCGCAGAATTCTCCCTCCAGATAAGTTTCCTTCTTGCCGACCCTTGAGATCCAGGCGATTCCGCCGGATAGAGGCTCTCCTCTGTCTACTCGGGGTATGAAGAAGTGGCGAAAGAGGGCTACGTTGGGATGGACTCCGACAAAGTTTTCGCAGAGATGTGCAAAAACTGCCATGGTCAGAACGACATTGGGGGTGAAGTCAAGGAGGTGGAATCCATAGGTATTCATGATGTCGCAGAAGAATTCAGAGAAAGGCGGGCAGAGCCCGCAGTAGAAGAACAGAGCGAAGAAGGGGTATCCATTTGGGGCCTTCTTCCAAGCGGCGGCGGGGAGTACCTTCGTGCGCGGATGCGCTCGCGTCTCCGCCGACCAGAAGAGGTAGTAGTTCTCCCTCAGCTCCTTCGTGGCAAGCTTGGGGGGGAAGACTGCCCGCTCCTTTCGCAGCGCCGCAAGCCGCTGCGCCTCGGTCGACTTCACGACCTTCCCCTTGTCGGATTTTGGAGCCATGGCGGAAGTGGTGGAGGAGGTCGACGGCGTTGGTGATGCTGGTGGCGATGGGGGGCGGAGCGCTGCTCTCTTTCGGCTTTGGGAAGACGAGGGAGCGACGGAGATTTCTGAGATTGGAAGCAGCAACGGGCGAATGTGCGAACTGCCCCTGTTTCCCCTGCTTATAAATAGGGAGGGGGCGGACATTCCGCATGTCCGAATAAAATAACCACCCACGATCTCTCCCACGACGCCGCATTCAACGCGTGCCGTTCGGGGAGGGCGCGGTGGATACGGAGAAAGATACGGCGTAACCTAGGCCGCGTGTGCCCGTGCCCTGTTTTGGGCTTGGCCCAGCAGCGCTCGGCACCGTGTATGGCCCAGGCCTTGGGGCTCCTGTCAGTGTACTAGAGTAGGGGTACCCTAGTATCCCGAACTTGTGCACGGGCAGTCGCAGCATCCCGCGGCAAGGCTTGCCGGGTGACCGCCAAGGTCCTCCGTGGTTCCCCAGGAGCCTTTTCAAGGAGACAAGACCCCGGCAAGAGGAGCTTGCTGGGGAGGCCAACTGAGGCACCTCAAGACCCCGGCAAGAGGAGCTTGCCGGGAAGGCCGCCCAACGCATCTTAAGGAACTTGCCGTGGTGCGCCACGCGTCCCGGCAAGGCCCGGTGAGCGACAAGCTCCCGGACGCGATAAGACAACGATCGCGGCAGGGCGCTTGCCGCAGCAAGCCACCACTCCGTGCCCGCGCTCCAGCACATCCACCAACGTGTCGCTCTGGGACCCTTCCCAGCGTACGTGGCGGGAGGCTGTGCAGCCAGCGGTGAGCGGTGGCAAGCGGCGCTGACAAGATTGCCGCCATGGCGAGCGGTGGCGTCCCTGACGGTCCCTTTTACACTATTTAGGCGACACAGACGGGCATTTAAGGCCCTTGTCCCCTGCCGTCAGGGTTAGGTATGATACACTGTAGCAGGTAGCTGTACCAACCGCAGCACCTTTCCCTTTTTGCCCTTGTCTACGTTGCCACCTGTCGGTGACCCCTTGAGCATATAAAAGGAGGCCCATGCGCAA
>NC_041390.1:620462328-620465378 GCF_002162155.2 Triticum dicoccoides | reverse complement strand
GAACACTCACGCTCGGTCTCATTAGCTGCCGGTGTGTACTGTAGCACTGAGCGCTCCCGAGCAAGAAATCAATACAAACCACAAAGCAGGAGTAGGGTTTTACGCATCCGTGCGGCCCGAACCTGGGTAAACTGCTCGTGTGCTTCGCCTCGATCCGCTCTTTGCACGACCTCTGCGGATAGCTTCATAGCGGCAAGCCGCTGCTGCTCTTCAACTTCGGCCTTCTCAAGGAGGAAGGCCTTCTGCGCTTCGTAGAGTTGCTCCCGCTCCTCTGCCAAAGACCGACAAGCTTCCTGGTGGAAGCCCCGGAGCTCCTCCGTGCGCTTCTCAATGTCTACTCCCGCCTTCGTGACAAGCGCCTCGCGGGAGTCCATCTTGGCTTGCCGCGCGCAGTAGAGCGACAACAACTTCCGCAGCAGTCGCTCTTCTTCGGGCTCGTTGCTGCTGCTGCTTGGCGCGTCAACCAGCGTCAGCCCCGCGGAGGCGAGCACCTCCCCATCAAAGATCTCCCCCTCGACCGGCGCCCTGGAGCTTGATGCCCAGGGGAGGTTGATGAAGATGCCTTCACCGGCCTTCAGGTAGACGCCTGGCTGGGGCTCTTCGGAGCCTGGCGCTGCGGCAGCGGCGGACGGGTCGACGGTCGGTGTAGCGCCTGGCGCTCCTGCGGTCTCAGGGCCGTCAGTGCGATCGGCAGACCCCTCGCCAGTTGCTGCGGCGGCAGCCTTGGCGGCCTCTGCGCCGGCGGGATCGTCAGCGCTGGCCGCTTCTTCGGCGGCAACCTCGGTCTCCATCGGCTCCACAGATGGGTCTGGCAGCCGGAAAGGGGAGAAGAGTCAAGCAAAAACCCAAGAAGATCAAAAGAAGAAGAACCCAAGGGAAGCCTTGCAGCAAAAGGATTACCTGTGCCGGGTTCTGCAGTCGTGGTCTCCGCCGTCGGGGGGCCGCTGGTGCTGTCCCTTGCCGGAGAACCCTCCCTTGCTGGTGACTTCTACCTTACCGGAAAACTCTCCCTTGCCGGAGAGCTCTCTCTTGTCGGAGGATTCTCCCTTGGCTCCTGGTGAGGCTGCTCTGCTCCTACACAAACCAGCAGTTAGATATCAGCAAAAACTGAGTATCCATGCGCACCTCACAAGCGGAAAGCAAACCATATGCTTACGCTGGGGGCTGCTCTGGAGAAAAGTTGCCGGGTCCGGCAAGGTTGTCTCGGGCGCACCTCCTGCTGTCGCAGTAGGTTCGTCCTCGATGACAATCACCGGGACCTTGGCCCTCTTTGCTTCTCTCTGGGCCAGAGTCCTAAAGAGGAACAAGTTCAGAGAAAAGCAAATGAGATACAAGACAAACAGCAAGAATTGAAGAACTGCAAGTACAGCAAGAGAAGCTTACTCTTCTTCTTCTTGCTCGTCGGAGCTGAACGCGGAGAAGTCGAAGTCCGGCGCACGCCCGGCGCGAGGAGGCGGAGGAGAAGTTTCCCTTGGACGCTTGGCGGGAGCAGTGGCGGCGGTCTGAGACGACCCCGCCCCAGCTGTCGCCGCGGCATGAGAAACGGCAGGAGCAGAAGCGGTGGTCCGGGAGGGCCCCGCTTCAGTTGTCGTCGCAGCATGAGGCGCTCCCGTGGCAATGGTGTTTGCCGCGGTGGAGCGTGTCACGCGGTGCGGCGACTTTTGACCCGCTTGCCGCTCCGCTACGTCACCGGCCTTGCGGAGACGCCTTCTTGGTGGGGATGGAGGCTCTGCTTGCGGCGAGCTGCCCGAAGACGAAGTGGAAGACGAGTTGATCTCCAGCGAGCCGCTCGTATCCTTGGCGGGCTCGCTCGACTCGACGTTCTGCCCGGCAAGCTGTTTCTCGCCGGCAGGATCCCTTCTCTCGGCACGGCTTGCCGCCTATTCTGCATCTGCCTCCTCCACGGTGAATCCAAACTCACTTGCGGCCGCGGCTGCCGCCGCCTCTTCCAGCCAAGTGGCGATAAGTGCCGTCTCCGCATCGGTGGTGTCGCGGGTGAGGCCGTCCTTCTCGTCGGCGCGGATCGCCACTTCTACCAAGTCATCGAAGAACTGCTCCACGACGTCGTCTGCAGGCTCCTGCCAAGTTGGCACAATTCCATGCGAGTCGCACTCCGACATCATTGCACGAATGCGGTCGAGCGAGGAGTTGTTGCACAACGGAACGACACCACCCGGCAACTTGAACACTTCGGGATGTTGGGGGTCATACTTGAAGAGCTCCTGGAGCATCGCGTTGAGCTCCAGAACTGTGAAGTTGTAGTTGAGGCCCGGCCGTAGTCTCATGATATCCGCCGCATTCTTGAACTCCCAAGTGGGTCTCCCCCGTTCCTGCAGGGGGGCGATGCGGCAACGAAGAAAATCTGCGCCAATGGCGCCTACAGTGAGCCCGGCAAGCCTGAGGCGCAGGATCCGGGTGACAGCAATCTTCAGCCTGTCGTCTTTCGGGGCCATGTCACTCCAATCGCTGCCACGTGCTACTGGGGTATGGCGCCGGGCGGTGAATGGCTGCGGGTTCTCCTCGTCAATCCAGCACCAGTCTGCCCTCCACTCCTCCCACTTGCCACGGAATTCTCCCTCCAGGTATGTTTCCTTCTTGCCGGCCCTTGAGATCCAGGCGATTCCGCCGGATAGAGGCTCTCCTCTCTCTATTCGGGGTATGAAGAAGTGGCGAAAGAGGGCTACACTGGGATGGACTCCGACAAAGTTTTCGCAGAGATGTGCGAAAACTGCCATGGTCAGAACGGCATTGGGGGTGAAGTCAAGGAGGTGGAATCCATAGGTATTCATGATGTCGCGGAAGAATTCAGAGAAAGGTGGGCAGAGCCCGCAGTAGAAGAACAGAGCAAAGAAGGGGTATCCATTTGGGGCCTTCTTCCAAGAGGAGGCAGGGAGTACCTTCGTGCGCGGATGTGCTCGCGTCTCCGCCGACCAGAAGAGGTAGTAGTTCTCCCTCAGCTCCTTCGCGGCAAGCTTGGGGGGGGGGGAAGACTGTCCGCTCCTTCCGCAGCGCCGCAAGCCGCTGCGCCTTAGTCGACTTCATGACCTTCC
>NC_041390.1:620447967-620462022 GCF_002162155.2 Triticum dicoccoides | reverse complement strand
TTCCCCTTGTCGGCTTTTGGAGCCATGGCAGAAGTGGTGGAGGAGGTCGACGGCGTTGGTGATGCTGGTGGCGATGGGGGGCGGGGCGCTGCTCTCTTTCGGTTTTGGGAAGACGAGGGAGCGGCGGAGATTTCTGAGATTGGAAGCAGCAACGGGCGAATGTGCAAGCTGCCCATGTTTCCCCTGCTTATAAAGAGGGAGGGGGCGGACGTTCTGCATTTCCGAATAAAATAACCACCCACGATCTCTCCCACAACGCCGCATTCAACGCGTGCCGTTCGGGGAGGGCGCGGTGGATACGGAGAAAGATACGGCGTAACCTAGGCCGCGCGTGCCCTGTTTTGGGCCTGGCCCAACAGCGCTCGGCACCGTGTATGGCCCAGGCCCGGGGGCTCCTATCGGTGTACTAGAGTAGGGGTACCCTAGTATCCCGAACTTGTGCACGGGCAGTCGCAGCATCCCGCGACAAGGCTTGCCGGGTGACCGCCAAGGTCCTCCGTGGTTCCCCTGGAGCCTTTTCAAGGAGACTAGACCCCGGCAAGAGGAGCAGGAGGATCTGACAGTGAGGATGCTGCCCCGGCAAAGAAAAACGGCGGCGGAACAGGAAGAAGAAAGGCAAAGATGTGCTAGTCGTTGAGCAGTCCGGCAAAGAAGGTGGCGCCCAGAAAGCCAAAGTTGGTAGCTCCGGCAAGGAGATTGCCGCATGCACCAACTGCCAGGCTGTGGCGGTCGCCGACAAGCAGGACAACATCGACAAGCAGTACTGCAAGATTCACCGCACCAAGGGTCACGACCTCCAGAGCTGCAAGAAGGTCGAGCAGCTTGTCCAGCAACAAAAGGCTGAGTACGAGCGACGAGACAAGGAGAGGGCCCAAGGAGGCGTTGGAGAATCTGGCAAGAAGCGCGCCGGCCGGGGAGGACGCTGCGACAAGGCCAAGCAGCGGCAAGGAGACAGACCTCCCCGCGGCCGCGACAAGGATGAAGATGACGATGAAGACATGGATGATGTTGAGACCAGCGAACAGGAGTTCCAGAAAGCCACAGAGGTCTTGTGTGTTGACGGCGGTGCTTCTCTGCATACTTCACACCGCCAACTCAAGCAGTGGGTGCGGGAAGTCAATGTAGCAGAGCCACCTGTTGAGTCACGCAAGCTTCTGAAATGGTCCAGCACGTCTATCATCTTCGATATTGAGGACCACCCTGACCGCACAACTGCGGTCGGGTGCTTGCCGATGTTGGTTTCACCAACTATCCGCAACCTCAAGGTCACTAAGATGTTAGTTGACGGCGGGGCCGGCTTGAACCTGATCTCCTCTGCTGTACTCCAAAAACTCCAGATCCCTGACAGCGAGCTTGAAGAGACCGGCACATTCCAAGGAATTAACCTGGGAAGGAGCAAGCCGAAGGGGAAGGTCACGTTGCCAGTAACATTTGGCAGCGAGCTGAACTTCAGGACTGAGAGGGTCACTTTTGACGTTGCCGATATTCCTTTGCCTTACAATGGGATACTTGGTCGTCCAGCACTCGCCAAGTTCATGGCAGCCTCTCACTACGCGTACACCATGCTGAAGATGCCAGGCCCGATAAGCGTCATCTCTGTCCCTGGCGACAAGAAGGATGCTCTTATCTGCGCCGACAAGATCTACCGGGAAGCCGCAGCCGCAACAGACCGCAAGTCACTTGCCGCTGAAGCTCCTGGGGGGAAGAAGAAGACCAAGTCCGGCAAGAGTTCTGATGCCCACTCCGGCAAGCGCACCTCTTCGGAGTGCTGTGCTACCGTCGAGGACGCACCATCGAGCTCCACCGGCAAGTGTAAGAAGACAATGGCAGCTCCGCCATAGACGAAGAAGGTGTCCGCCAAGGAGGACGGCACTGGTGGTACCTTCGCCATCAGTGCCACTCTCGACCCTAAATAGGAAAGCGCGCTCATTGCTTTCCTGCGGGCGAATGTCGACGTGTTTGCATGGCAACCGTCTGACATCCCCGGTGTTCCCAGGAAAGTAATTGAGCACCACCTTGCCGTTTGTCCTCATGCGTGGCCCGTCAAGCAGAAGGTCAGGAAGCAAGCAGTGGAGCGCCAAGAATTTATTGCAGAAGAGATCAAGAAATTGGAAGCAGCAGGCCTTGTCAGAGGAGTGTTCCATCCTACGTGGTTGGCCAATCCTGTAGTCGTGCGCAAGGCAAACGGGAAATGGAGACTTTGTATCGATTTTACCGATGTTAACAAAGCTTGTCCCAAAGACCCATTTCCTTTGCCGCGCATTGACCAGATTGTTGACTCCACAGCCGGATGTGATTTGCTTTCATTTCTTGACGCATACTCAGGATACCATCAGATCTTCATGGCAGAAGAGGATGAGGAGAAGACCGCATTTATTACTCCATGTGGCACGTACTATTTCGTACGGATGCCTTTTTGTTTAAAAAATGCTGGTTCAACATTTGCAAGAGTAGTCCATGTCGCTCTGGAGCCACAAATACACAGAAATGTGGAAGCCTACATGGATGACATAGTGGTCAAGAGCAAGGACAAGGCGACTCTGATTCAAGATTTAGACGAGACCTTTGCAAATCTGCGCAAGATCAGCCTCAAACTCAACCCAGAGAAGTGTGTGTTTGGAGTCCCCTCCGGCAAGCTTCTCGGGTTCTTCGTGTCTCAGCGGGGAATTGAAGCCAATCCCGACAAGATCAAGGCCATTGAGCAGATTGAAGCACCAAAGCACGTCAAGGATGTACAAAGACTTGCCGGTTGTGTGGCTGCTCTCAGCAGGTTTATCTCTAGGTCTGCTGAGCGCGCCCTGCCATTTTTCAAATTATTGAAAAAGGCAGGTCCAATGAAATGGACTCCGGAAGCGGAGGCTGCGCTGCAAGACTTAAAGAGATACCTGTCCTCCCCTCCAATACTTGTCGCACCTAAGCCACAAGAGAAGTTGCTGCTGTACATAGCGGCAACCAATCAAGTGGTTAGTGCTGCGTTAGTAGCAGAGAGGGAGGCAGATGATGAGCCAGCAACCACGGCAAGCGCACCCAGCGACAAGCAAGGGGCTTCCCCGGCAAGCTCTGGTCCAACAAATATGGATCTGCGCAGATGCACGAGGAGACACAGAAGAAAATGGTGCAGCGCCCAGTTTACTTTGTCAGTTCCCTTCTGCAGGGGGCTAGGTCAAGGTACTCTGGCATGCAGAAATTGCTTTTCGGCCTTCTCATGGCCTTGAGGTCACAGTTGTCACAGTTGTCACTCGCTTTCCGCTGAAGAGGATACTACAGAATCCAGAAGCGACAGGCAGGATTGTTGAGTGGGCACTGGAACTGTCAAGCTTTGGCCTCAAGTTTGAGAGCACTTCAACTATCCAGAGCAGGGCATTGGCAGAATTCATAGCAGAATGGACGCCAACACCAGATGAAGAAATTCCAGAAACGAGCATCCCCGTCAAGGAAGCAAGCAAAGAGTGGCTGATGTACTTTGATGGTGCCTTTTCGCTGCAAGGCGCCGGCGCTGGCGTGCTGCTTGTCACACCCACCGGAGAGCACCTCAAGTACGTAGTCCAGATGCACTTTCCCAAGGAGCAAGCAACAAACAATACTGCAGAGTATGAAGGCTTGCTTGCCGGTCTCAGGATTGCGGCAGACCTTGGGATCAAGAAGCTCATTGTCAGGGGTGACTCACAGCTTGTCGTCCGCCAAGTAAACAAGAGCTATCAGAGTCCGTTGATGCAAGCCTACGTCGACGAAGTGAGAAAGCTAGAAGAGCACTTTGACGGCCTACAAATGGAGCATGTTCCAAGAGCTCAGAACGCTATTGCTGATGGCCTGTCAAAGTGCGCCGCACTTAAGTTACCTGTGGAACCAGGGATCTTTGTGCTCAAGTTGACTCAACCGTCCGTAACGCCATCAACTGGACAGAGCAAGAAGAGGAAGTTGATTTCTGGTGGCTATTTGCCGGCAGAGCTTCCCGAAGCCGCCGCCAAGAAGGTCCCCAAGATCAACGCCAAGAGCGCTGAGGAGCAGTCTGCTCCGGCAAGCCCCAGGGTTTGTTCCATTGAAGCAGAAGCTCCCGATAAGTTTTGCTCCGGCAAGCTTGTCGGGGAACGTCAAGCTCCGGCAGAGACGCAGCTTCTCACCGTAGAAGCGGATGTTCCCGCAGCAGCTGAGACCAACACCAAGAGCGCTGAGGAGCAAGATGCTCTGGCAAGCCCTAGGGTTTGTTCCGTTGAAGTAGAAGCTCCCGACAAGTTTTGCTCTCGCAAGCTTGTCGGGGAACGTCAAGCTCTGGCAGAGCCGCAGGTTCTTGCCGTAGAAGCGGATGTTCCCGCAGCAGCAGATTTGCCTTTAGTCCTTGTTGTCGAGCCACAAGCTCCAGCATGGGCACAGCAGATTGTCCGTTTCCTTCAGACAGGAGAGCTTCCCGAAGAGCAAGAAGAAGCGAAAAGAGTAGCCCGGCAGTCAAGTATGTACCAGTTTGTCGACAAGACACTGTACAGAAGAAGACTCAACGGTGTGAAATTGAAGTGTATTCACCGGGAAGACGGACAAAAGCTGTTGGCAGAGATACATGGAGGCATATGTGGTCACCACATTGGCGCAAGAGCACTTGTCGGCAAAGCGTTCCGGCAAGGTTTCTTTTGGCCGACAGCCCTCCAGGATGCAACTGCACAAGTAACCAAGTGTGAAGCGTGCCAGTTCCATTCCAAGCAGATACACCAACCAGCTCAAGCTCTCCAGACGATCCCTTTATCCTGGCCATTTTCGGTCTGGGGGCTCGACATCCTCGGCCCCTTTCCCCAAGCAGTCGGGGGCTTTGAGTACTTGTACGTTGCAATCGACAAGTTCACAAAGTGGCCGGAAGTGGAACCAGTGAGGAAGGTGACAGCACTGTCAGCTGTCAAGTTCTTCAGGTCAATTGTTTGCCGCTTCGGGATCCCTAACAGGATAATCACCGACAACGGTACACAATTCACGAGCCGCACCTTCATGCAGTACGTCCAAGATCTTGGCGCCAAGATCTACTTCGCTTCTGTTGCTCACCCGAGAAGCAACGGTCAAGCGGAGAGGGAAAATGCTGAAGTGCTGCGTGGGCTCAAGACCAGGACTTTCGACAGGCTGCACAAGTGCGGAAGAAACTGGATCGAGGAGCTGCCGGTGGTTCTTTGGTCGATCAGAACGACGCCAAATCGAGCCACTGGACAGACACCTTTCGCTCTAGTCTATGGAGCAGAGGCAGTTCTCCCCATGGTACTCGTATACGGGTCACCTCGAGTGCTCGCTTATGATGAGCTCGAGCAAGAGCAGCTGCGACAAGATGACGCGCTGCTCCTTGAGGAAGACCGTCTTCAGGCTGCTGTGCGAGCTGCTCGCTACCAGCAAGCTTTGCGCCGCAACCATAGCCGCAAAGTTAATGCCAGAAGTTTCGAGGAAGGCGACCTTATTCTTCGGCGTGTTTAGTCTGCCAAGAATTCCAACAAGTTGACGCCGAAGTGGGAAGGCACTTACCGGGTGAAACGAGTCACTAGGCCTGGCGCTGTCCGCCTTGAGACCGAAGATGCCATTTCGGTGAGCAACTCCTGGAATATTGAGCATCTTCGTAAGTTTTACCCGTAAGGCGCGGTTGCCGGAACCTGTTCCGGCAACCACCTTTTGTACAAGTCTTTCCGCTGTTGCATGTAATCCTTTGTACATAGCCGGGCGCAGACCCCGTGCATAAGTAAAGCTCATGTGCTCCGCACATCTTGTCAATTTCATGCTTTCTATTTTTTGCATGTGTTATCTGACACTTTGTGCAGCACCTACTCCCCGGAAAGCAATAACGAGCCGTAAGGCTCCATGTCTTTATTTTCTCTTCTTTCTTTTTCCCAAGGAAAGGAAGGTTCCCTCACCCACGAGTTTGCAGGGGGGAAAGGAGAAGATAATGGTATGGACCAGGCGCCGTTCAAGAAAGTTTTGCCTTGCCGGGAAGCAGACAACAGAAAAGCTAAGTTGCCAAAGTTTGAGCAATTAGATTTTTTAAAATTTTAAAGTTATCTCCCTTGAACAACCGCACTTTGTATGGAAAACCTGTGCGCGGAGGAACCAACTCGTAGCTAGTTGCGCCCTTACTTTGTTTCGAGTCCGCTCAAAAACTTAAGTGAGCTGCGACTAGTTGCGACAAGGTTTCTTGTCGGTACCGGCACCGCCAGCAGGCTGCTGACGTCCCGCACTCAGCGCTCGCGGCCCAGGTGCCTGCACCGGCAAGTTCCCTAAAAGCGTAGGGTAAAAAGACATACAAAGGGAGGAATCAAGTAAAGGGAATAACATTGCAATCATTACCCAGAATAAAGTTATATTACAAAGATAGCTTGTCGCAGCTCTAACAGATTGTTTTCATAACATGATAAACAGCGACAAGGAAAGAAGAAGTGGGCGGCCTAATCTACGTGATCGCCCTCGATCCTCTTGATCCCGCTCACCTTGTCCACAATGGGTGCGACAAGGGCCTTGAGCGCCTCCAGATCAGCATCCGGCGGCAGGGTCTTGAGGACGTTGGTGAGGTTGAGGCCCGGATTGCGGAAGGCCACCTTCACCAACACTTTCTGAAGAGCTCTCGCGCAGATCTTGCGTGACTCGTCGGCCAGCTGCTTTGGAACCCTCTCCCGGAGTCGCTAGAGGGCCGTCGCCACGCCCTTGAAGAACAAGACGAGCTTGGGGTTGGGTTGGAGGTTCTCGTCGGAGGGATACCCGAGATCCTCCATCCCCAGCTGCGCCAACTCCTTGTCAATGTCTGTGGCAGCATTCACAAGACTCTCCGTCCAGTGCTCCACAGTCTCCCTGAAAGCGTTTTGGGTGGCGGCGACACTTTCCAGCAGCGCCTTGTCGGCCTTGATCTCCTCCTTCAAGGCCGCCTCCTGCTTCTTGGCGCCGTCCAGCGTCTTGGTCAAAGCAGTCAACTTCGAGTCAAGATCTGCATTGGAGTCCTTGGCGGCGCTGAGCTCTTTGCCCTTCTCGGCAAGATCGACCTCCAGCTGCGCCACCTTCGTCTCCAACTCCTTCTTGGCGGCCTCGGCGGCGGCGGCAGCGTCCTCTGCTTGCTTGAGGGCTCCGCCGAGTTTTTCCTCGCGCGCGGCAAGCTCCTCCTCGTGGGCGTCAAGATTGACCTTCCGCTGCGCCAGCTCGCCCTCCTCCGCGGATAGCTTCACAGCGGCAAGCTGCTGCTGCTCTTCGACTTCGGCCTTCTTGAGGAGGAAGGCGTTCTGCGCTTCCTCGAGTTGCTCCCGCTCCTCTGCCAAAGACCGACGAGCTTCCTGGTGGAAGCCCCGGAGCTCCTCCGCGCGCTTCTCAATGTCTACTCCCGCCTTCGCGACAAGCGCCTCGCGGGAGTCCAGCTTGGCTTGCCGCGCGCGGTAGAGCGACAACAACTTCCGCAGCAGCCGCTCTTCTTCGGGCTCGTTGCTGCTGCTGCTTGGCGCGTCAACCAGCGTCAGCCCCGCGGAGGCGAGCACCTCCCCGTCGAAGATCTCCCCCTCGACCGGCACCCTGGAGCTTGACGCCCAGGGGAGGTTGATGAAGACGCCTTCGCCGGCCTTCAGGTAGACGCCTGGCTGGGGCTCTTCGGAGCCTGGCACTACGGCAGCGGCGGACGGGTCGACGATCGGTGTAGCTCCTGGCGCTCCTGCGGCCTCAGGGCCGTCAGTGCGATCGCCAGACCCCTCGCCAGTTGCTGCGGCGGCAGCCTTGGCGGCCTCTGCGCCGGCGGGATCGTCAGCGCCGGCCGCTTCTTCGGCGGCAACCTCGGTCTCCATCGGCTCCACAAATGGGTCTGGCAGCCGGAAAGGGGAGAAGAGTCAAGCAAAAACCCAAGAAGATCAAAAGAAGAAGAACCCAAGGGAAGCCTTGCAGCGAAAGGATTACCTGTGCCGGGTTCTGCAGTCGTGGTCTCCGCCATCGGGGGGCCGCTGGTGCTGTCCCTTGCCGGAGAACCCTCCCTTGCTGGTGACTTCTACCTTACCGGAAAACTCTCCCTTGCCGGAGAGCTCTCTCTTGTCGAAGGATTCTCCCTTGGCTCCTGGTGAGGCTGCTCTGCTCCTACACAAACCAGCAGTTAGATATCAGCAAAAATAGAGTATCCATGCGCACCTCACAAGCGGAAAGCAAACCATATACTTACGCTGGGGGCTGCTCTGGAGAAAAGTTGCCGGGTCCGGCAAGGTTGTCTCGGGCGCACCTCCTGCTGTCGCAGTAGGTTCGTCCTCGATGACAATCACCGGGACCTTGGCCCTCTTTGCTGCTCTCTGGGCCAGAGTCCTAAAGAGGAACAAGTTCAGAGAAAAGCAAATGAGATACAAGACAAACAACAAGAATTGAAGAACTGCAAGTACAGCAAGAGAAGCTTACTCTTCTTCTTCTTCCTCGTCGGAGCTGAACGCGGAGAAGTCGAAGTCCGGCGCGCGCCCGGCGCGAGGAGGCGGAGGAGAAGCTTCCCTTGGCCGCTTGGCGGGAGCAGTGGCAGCGGTATGAGATGATCCCGCCCCAGCTGTCGCCGCGGCATGAGAAGCGGCAGGAGCAGAAGCGGTGGTCCGGGAGGGCCCCGCTCCAGTTGTCGTTGCAGCATGAGGCGCTCCCGCGGCAACGGTGTTTGCCGCGGTGGAGCGTGTCACGCGGCGCGGCGACTGTTGACCCGCTTGCCGCTCCGCTACGTCACCGGCCTTGCGGAGACGCCTTCTTGGTGGGGATGGAGGCTCTGCTTGCGGCGAGCTGCCCGAAGACAAAGTGGAAGACGAGTTGATCTCCAGCGAGCCGCTCGTATCCTTGGCGGGCTCGCTTGACTCGACGTTCTGCCCGGCAAGCTCTTTCTCGCCGGCAGGCTCCCTTCGCTCGGCACGGCTTGCCGCCTCTGCTGCATCTGCCTCCTCCACGGTGAATCCAAACTCGCCTGCAGCCAGGGCTGCCGCCGCCTCTTCCAGCCTAATTGCGATAAGTGCCATCTCCGCATCGGTGGTGTCGCGGGTGAGGCCATCCTTCTCGTCGGCGCGGATCGCCACTTCTACCAAGTCATCGAAGAACTGCTGCACGACGTCGTCTGCAGGCTCCTGCCAAGTTGGCACAATTCCATGCGAGTCGCACTCCGGCATCATTGCACGAATGCGGTCGAGCGAGGAGTTGTTGCACAATGGAACGACACCCCCCGGCAACCTGAACACTTCGGGATGTTGGGGGTCATACTTGAAGAGCTCCTGGAGCATCGCGTTGAGCTCTAGAACTATGAAGTTGTAGTTGAGGCCCGGCCGCAGCCTCATGATATCCGCCGCATTCTTGAACACCCAAGTGGGTCTCCCCCATTCCTGCAGGGGGCGATGCGGCGGCGAAGAAAATCTGCGCCAACGACGCCTACAGTGAGCGCGGCAAGCCTGAGGCACAGGATCCGGGTGACAGCAATCTTCAGCCTGTCGTCTTCCGGGGCCACGTCACTCCAATCGCTGCCGCGTGCTACTGGGGTTTGGCGCCGGGCGGTGAATGGCTGCGGGTTCTCCTCGTCAATCCAGCACCAGTCTGCCCTCCACTCCTCCCACTTGCCGCAGAATTCTCCCTCCAGATAAGTTTCCTTCTTGCCGACCCTTGAGATCCAGGCGATTCCGCCGGATAGAGGCTCTCCTCTGTCTACTCGGGGTATGAAGAAGTGGCGAAAGAGGGCTACGTTGGGATGGACTCCGACAAATTTTTCGCAGAGATGTGCAAAAACTGCCATGGTCAGAACGACATTGGGGGTGAAGTCAAGGAGGTGGAATCCATAGGTACTCATGATGTCGCAGAAGAATTCAGAGAAAGGCGGGCAGAGCCCGCAGTAGAAGAACAAAGCGAAGAAGGGGTATCCATTTGGGGCCTTCTTCCAAGCGGCGGCGGGGAGTACCTTCGTGCGCGGATGCGCTCGCGTCTCCGCCGACCAGAAGAGGTAGTAGTTCTCCCTCAGCTCCTTCGTGGCAAGCTTGGGGGGGAAGACTGCCCGCTCCTTTCGCAGCGCCGCAAGCCGCTGCGCCTCGGTCGACTTCACGACCTTCCCCTTGTCGGATTTTGGAGCCATGGCGGAAGTGGTGGAGGAGGTCGACGGCGTTGGTGATGCTGGTGGCGATGGGGGGCGGAGCGCTGCTCTCTTTCGGCTTTGGGAAGACGAGGGAGCGGCGGAGATTTCTGAGATTGGAAGCAGCAACGGGCAAATGTGCGAACTGCCCCTGTTTCCCCTGCTTATAAATAGGGAGGGGGCGGACATTCCGCATGTCCGAATAAAATAACCACCCACGATCTCTCCCACGACACCGCATTCAACGCGTGCCGTTCGGGGAGGGCGCGGTGGATACGGAGAAAGATACGGTGTAACCTAGGCCGCGTGTGCCCGTGCCCTGTTTTGGGCTTGGCCCAGCAGCGCTCGGCACCGTGTATGGCCCAGGCCTTGGGGCTCCTGTCGGTGTACTAGAGTAGGGGTACCCTAGTATCCCGAACTTGTGCACGGGCAGTCGCAGCATCCCGCGGCAAGGCTTGCCGGGTGACCGCCAAGGTCCTCCGTGGTTCCCCAGGAGCCTTTTCAAGGAGACAAGACCCCGGCAAGAGGAGCTTGCTGGGGAGGCCAACTGAGCCACCTCAAGACCCGGCAAGAGGAGCTTGCCGGGAAGGCCGCCCAACGCATCTTAAGGAACTTGCCGTGGTGCGCCACGTGTCCCGGCAAGGCCCGGTGAGCGACAAGCTCCCGGACGCGATAAGACAACGATCGCGGCAGGGCGCTTGCCGCAGCAAGCCACCACTCCGTGCCCGCGCTCCAGCACATCCACCAACGTGTCGCTCTGGGACCCTTCCCAGCGTACGTGGCGGGAGGCTGTGCAGCCAGCGGTGAGCGGTGGCAAGCGGCGCTGACAAGATTGCCGCCATGGCGAGCGGTGGCGTCCCTAACGGTCCCTTTTACACTATTTAGGCGACACAGACGGGCATTTAAGGCCCTTGTCCCCTGCCGTCAGGGTTAGGTATGATACACTGTAGCAGGTAGCTGTACCAACCGCAGCACCTTTCCCTTTTTGCCCTTGTCTACGTTGCCACCTGTCGGTGACCCCTTGAGCATATAAAAGGAGGCCCATGCGCAACATAGGGGGGGGGGGGTTCGAACACTCACGCTCGGTCTCGTTAGCTGCTGGTGTGTACTGTAGCACTGAGCGCTCCCGAGCAAGAAATCAATACAAACCATAAAGCAGGAGTAGGGTTTTACGCATCCGTGCGGCCCAAACCTGGGTAAACTGCTTGTGTGCTTCGCCTCGATCCGCTCTTTGCACGACCTCTGCGGATAGCTTCATAGCGGCAAGCCGCTGCTGCTCTTCGACTTCGGCCTTCTCAAGGAGGAAGGCCTTCTGCGCTTCGTAGAGTTGCTCCCGCTCCTCTGCCAAAGACCGACGAGCTTCCTGGTGGAAGCCCCGGAGCTCCTCCGCGCGCTTCTCAATGTCTACTCCCGCCTTCGTGACAAGCGCCTCGCGGGAGTCCATCTTGGCTTGCCGCGCGCAGTAGAGCGACAACAACTTCCGCAGCAGCCGCTCTTCTTCGGGCTCGTTGCTGCTGCTGCTTGGCGCGTCAACCAGCGTCAGCCCCGCGGAGGCGAGCACTTCCCCATCGAAGATCTCCCCCTCGACCGGCGCCCTGGAGCTTGACGCCCAGGGGAGGTTGATGAAGACGCCTTCACCGGCCTTCAGGTAGACGCATGGCTGGGGCTCTTCGGAGCCTGGCGCTGCGGCAGCGGCGGACGGGTCGACGGTCGGTGTAGCGCCTGGCGCTCCTGCGGCCTCAGGGCCGTCAGTGCGATCGCCAGACCCCTCGCCAGTTGCTGCGGCGGCAGCCTTGGCGGCCTCTGCGCCGGCGGGATCGTCAGCGCTGGCCGCTTCTTCGGCGGCAACCTCGGTCTCCATCGGCTCCACAGATGGGTCTGGCAGCCGGAAAGGGGAGAAGAGTCAAGCAAAAACCCAAGAAGATCAAAAGAAGAAGAACCCAAGGGAAGCCTTGCAGCAAAAGGATTACCTGTGCCGGGTTCTGCAGTCGTGGTCTCCGCCGTCGGGGGGCCGCTGGTGCTGTCCCTTGCCGGAGAACCCTCCCTTGCTGGTGACTTCTACCTTACCGGAAAACTCTCCCTTGCCGGAGAGCTCTCTCTTGTCGGAGGATTCTCCCTTGGCTCCTGGTGAGGCTGCTCTGCTCCTACACAAACCAGCAGTTAGATATCAGCAAAAACAGAGTATCCATGTGCACCTCACAAGCGGAAAGCAAACCATATACTTACGCTGGGGGCTGCTCTGGAGAAAAGTTGCCGGGTCCGGCAAGGTTGTCTCGGGCGCACCTCCTGCTGTCGCAGTAGGTTCGTCCTCGATGACAATCACCGGGACCTTGGCCCTCTTTGCTGCTCTCCGGGCCAGAGTCCTAAAGAGGAACAAGTTCAGAGAAAAGCAAATGAGATACAAGACAAACAGCAAGAATTGAAGAACTGCAAGTACAGCAAGAGAAGCTTACTCTTCTTCTTCTTGCTCGTCGGAGCTGAACGCGGAGAAGTCGAAGTCCGGCGCACGCCCGGCGCGAGGAGGCGGACGAGAAGCTTCCCTTGGACGCTTGGCGGGAGCAGTGGCGGCGGTCTGAGACGACCCCACCCCAGCTGTCGCCGCGGCATGAGAAGCGGCAGGAGCAGAAGCGGTGGTCCGGGAGGGCCCCGCTCCAATTGTCGTTGCAGCATGAGGCGCTTCCGTGGCAATGGTGTTTGCCGCGGTGGAGCGTGTCACGCGGCGCGGCGACTGTTGACCCGCTTGCCGCTCCGCTACGTCACCGGCCTTGCGGAGACGCCTTCTTGGTGGGGATGGAGGCTCTGCTTGCGGCGAGCTGCCCGAAGACGAAGTGGAAGACGAGTTGATCTCCAGCGAGCCGCTCGTATCCTTGGCGGGCTCGCTCGACTCGACGTTCTGCCCGGCAAGCTGTTTCTCGCCGGCAGGATCCCTTCTCTCGGCACGGCTTGCCGCCTCTTCTGCATCTGCCTCCTCCACGGTGAATCCAAACTCACTTGCGGCCGCGGCTGCCGCCGCCTCTTCCAGCCTAGTGGTGATAAGTGCCATCTCCGCATCGGTGGTGTCGCAGGTGAGGCCGTCCTTCTCGTCGGCGCGGATCGCCACTTCTACCAAGTCATCGAAGAACTGCTCCACGATGTCGTCTGCAGGCTCCTGCCAAGTTGGCACAATTCCATGCGAGTCGCACTCCGACATCATTGCACGAATGCGGTCGAGCGAGGAGTTGTTGCACAACGGAACGACACCCCCCGGCAACTTGAACACTTCGGGATGTTGGGGGTCATACTTGAAGAGCTCCTGGAGCATCGCGTTGAGCTCCAGAACTGTGAAGTTGTAGTTGAGGCCCGGCCGTAGTCTCATGATATCCGCCGCATTCTTGAACTCCCAAGTGGGTCTCCCCCGTTCCTGCAGGGGGGCGATGCGGCAACGAAGAAAATCTGCGCCAACGGCGCCTACAGTGAGCCCGGCAAGCCTGAGGCGCGGGATCCGGGTGACAGCAATCTTCAGCCTGTCGTCTTCCGGGGCCACGTCACTCCAATCGCTGCCGCGTGCTACTGGGGTATGGCGCCGGGCGGTGAATGGCTGCGGGTTCTCCTCATCAATCCAGCACCAGTCTGCCCTCCACTCCTCCCACTTGCCACGGAATTCTCCCTCCAGGTATGTTTCCTTCTTGCCGGCCCTTGAGATCCAGGCGATTCCGCCGGATAGAGGCTCTCCTCTCTCTACTCGGGGTATGAAGAAGTGGCGAAAGAGGGCTACATTGGGATGGACTCCGACAAAGTTTTCGCAGAGATGTGCGAAAACTGCCATGGTCAGAACGGCATTGGGGGTGAAGTCAAGGAGGTGGAATCCATAGGTATTCATGATGTCGCGGAAGAATTCAGAGAAAGGTGGGCAGAGCCCGCAGTAGAAGAACAGAGCGAAGAAGGGGTATCCATTTGGGGCCTTCTTCCAAGCGGCGGCGGGGAGTACCTTCGTGCGCGGATGTGCTCGCGTCTCCGCCGACCAGAAGAGG
>NC_041390.1:620439025-620447659 GCF_002162155.2 Triticum dicoccoides | reverse complement strand
GCCCGCTCCTTCCGCAGCGCCGCAAGCCACTGCGCCTCGGTCGACTTCACGACCTTCCCCTTGTCGGCTTTTGGAGCCATGGCAGAAGTGGTGGAGGAGGTCGACGGCGTTGGTGATGCTGGTGGCGATGGGGGGCGGGGCGCTGCTCTCTTTCAGTTTTGGGAAGACGAGGGAGCGGCGGAGATTTCTGAGATTGGAAGCAGCAACGGGCGAATGTGCGAGCTGCCCATGTTTCCCCTGCTTATAAAGAGGGAGGGGGCGGACGTTCCGCATTTCCGAATAAAATAACCACCCACGATCTCTCCCACGACGCCGCATTCAACGCGTGCCGTTCGGGGAGGGCGCGGTGGATACGGAGAAAGATACGGTGTAACCTAGGCCGCGCGTGCCCGTGCCCTGTTTTGGGCCTGGCCCAACAGCGCTCGGCACCGTGTATGGCCCAGGCCCGGGGGCTCCTATCGGTGTACTAGAGTAGGGGTACCCTAGTATCCCGAACTTGTGCACGGGCAGTCGCAGCATCCCGCGGCAAGGCTTGCTGGGTGACCGCCAAGGTCCTCCGTGGTTCCCCTGGAGCCTTTTCAAGGAGACAAGAGCCCGGCAAGAGGTGCTTGCCGGAAAGGCCAACTGAGGCACCTCAAGACCCCGGCAATAGGATCTTGCCGGGAAGGCCGCCCAAGGCATCTTAAGGAACTTGTCGTGGCGCGCCACGCGTCCCGGCAAGGCCCGGTGAGCGACAAGCTCCCGGACGCGACAAGACAACGACCGCGGCAGGGCGATCCAAAGATGCCGGGGTACTCTTTCCGCTTCTTCTTGCTCTTCGGGAAGCTCTCTTGTCTGAAGGAAACGGACAATCTGCTGTGCCCATGCTGGAGCTTGTGGCTCGACAACAAGGACTAAAGGCAAATATGCTGCTGCGGGAACATCCGCTTCTACGGCAAGAACCTGCGGCTCTGCCGGAGCTTGACGTTCCCCGGCAAGCTTGCCAGAGCAAAACTTGTCGGGAGCTTCTTCTTCAACGGAACAAACCCTAGGGCTTGCCGGAGCATCCTGCTCCTCAGCGCTCTTGGTGTTGGTCTCAGCTGCTGCGGGAACACCCGCTTCTACGGTGAGAAGCTGCGTCTCTGCCGGAGCTTGACGTTCCCCGACAAGCTTGCCGGAGCAAAACTTATCAGGAGCTTCTGCTTCAACGGAACAAACCCTGGGGCTTGCCGGAGCAGACTGCTCCTCAGCGCTCTTGGCGTTGATCTTGGGGACCTTCTTGGCGGCGGCTTCGGGAAGCTCTGCCGGCAGATAGCCACCAGAAATCCACTTCCTCTTCTTGCTCTGTCCAGTTGATGGCGTTACGGACGGTTGAGTCAGCTTGAGCACAAAGATCCTTGGTTCCACAGGTAACTTAAGTGCGGCGCACTTTGACAGGCCATCAGCAATAGCGTTCTGAGCTCTTGGAACATGCTCCATTTGTAGGCCGTCAAAGTTCTCTTCTAGCTTTGTCACTTCGTCGATGTAGGCTTCCATCAACGGACTCTGATAGCTCTTGTTTACTTGGCGGACGACAAGCTGTGAGTCACCCCTGACAATGAGCTTTTTGATCCCAAGGTCTGCCGCAATCCTGAGACCGGCAAGCAAGCCTTCATACTCTGCAGTATTGTTTGTTGCTTGCTCCTTGGGAAAGTGCATCTGGACTACGTACTTGAGGTGCTCTTCGGTGGGTGCGACAAGCAGCACGCCAGCGCCGGCGCCTTGCAGCGAAAAGGCACCATCAAAGTACATCAGCCACTCTTTGCTTGCTTCCTTGACGGGGATGCTCATTTCTGGAATTTCTTCATCTGGTGTTGGCGTCCATTCTGCTATGAATTCTGCCAATGCCCTGCTCTGGATAGTTGAAGTGCTCTCAAACTTGAGGCCAAAGCTTGATAGTTCCAGTGCCCACTCAACAATCCTGCCTGTCGCTTCTGGATTCTGTAGTATCCTCTTCAGCGGAAAGCGAGTGACAACTGTGATCTCATGTGCTTGGAAGTAATGGCGCAGCTTTCTCGAGGCCATGAGAAGGCTGAAAAGCAATTTCTGCACGCCAGAGTACCTTGACCTAGCCCCCTGCAGAAGGGAACTGACAAAGTAAACTGGGCGCTGCACCATTTTCTTCTGTGTCTCCTCGTGCATCTGCGCAGATCCATATTTGTCGGGACCAGAGCTTGCCGGGGAAGCCCCTTGCTTGTCGCTGGGTGCGCTTGCCATGGTTGCTGGCTCGTCATCTGCCTCCCTCTCTGCTACTAACGCAGCACTAACCACTTGATTGGTTGCCGCTATGTACAACAGCAACTTCTCTTGTGGCTTAGGTGCGACAAGTATTGGAGGGGAGGACAGGTATCTCTTTAAGTCTTGCAGCGCAGCCTCCGCTTCCGGAGTCCATTTCATTGGACCTGCCTTTTTCAATAATTTGAAAAATGGTAGGGCGCGCTCAGCAGACCTAGAGATAAACCTGTTGAGAGCAGCCACACAACCGGCAAGTCTTTGTACATCCTTGACGCGCTTTGGTGCTTCAGTCTGCTCAATGGCCTTGATCTTGTCGGGATTGGCTTCAATTCCCCGCTGAGACACGAAGAACCCGAGAAGCTTGCTGAAGGGGACTCCAAACACACACTTCTCTGGGTTGAGTTTGAGGCTGATCTTGCGCAGATTTGCAAAGGTCTCGTCTAAATCTTGAATCAGAGTCGCCTTGTCCATGCTCTTGACCACTATGTCATCCATGTAGGCTTCCACATTTCTGTGTATTTGTGGCTCCAGAGCGACATGGACTACTCTTGCAAATGTTGAACCAGCATTTTTTAAACCAAAAGGCATCCGTACGAAACAGTACGTGCCACATGGAGTAATAAATGCGGTCTTCTCCTCATCCTCTTCTGCCATGAAGATCTGATGGTATCCTGAGTATGCATCAAGAAATGAAAGCAAATCACCTCCGGCTGTGGAGTCAACAATCTGGTCAATGCGCGGCAAAGGAAATGGGTCTTTGGGACAAGCTTTGTTAACATCAGTAAAATCGATACAAAGTCTCCATTTCCCGTTTGCCTTGCGCACAACTACAGGATTGGCCAACCACGTAGGATGGAGCACTCCTCTAACAAGGCCTGCTGCTTCCAATTTCTTGATCTCTTCTGCAATAAATTCTTGGCGCTCCACTGCTTGCTTCCTGACCTTCTGCTTGACGGGCCGCGCATGAGGACAAACGGCAAGGTGGTGCTCAATTACTTTCCTGGGAACACCGGGGATGTCAGACGGTTGCCATGCAAACATGTCGACATTCGCCCGCAGGAAAGCAATGAGCGCACTTTCCTATTTAGGGTCGAGAGTGGCACTGATGGCGAAGGTACCACCAGTGCCGTCCTCCTTGGCGGACACCTTCTTCGTCTCTGGCGGAGCTGCCATTGTCTTCTTACACTTGTCGGTGGAGCTCGATGGTGCGTCCTCGACGGCAGCGCAGCACTCCGAAGAGGTGCGCTTGCCGGAGTGGGCATCAGAACTCTTGCCGGACTTGGTATTCTTCTTCCCCCCGGGAGCTTCAGCGGCAAGTGACTTGCGGTCTGTTGCGGCTGCGGCTTCTCGGTAGATCTTGTCGGCGCAGATAAGAGCATCCTTCTTGTTGCCAGGGACAGAGATGACGCTTATCGGGCCTGGCATCTTCAGCATGTTGTACGCGTAGTGAGAGGCTGCCATGAACTTGGCGAGTGCTGGACGGCCAAGTATCCCATTGTAAGGCAATGGAATATCGGCAACGTCAAAAGTGACCCTCTCAGTCCTGAAGTTCAGCTCGTTGCCAAATGTTACTGGCAACGTGACCTTCCCCTTCGGCTTGCTCCTTCCCGGGTTAATTCCTTGGAATGTGCTGGTCTCTTCAAGCTCGCTGTCAGGGATCTGGAGTTTCTGGAGTACAGCGGAGGAGATCAGGTTCAAGCCGGCCCCGCCGTCAACTAACATCTTAGTGACCTTGAGGTTGCGGATAGTTGGTGAAACCAACATCGGCAAGCACCCGACCGCAGTTGTGCGGTCAGGGTGGCCCTCAATATCAAAGATGATAGGCGTGCTGGACCATTTCAGAAGCTTGCGTGACTCGACAGGTGGCTCTGCTGCATTGACTTCCCGCACCCATTGCTTGAGTTGGCGGTGCGAAGTATGCAGAGAAGCACCGCCGTCAACACACAAGACCTCTGTGGCTTTCTGGAACTCCTGTTCGCTGGTCTCAACATCATCCATGTCTTCGTCATCGTTGTCGTCGTCTTCATCCTTGTCGCGGCCGCGGGGAGGTCTGTCTCCTTGCCGCTGCTTGGCCTTGCCGCGGCATCCTCCCCGGCCGGCGTGCTTCTTGCCAGATTCTCCAACGCCTCCTTGGGCCCTCTCCTTGTCTCGTCGCTCGTACTCAGCCTTTTGTTGCTGGACAAGCTGCTCGACCTTCTTGCAGCTCTGGAGGTCGTGACCCTTGGTGCGGTGAATCTTGCAGTACTGCTTGTCGGTGCCGTCCTGCTTGTCGGCGACCGCCACAGCCTGGCAGTTGGTGCATGCGGCAATCTCCTTGCCGGAGCTACCAACTTTGGCTTTCTGGGCGCCACCTTCTTTGCCGAACTGCTCAACGACTAGCACATCTTTGCCTTTCTTCTTCCTGTTCCGCCGCCGGTTTTTCTTTACCGGGGCAGCATCCTCACTGTCAGATGCTCCTGCTCCTATATTCTCTCCGGGGAGTTTCCTCCCTTCTTCAGCACGTGCACACTTGTCAGCCAGGGCATACAGCTCACTGACGTCTCTGATCTTGCACATCGCCATCTCCTCCCACATCCTGCGGTTACGCACGTTCTGATGGAACACGCTGATGACCGCGGCAGGGTGGACATCTGGGATGTTGTGCTGTACACGGCTGAATCTCTGAATGTACTTGCGCAGGGGCTCTCCTTCCTTCTGGGCTAACAGATGAAGGTCGCTCTCTTGGCCATGAGGTTTGTGGCCGCCTGTAAAGGCGCCGACAAACTGATGGCACAGGTCTGCCCAGGAGGATATGGAGTTGTCCGGCAAGTGCATGAGCCAGGACCTGACGTTGGGTTTGAGCACCAGCGGGAAGTAGTTGGCAAGGATCTTGTCGTCCCGTCCCCCGGCAGCATGCACCGCGATGGTGTAGATGCTGAGGAACTCCGATGGATGCGACTTGCCGTCGTACTTCTCCGGTACGTCTGGTTTAAAATTCTTCATACTGGGCCACTGGACTTGCCGCAGCTCACGGGTGAACGCAGGGCAACCTACCGCGTACGGCAAGTCGCCTGGTTCCCCTGGCGCATGCATGTCGACAGAGGGCCCAGCGCGCTGGTCTGATTGACGTCGCGCTTCTCTTTGGCGCTCGATGCGAGTACGAGCGTCTTCTTGCTATCGTTCGTGAAGAACTTGGCGCTGATCACGGCGAGCTCGCGGATCTGATGACGCGGTGGAGTCGCTGTCGAGGTGGATCCGGCGAGTCGGCGATCTTGGCCTTCGGGGCGGAGAGTGCACAGTGGTTGCACCCCCACCGGTCTTGTCGCCACCAGCTCGTGCCTGGCTGACTTGCCGCGGCTGCGACGTGCTCGGCTGCCGCTGAGTGTCGCCGTTGGCGAAGCCGATGAGACTCTGGATGGTGGCCCTCCAGTCATCGATCTGTCTGCTGTTGGAGGGTAGTCTAGGAGCAGTTGAGCTCGTGCCAAAGCTTCTGCTGCAGTGGCGGGTGGTGGTGGCGAACGGTGCGAGGAGCGGGATATGCTCGGACTTCTAACTATGTTAGAAGGAGCAGTATCCCGTTCAGGCGACCGTGCCTCGCTCGCGCCAGCATGTTCGCGTGCATGCTGGTCTTGAGTACTCCGAGATCCACCAGCTCGATCTTGGTCCAGCAAACGCATGGTACCGTGAGTACCATGACGCTGCCGGTCCCCCGCCTCCCACAACGACCGGGCGTTCCAAGCACATGAGATCACAGTTGTAACTCGCTTTCCGCTGAAGAGGATACTACAGAATCCAGAAGCGACAGGCAGGATTGTTGAGTGGGCACTGGAACTATCAAGCTTTGGCCTCAAGTTTGAGAGCACTTCAACTATCCAGAGCAGGGCATTGGCAGAATTCATAGCAGAATGGACGCCAACACCAGATGAAGAAATTCCAGAAACGAGCATCCCCGTCAAGGAAGCAAGCAAAGAGTGGCTGATGTACTTTGATGGTGCCTTTTCGCTGCAAGGCGCCGGCGCTGGCGTGCTTCTTGTCGCACCCACCGGAGAGCACCTCAAGTATGTAGTCCAGATGCACTTTCCCAAGGAGCAAGCAACAAATAATACTGCAGAGTATGAAGGCTTGCTTGCCGGTCTCAGGATTGCGGCAGACCTTGGGATCAAGAAGCTCATTGTCAGGGGTGACTCACAGCTTGTCGTCCGCCAAGTAAACAAGAGCTATCAGAGTCCATTGATGGAAGCCTACGTCGACGAAGTGAGAAAGCTAGAAGAGCACTTTGACGGCCTACAAATGGAGCATGTTCCAAGAGCTCAGAACGCTATTGCTGATGGCCTGTCAAAGTGCGCCGCACTTAAGTTACCAGTGGAACCAGGGATCTTTGTGCTCAAGCTGACTCAACCGTCCGTAACGCCATCAACTGGACAGAGCAAGAAGCGGAAGTTGATTTCTGGTGGCTATTTGCCGACAGAGCTTCCCGAAGCCGCCGCCAAGAAGGTCCCCAAGATCAACGCCAAGAGCGCTGAGGAGCAGTCTGCTCCGGCAAGCCCTAGGGTTTGTTCCGTTGAAGCAGAAGCTCCCGATAAGTTTTGTCCGGCAATCTTGTCAGGGAACGTCAAGCTCCGTCAGAGACGCAGCTTCTCACCGTAGAAGCGGATGTTCCCGCAGCAGCTGAGACCAACACCAAGAGCGCTGAGGAGCAAGATGCTCCGGCAAGCCCTAGGGTTTGTTCCGTTGAAGCAGAAGCTCCCGACAAGTTTTGCTCTGGCAAGCTTGTCGGGGAACGTCAAGCTCCGGCAGAGCCGCAGGTTCTTGCCGTAGAAGCGAATGTTCCCGCAGCAGCAGATTTGCCTTTAGTCCTTGTTTTCGAGCCACAAGCTCCAGCATGGGCACAGCAGATTGTCCGTTTCCTTCAGACAGGAGAGCTTCCCGAAGAGCAAGAAGAAGCGAAAAGAGTAGCCCGACAGTCAAGTATGTACCAGTTTGTCGACAAGACACTGTACAGAAGAAGACTCAACGGTGTGAAATTGAAGTGTATTCACCGGGAAGACGGACAAAAGCTGTTGGCAGAGATACATGGAGGCATATGTGGTCACCACATTGGCGCAAGAGCACTTGTCGGCAAAGCGTTCCGGCAAGGTTTCTTTTGGCCGACAGCCCTCCAGGATGCAACTGCACAAGTAACCAAGTGTGAAGCGTGCCAGTTCCATTCCAAGCAGATACACCAACCAGCTCAAGCTCTCCAGACGATCCCTTTATCCTGGCCATTTTTGGTCTGGGGGCTCGACATCCTCGGCCCCTTTCCTCGAGCAGTCGGGGGCTTTGAGTACTTGTACGTTGCAATCGACAAGTTCACAAAGTGGCCGGAAGTGGAACCAGTGAGGAAGGTGACAGCACAGTCAGCAGTCAAGTTCTTCAGGTCGATTGCTTGCCGCTTCGGGATCCCTAACAGGATAATCACCGACAACGGTACACAATTCACGAGCCGCACCTTCATGCAGTACGTCCAAGATCTTGGCGCCAAGATCTGCTTCGCTTCTGTTGCTCACCCGAGAAGCAACGGTCAAGCGGAGAGGGCAAATGCTGAAGTGCTGCGCAGGCTCAAGACCAGGACTTTCGACAGGCTGCACAAGTGCGGAAGAAACTGGATCGAGGAGCTGCTGGTGGTTCTTTGGTCGATCAGAACGACGCCAAATCGAGCCACTGGACAGACACCTTTCGCTCTAGTCTATGGAGCAGATGCAGTTCTCCCCACGGAACTCGTATACGGGTCACCTCGAGTGCTCGCTTATGATGAGCTCGAGCAAGAGCAGCTGCGACAAGATGACGCGCTGCTCCTTGAGGAAGACCGTCTTCAGGCTGCTGTGCGAGCTGCTCGCTACCAGCAAGCTTTGCGCCGCAACCATAGCCGCAAAGTTAATGCCAGAAGTTTCGAGGAAGGCGACCTTGTTCTTCGGCGTGTTCAGTCTGCCAAGAATTCCAACAAGTTGACGCCGAAGTGGGAAGGCCCTTACCGGGTGAAACGAGTCACTAGACCTGGCGCTGTCCGCCTTGAGACCGAAGATGCCATTCCGGTGAGCAACTCCTGGAGTATCGAGCATCTTCGTAAGTTTTACCCGTAAGGCGCGGTTGCCGGAACCTGTTCTGGCAACCACCTTTTGTACAAGTCTTGCTGCTGTTGCATGTAATCCTTTGTACAAAGCCGGGCGCAGACCCCGTGCATAAGTAAAGCTCATGTGCTCCGCACATCTTGTCAATTTCATGCTTTCTATTTTTTGCATGTATTATCTGACACTTTGTGCAGCACCTACTCCCCGGTTAGCAATAACGAGCCGTAAGGCTCCATGTCTTTATTTTCTCTTCTTTCTTTTTCCCAAGGAAAGGAAGGTTCCCTCACCCACAAGT
>NC_041390.1:620433527-620438731 GCF_002162155.2 Triticum dicoccoides | reverse complement strand
AAGATAATGGTATGGACCAGGCGCCGTTCAAGAAAGTTTCGCCTTGCCGGGAAGCAGACAACAGAAAAGCTAAGTTGCCAAAGTTTGAGCAATTAGATTTTTTAAAATTTTAAAGTTATCTCCCTTGAACGACCGCACTTTGTATGGAAAACCTGTGCGCGGAGGAACCAACTCGTAGCTAGTTGCACCCTTACTTTGTTTCGAGTCCGCTCAATAACTTAAGTGAGCTGCGACTAGTTGCGACAAGGTTTCTTGTCGGTAGCGGCACCGCCAGCAGGCTGCTGATGTCCCGCACTCAGCGCTCGCGGCCCAGGTGCCTGCACCGGCAAGTTCCCTAAAAGCGTAGGGTAAAAAGACATACAAAGGGAGGAATCAAGTAAAGGGAATAACATTGCAATCGTTACCCAGAATAAAGTTATATTACAAAGATAGCTTGTCGCAGCTCTAACAGATTGTTTTCATAACATGATAAACAGCGACAAGGAAAGAAGAAGTGGGCGGCCTAATCTACGCGATCGCCCTCGATCCTCTTGATCCCGCTCACCTTGTCCACAATGGGTGCGACAAGGGCCTTGAGCGCCTCCAGATCAGCATCCGGCGGCAGGGTCTTGAGGACGTTGGTGAGGTTGAGGCCCGGATTGCGGAAGGCCACCTTCACCAACACTTTCTGAAGAGCTCCCGCGCAGATCTTGCGCGACTCGTCGGCCAGCTGCTTTGGGACCCTCTCCCGGTGTCGCTGGAGGGCCGTCGCCACGCCCTTGAAGAACAAGACGAGCTTGGTGCTGGGTTGGAGGTTCTCGTCGGAGGGATACCCGAGATCCTCCATCCCCAGCTGCGCCAACTCCTTGTCAATGTCTGTGGCAGCATTCACAAGACTCTCCGTCCAGTGCTCCACAGTCTCCCGGAAAGCGTTTTGGGTGGCGGCGACACTTTCCAGCAGCGCCTTGTCAGCCTTGATCTCCTCCTTCAAGGCCGCCTCCTGCTTCTTGGCGCCGTCCAGCGTCTTGGTCAAAGCAGTCAACTTCGAGTCAAGATCTGCATTGGAGTCCTTGGCGGCGCTGAGCTCTTTGCCCTTCTCGGCAAGATCGACCTCCAGCTGCGCCACCTTTGTCTCCAACTCCTTCTTGGCGGCCTCGGCGGCGGCGGCAGCGTCCTCTGCTTGCTTGAGGGCTCCGCCGAGTTTTTCCTCGCGCGCGGCAAGCTCCTCCTCGTGGGCGTCAAGATTGACCTTCCGCTGCGCCAGCTCGCCCTCCTCCGCGGATAGCTTCACAGCGGCAAGCCGCTGCTGCTCTTCGACTTCAGCCTTCTCGAGGAGGAAGGCCTTCTGCGCTTCATCGAGTTGCTCCCGCTCCTCTGCCAAAGACCGACGAGCTTCCTGGTGGAAGCCCCGGAGCTCCTCCGCGCGCTTCTCAATGTCTACTCCCGCCTTTGCGACAAGCGCCTCGTGGGAGTCCAGCTTGGCTTGCCGCGCGCGGTAGAGCGACAACAACTTCCGCAGCAGCCGCTCTTCTTCGGGCTCGTTGCTGCTGCTGCTTGGCGCGTCAACCAGCGTCAGCCCCGCGGAGGCGAGCACCTCCCCGTCGAAGATCTCCCCTCGACCGGCGCTCTGGAGCTTGATGCGCAGGGGAGGTTGATGAAGACGCCTTCGCCGGCCTTCAGGTAGACGCCTGGCTGGGGCTCTTCGGAGCCTGGCGCTGCGGCAGTGGCGGACGGGTCGGCGGTCGGTGTAGCGCCTGGCGCTCCTGCGCCCTCAGGGCCGTCAGTGCAATCGCCAGACCCCTCGCCAGTTGCTGCGGCGGCAGCCTTGGCGGCCTCTGCGCCGGCGGGATCATCAGCGCCGGCCGCTTCTTCGCTGGCAACCTCGGTCTCCATCGGCTCCACAGATGGGTCTGGCAGCCGGAAAGGGGAGAAGAGTCAAGAAAAAACCCAAGAAGATCAAAAGAACAAGAACCCAAGGGAAGCCTTGCAGCGAAAGGATTACCTGTGCCGGGTTCTGCAGTCGTGGTCTCCGCCGTCGGGGGGCCGCTGGTGCTGTCCCTTGCCGGAGAACCCTCCCTTGCTAGAGACTTCTCCCTTACCGGAAAACTCTCCCTTGCCGGAGAGCTCTCTCTTGTCGGAGGATTCTCCCTTGGCTCCTGGTGAGGCTGCTCTGCTCCTACACAAACCAGCAGTTAGATATCAGCAAAAACAGAGTATCCATGCGCATCTCACAAGCGGAAAGCAAACCATATACTTACGCTGGGGGCTGCTCTGGAGAAAAGTTGCCGGGTCCGGCAAGGTTGTCTCGGGCGCACCTCCTGCTGTCGTAGTAGGTTCGTCCTCGATGACAATCACCGGGGACCATGGCCCTCTTTGCTGCTCTCTGGGCCAGAGTCCTAAAGAGGAACAAGTTCAGAGAAAAGCAAATGAGATACAAGACAAACAACAAGAATTGAAGAACTGCAAGTACAGCAAGAGAAGCTTACTCTTCTTCTTCTTCCTCGTCGGAGCTGAACGCGGAGAAGTCAAAGTCCGGCGCGCGCCCGGCGTGAGGAGGCGGAGGAGAAGCTTCCCTTGGCCGCTTGGCGGGAGCAGTGGCGGCGGTCTGAGATGACCCCGCCCCAGCTGTCACCGCGGCATGAGAAGCGGCAGGAGCAGAAGCGGTGGTCCGGGAGGGCCCCGCTCCAGTTGTCGTCGCAGCATGAGGCGCTCCCGCGGCAACGGTGTTTGCCGCGGTGGAGCATGTCACGCGGCGCGGCGACTGTTGACCCGCTTGCCGCTCCGCTACGTCACCGGCTTTGCGGAGACGCCTTCTTGGTGGGGATGGAGGCTCTGCTTGCGGCGAGCTTCCCGAAGACGAAGTGGAAGACGAGTTGATCTCCAACGAGCCGCTCGTATCCTTGGCGGGCTCGCTCGACTCGACATTCTGCCCGGCAAGCTCTTTCTCGCCGGCAGGCTCCCTTCGCTCGGCACGGCTTGCCGCCTCTGCTGCCTCTGCCTCCTCCACGGTGAATCCAAACTCGCCTGCGGCCGCGGCTGCCGCCGCCTCTTCCAGCCTAGTGGCGATAAGTGCCATCTCCGCATCGGTGGTGTCGCGGGTGAGGCCGTCCTTCTCGTCGGCGCGGATCGCCACTTCTACCAAGTCATCGAAGAACTGTTGCACGACGTCGTCTGCAGGCTCCTGCCAAGTTGGCACAATTCCATGCGAGTCGCACTCCGGCATCATTGCACGAATGCGGTCGAGTGAGGAGTTGTTGCACAACGGAACGACACCCCCCGGCAACCTGAACACTTCGGGATGTTGGGGGTCATACTTGAAGAGCTCCTGGAGCATCGCGTTGAGCTCCAGAACTGTGAAGTTGTAGTTGAGGCCCGGCAACAGCCTCATGATATCCGCCGCATTCTTGAACTCCCAAGTGGGTCTCCCCCGTTCCTGCAGGGGGGCGATGCGGCGGCGAAGAAAATCTGCGCCAACGGCGCCTACAGTGAGCCCGGCAAGCCTGAGGCGCAGGATCCGGGTGACAGCAATCTTCAGCCTGTCGTCTTCCTGGGCCACATCACTCCAATCGCTTCCGCGTGCTACTGGGGTTTAGCGACGGGCGGTGAATGGCTGCGGGTTCTCCTCGTCAATCCAGCACCAGTCTGCCCTCCACTCCTCCCACTTGCCGCGGAATTCTCCCTCCAGATAAGTTTCCTTCTTGCCGGCCCTTGAGATCTAGGCGATTCCGCCGGATAGAGGCTCTCCTCTCTCTACTCGGGGTATGAAGAAGTGACGAAAGAGGGCTATGTTGGGATGGACTCCGACAAAGTTTTCACAGAGATGTGCGAAAACTGCCATGGTCAGAACGGCATTGGGGGTGAAGTTAAGGAGGTGGAATCCATAGGTATTCATGATGTCGCAGAAGAATTCAGAGAAAGGCGGGCAGAGCCCGCCGTAGAAGTACAGAGCGAAGAAGGGGTATCCATTTGGGGCCTTCTTCCAAGCGGCGGCAGGGAGTACCTTCGTGGCGGATGCGCTTGCGTCTCCGCCGACCAGAAGAGGTAGTAGTTCTCCCTCAGCTCCTTCACGGCAAGCTTGGGGGGGAAGACTGCCCGCTCCTTCCGCAGCACCGCAAGCCGCTGCGCCTCGGTCGACTTCACGACCTTCCCCTTGTCGGCTTTTGGAGCCATGGCGGAAGTGGTGGAGGAGGTCGACGGCGTTGGTGATGCTGGTGGCGATGGGGGGCGGAGCGCTGCTCTCTTTCGGCTTTGGGAAGACGAGGGAGCGGCGGAGATTTCTCAGATTGGAAGCAGTAATGGGCGAATGTGCGAACTGCCCCTGTTTCCCCTGCTTATAAAGAGGGAGGGGGCGGACGTTCCGCATTTCCGAATAAAATAACCACCCACGATCTCTCCCACGACGCTGCATTCAACGCGTGCCATTCGGGGAGGGCGCGGTGGATACGGAGAAAGATACGGCGTAACCTAGGCCGCGTGTGCCCGTGCCCTGTTTTGGGCCTGGCCCAACAGCGCTCGGCACCATGTATGGCCCAGGCCCGGGGGCTCCTGTCGGTGTACTAGAGTAGGGGTACCCTAGTATCCCGAACTTGTGCACGGGCAGTCGCAGCATCCCGCGGCAAGGCTTGCCGGGTGACCGCCAAGGTCCTCCGTGGTTCCCCTGGAGCCTTTTCAAGGAGACAAGACCCCGGCAAGAGGAGCTTGCCGGGAAGGCCAACTGAGGCACCTCAAGACCCCGGCAAGAGGAGCTTGCCGGGAAGGCCGCCCAACGCATCTTAAGGAACTTGCCGTGGCGCGTCACGCGTCCCGGCAAGGCCCGGTGAGCGACAAGCTCCCGGACGCGACAAGACAACGACTGCGGCAGGGCGCTTGCCACGGCAAGCCACCACTCCGTGCCCGCGCTCCAGCACATCCACCAACGTGTCGCTCTGGGACCCTTCCCAGCGTACATGGCGGGAGGCTGTGCAGCCAGCGGTGAGCGGTGGCAAGCGGCGCTGACAAGATTGCCGCCGTGGCGAGCGGTGGTGTCCCTGACGGTCCCTTTTACACTGTTTAGGCGACGCAGACGGGCATTTAAGGCCCTTGTCCCCTGCTGTCAGGGTTAGGTATGATACACTGTAGCAGGTAGCTGTACCAACCGCAGCACCTTTCCCTTTTTGCCCTTGTCTACGTTGCCACCTGTCGGTGACCCCTTGAGCATATAAAAGGAGGCCCATGCGCAACATAGG
>NC_041390.1:620386821-620433350 GCF_002162155.2 Triticum dicoccoides | reverse complement strand
GTGTACTGTAGCACTCAGCGATCCCGAGCAAGAAATCAATACAAACCACAAAGTAGGAGTAGGGTTTTACGCATCCGTGCGGCCCGAACCTGGGTAAACTGCTCGTGTGCTTCGCCTCGATCCGCTCTTTGCACGACCTCCGCCCCCGCCGAACCGAAAGGGACTCGCCCGCCGGTCCCATAGGTGCCCGTGGATCAGTACCCCGACATACTTATTGTTGCTATTTTTATTTATTTTATTAAGGTTTATTTATTTTATTTTATTATAGTTTATTTTATTTTATTATAGTTTATTTTATTTTGTTTCTACTTATTTATTTCATAAAAGTTTATTTTATTTTGTTTCTACTTATTTATTTTATAAAAAATATTTTATTTTGTTTTGTTTTATTTTGCTTCTACTTATTTATTTTATAAAACTTTACTTTATTTTATTATAGTTTATTTTATTTTGTTTCTATTTATTTATTTTATAAAAGTTTATTTTATTTTGTTTCTACTTATTTATTTTATTCTATTTTGTTTCTACTTATTTATAAAAGTTTATTTTGTTTATACTTATTTATTTTATTTTATTTTTTGCTTTTTGTATTTATTTTATGAAAATTATTTTTGCTTTTAATGTTTTTAATAACTTATTACAACTCCGGGCTTCTTGTGTGTTCAAATGCAACATTCAAAGTCACATCATCAATTTTCAACCCTTTCTGTCTTCATTTGTTATTTTTCATGCATTTACTAATTTTTTTAGCTATAAGAGCCTGAAATTGAAAAGCATTTCAAATGAACTACGAAAAGGTTGAAAGTTGGCATGGTATCATCATTTCACTCACATAGCATGTGCTGAAAAGTTGAGAGGGTTACGGCAAAAACTGGATGCACTTCGTGTACAAAACGGACAATCTGTTTCGAGATATCAAGGTTTCATACGGAAACTCGTCTGTTACAACAGGCATTTCAAATGAACTACGAAAAGGTTGAAAGTTGGCATGGTATCATCATAATAGTTGTGGAGAGAAAGTCTTCACTTTTTCTTCCCTTGTGTCCTTTGCTTATTGCGCCGTAACCATGGATAATCTTCATCGTTTATCAGGATGCTTGGGTCAGCCTTGACTTTGAAGGGAGGAATTTCATGAAACTTTTCATAATCTTCGGACATGTCTGTCTTGCCCTCCACTCCCACGATGTCCCTTTTTCCTGAAAGAACTATGTGGCGCTTTGACTCATCGTATGATGTATTCGCTTCCTTATCTTTTCTTTTTCTCGGTTTGGTAGACATGTCCTTCACATAGATAACCTGTGCCACATGATTGGCTAGGACGAACGGTTCGTCAGTGTACCCAAGATTGTTCAGATCCACTGTTGTCATTCCGTAATGTGGGTCTACCTGTACCCCGCCTCCTGACAGATTGACCCATTTGCACTTAAACAAAGGGACCTTAAAATCATGTCCGTAGTCAAGTTCCCATATGTCCACTATGTAACCATAATATTTGTCATTTCCCCTCTTGGTCGCTGCATCAAAGCGGACACCGCTGTTTTGGTTGGTGCTCTTTTGATCTTGGCCGATCGTGTAAAATGTATTCCCATTTATCTTGTATCCTTTGTAAGTCAGTACAGTCGAAGATGGTCCCCTGGACAACGAGTACAGCTCATCACAAACAGTGTCGTCACCTCTGAGATGTGTTTCCAACCAACTGCCGAAAGTCCTGATGTGTTCACATGTAATCCAATCGTCACACTGCTCCGGGTGTTTGGAGCGCAGACTGTTCTTGTGTTCATCGACATACGGGGTCACCAAGGTACAGTTCTGTAGGACTGTGTAGTGTGCTTGAGACCAAGAATGCATGTCCCTGCATATTATTGAGTCCCCTACAAGTGTGCCTTTTCCAGTCAGTCTCCCCTCATACCGCGATTTAGGGAGACCTATCTTCTTAAGGCCAGGAATGAAGTCAACACAAAACCCAATGACATCCTCTGTTTGATGGCCCATGGAGATGCTTCCTTCTGGCCTAGCACGGTTACGGACATATTTCTTTAGGACTCCCATGAACCTCTCAAAGGGGAACATATTGTGTAGAAATACGGGGCCCAGAGTGACAATCTCGTCGACTAGATGAACTAGGACGTGCGTCATGATATTGAAGAAGGATTGTGGGAACACCAACTCGAAACTAACACGACATTGCGCCACATCACTCATTAGCCTTGGTATGATTTCTGGATCGATCACCTTCTGAGAGATTGCATTGAGGAATGCACATAGCTTCACAATGGCTAATCGGACGTTTTTCGGTAGAAGCCCCCTCAATGCAACCGGAAGTAGTTGCGTCATAATCACATGGAAGTCATGAGACTTTAGGTTCTGGAACCTTTTCTCTGGCATATTGATATGTCTCCGTCGTATCTACTTTTCCAAACACTTTGCCCTTGTTTTGGACTCTAACTTGTATGTTTTGAATGGAACTAACCCGGACTGACGCTGTTTTCAGCAGAATTGCCATGATGTTGTTTTATGTGCAGAAAACAAATAATCTCGGAATGACCTGAAACTCCACGGAACATCTTAGAAAAAACAATAAAAATCCTCGCCAAAGATGAAGACCAGGGGGCCCACACCCTTTCCACGAGGGTGGGGGCGCCCCCCCTAGGGCGCGCCCCCTACCTCGTGGGCCCCCTGGAAACCCTCTGATGCCAACTCCATCTCTATATATTCGCTTTGGGAGAGAAAAAATAGGAAAGAAGAAATCATCGCGTTTTACGATACGGAGCCGCCGCCAAGCCCTAAAACCTCTCGGGAGGGCTGATCTGGAGTCCGTTCGGGGCTCCGGAGAGGGGGATTCGTCGCAGTCGTCATCATCAACCATCCTCCATCACTAATTTCATGATGCTCACCGCCGTGCGTGAGTAATTCCATCATAGGCTTGCTGGACGGTGATAGGTTGGATGAGATTTATCATGTAATCGAGTTAGTTTTGTTAGGGTTTGATCCCTAGTATCCATTATGTTCTGAGATTGATGTTGTTATGACTTTGCCATGCTGAATGCTTGTCACTAGGGCCCGAGTGCCATGATTTCAGATCTGAACCTATTATGTTTTCATGAATATATGTGAGTTCTTGATCCTATCTTGCAAGTCTATAGTCACCTACTATGTATTATGATCCGGCAACCCCGAAGTGACAATAATCGGGACCACTCCCGGTGATGACCGTAGTTTGAGGAGTTCGTGTATTCACTATGTGCTAATGCTTTGTTCTGGTTCTCTATTAAAAGGAGGCCTTAATATCCCGAAGTTTCCAATAGGACCCCGCTGCCATGGGAGGGTAGGACAAAAGATGTCATGCAAGTTCTTTTCCATAAGCACGTATGACTATATACGGAATACATGCCTACATTACATTGATGAATTGGAGCTAGTTCTGTGTCACCTATGTTATGACTGTTACATGATGAACCGCATCCGGCATAATTGTCCATCACTAATCCGGTGCCTACGAGTTTTCCATATACTGGTTCTCGCTTATTTACTTTTCCGCTGCTACTGTTACAATCACTACAAAATACCAAAAACATTACTTTTGCTGTCTTTACTTTTGTTGCCGCTACCGCCACTATCATATTACTTTGCTACTAAACACTTTGCTGCAGATATTAAGTTTCCATGTGTGGTTGAATTGACAACTCTGCTGCTAATACTTGAGAATATTCTTTGGCTCCCCTTGTGTCGAATAAATAAATTTGGGTTGAATACTACCCTCGAAATCTGTTGCGATCCCCTATACTTGTGGGTTATCAAGACTAATTTCTGGCGCCGTTGACGGGGAGCATAGCTCTATTCTTTGAGTCACTTGGGATTTATATCTACTTATCATTATGAAGAACTTGAGAGATCCAAAAACCAAGATCTATCCCTCAACTACGAGGGGAGGTAAGGAACTGCCATCTAGCTCGGCACTTGATTCACCTTCTGTTATGAGTAAGCTAGCGACACCTACACCTGCTTCTGCTATTCGTTCTGAAATGTCGCATGTTATTGATGATGCCACTTCTGCTATGCATGATACTTATGATGAAACTGCTTCTATGCCTGATACTACTATGCCCCTTGGTGAATTTCTTGATGAACAAATTGCTAGGGCTAGAGAAAAAGAAATTATTGAATCTAAATACAATGATGATAGTGATGATGAAAATATGCCTGTTATTCCTGAGGGCTATCTTTTTGATAAGGAATCTTCTGCCGCTATTTTTGCTTGCAAAGATACATATGAGTTTAAGAGGTTATTAATTAAATGGAACAAAGAATCACTTAGAGATAAAATGAGACCCGACCCTGCTTTTGCTACTTCACCTATATGTGTTCCTGATAAGGATTGTGAATTCTCTATTGATCCTGATATAATTACTTTGGTTGAATCTGATCTGTTTTATGGCTATGAATCTGAAACTGTTGTGGCACATCTTAGTAAGTTAAATGATATAGCTGGCCTGTTTACTAATGATGAGAGATCGCGTTACTTTTATATACTCAAAATATTTCTGTTCTCATTAAAGGGTGATGCTAAGATATGGTTTAATTCTCTTGATCCTGGTTGTGAGAGTAGTCCCCAGGATATGATTTATTACTTCTCTGCTAAATATTTCCCTGCTCATAAGAAACAAGCTGCTTTGAGGGAAATATACAACTTTGTGCAAATTAAAGAAGAGAGTCTCCCACAAGCTTGGGGGAGGCTTCTGAAGTTACTTAATGCTTTGCCTGATCATCCTCTTAAGAAACCCGAAATATTTGATATCTTTTATAATGGACTAACTGATGCTTCCAGATATTACCTGGATAGTTGTGCTGGTTCTCTTTTCAGGGAAAGAACACCAGATGAAGCTGAAATCTTATTGAATAATATGTTGACAAATGAAAATAATTGGGCACCTCCCGAGCCAGCTCCTGCTCCAATTGCTGAGTCTATTCCTAAACCAACTCCGAAGAAGAGAGGTGTTCTATTTCTCAGTACCGAAGATATGCAAGAGGTAAAGAAATCTATGAAAGAAAAATGTATTAAAGCTGAAGACGTTAAGAATTTACCTCCTATTGAAGAAATACCTGGTCTTAATTCACCGCCTGGTGAAGAAACTTATGATCTCAATTCTTTATTTATTGAAGAACCTCCTGACCCCGATATCCCGACACAGGTAGTAAAGGTAAATTCTCTCTATAGATATGATAAAGCTGAAGTTCCTCCTACTAAAATTGCTAGTCAGTGCTTGGATGAGTTTGATAACTTTATGTATAAGCAAGACGACTTCAATGCTTATTTTGGTAGACAATTAAAAGAAAATGCTTATATGATTAGATGCTTGGGTGATTACATGACTTATATTAAAGGTGAACTTAAACTTGTTAGCAAACATGCTTCTATGGTTACCACTCAAGTAGAACAAGTACTTAAAGCTCAAAAAGAAGCACTTGATGAAATGAATAGTAAGAAAAATGATTATGCTGTTAGAGTGGCTACTAGAACTGGTAGAATGACTCAGGAACCTTTGTATCCTGAAGGCCACCCTAAGAGAATCGAGCAAGATTCTCAAAGAAATAATATTGATGTTCCTAGTTCTTCTAAAAAGAAGAAAAAGAAAAATGATAGAACTGTGCAAACTTCTAGTGAACCTATTGCTGAACCACCTAATAATCCAAATGATATATCTATGTCTGATGCTGAAACACAATCTGGTAATGAACATGAACCTAATGAAAATATTAATGCTGATGTTCATGACGATGCTCAACCTAGTAATGACAATGATGTGGAAATTGAACCTGTTGTTGATCTTGATAACCCACAATAAAAGAATCGACGTTATGATAAAAGAGACTTTGTTGCTAGGAAACATGGTAAAGAAAGGGAACCTTGGGTTCAGACCCATACCTTTTCCTCCAAAACCATCCAAGAAAAAGGATGATGAGGATTTTGAGCGCTTTGCTGAAATGATTAGGCCTATCTTTTTGCGTATGAGATTAACTGATGTGCTCAAAACAAATCCTTATGCTAAATATATGAAGGATATCATTACTAATAAAAGAAAGATACCGGAAGCTGAGATTTCCACCATGCTTGCTAATTATACTTTTAAGGGTGGAATACCAAAGAAACTTGGAGATCCCGGAGTACCTACTATACCTTGCTCCATTAAAAGAAATTATATTAAAGCTGCTTTATGTGATATTGGAGCTGGTGTTAGTGTTATGCCTCTCTCTTTATATCGTAGACTTGACTTGAATAAGCTGACACCTACCGAAATATCTTTGCAAATGGCTGATAAATCAACTGCTATACCTGTCGGTATTTGTGAGGATGTGCCTGTTGTGGTTGCAAACGTTACTATTTTAAAGGACATTGTTATTCTTGATATTCCCGAGGATGATAGTATGTCTATTATTCTTGGAAGACCTTTTCTTAATACTGCAGGGGCTGTTATTGATTGCAACAAAGGCAACGTCACTTTTCATGTTAATGGTAATGAGCATACGGTACACTTTCCAAGGAAACAACCTCAAGTTCATAGTATCAATTCCATTGGAAAAATTCCATCGATTATATTTGGAAGTTTTGAATTTCCCCTTCCTACTGTCAAGAAGAAATATGTTATACTTATTATAGGGGATGTGCATATCCCCGTTGAGGTAACTTAGTGTTATTCGAAATTTCTTCGGTTTCATGATTATCGTAATGAGTTTGTTAACAAGACTTGATCAACCTTGTTAGTGGATTCTTTTTGATGAGCATGAGATGGATGAAACTAGAAGCACAAACTTCTGTACCCTCTCTATATTTTCTGTTATTTAGTAGAAATAAAGTAAAAATAGTATTTTTCTGTCTGTTTCCTGACTTATCCATGCAATATAAAAATATCCCCAAATTAAAAGTCCTCAGAATGTCATGCCAATTTAATATGATTTTTTCGGGAATATTTGAGGATTTGCTGTGCAAAAATTACCGCGGGAGGAGCTGCAACCTGGCCACGAGGGTGGTGGGTGCCCCCCCCCTATAGGGCGCGCCCCCTGCCTCGTGGGCCCACGGTGGCCCTCCTGCACTTATCCCAGCACCCATCTTCTTCCTCTGCCTCACACAAACCCGAAAAACCAACTCAAGCACGAGTTCCAACCACTTTTGCTGCGATTTTCGATCTCCTTGCTCAAAGCACATCTCGCCAAACTGCTTGGGGAGATTGTTCCTTGAAAATGATGAGGAGATTATTGAGGGGCTCATCGAGCCAAAGCTCGAAGGAAAAGGCACCGAAGCCTAAGTATAATTTGCCGTGCACCACGGAGATTCGGGCGTGTGAATGGCCTTCTGATGATTTCTTGAGAGCAGCCGGTATCTATGAAGATTTTCATGAATTGGCTCACAATGCAGGCCTCACCGCTTTCCTCCACGACCAATGCAATTAGTATTTCTTACTCACAAATACCTTTGTGCAAAACTTTTATTTTCATCCTAGGAACTCACCACCTACGGTGGAATTTCATTTATATGATGAGCCTAAGGAGATGTCACTTCATGATTTCTGTTGTATTTGTTTAGTCCCTTTTGAGGGCAAGACAGAAGAACCAAATCATGATGATGTGGAGGGATTTATTAATAATATCACTGTAGGAGAAACCAGGAAGGTTTCCGATGCACGAATCACTAGCATACATTTTCCTGTTTTATGTTACTTTGCATTATTTGCTAGTCGTTGTTTAACTGGACGCGGAAACTGTGGAAACCTTAGTATCCCTGATTTAATTATTCTACTCCAAGCTTTATACATTGATACCACCTTTAGTATGGGCAGTATTATTGCTAGACGGTTAAATATGAACCGTACTAAGGGCCCCATCTTTGGAGGCATTTATGCTACACGCCTAGCGGCACATTTAACATACCTATTAGGCATGCTGAGAAGGAAGAAAAGGTGCTACCCCGTGTTTATCTAGATCATAAAAGTATGGTGGCACATGATTTTATTGTTAAGAATAGGGCAGGAGAGCTTAAATATCAATTGTTCTTTAATAAACATCATCCTGAGACTATTACCTTGCCTGCTCCTTCTTTGTTTGATTTGACTGCAGGCACGTACCTTGTTCCTTTGGCAGCTATTCACACCTACCGGAACCCTGCACCAGCTGAGGAGCCAGAACTGGAACCACAATTTGATCCTCCACGACAGTCTAACTATCAGTGGGATCCGGAGATGATTGCCAGCCAGTGGCAATATGAGCCTTCTTCTTCCTCATCACAGTACGACCCCAACAACTATTATTATGGATATCCGCCAGGCCAGCCATGGCCATAGACCAACTTAGGCCAAAAGCCTAAGCTTGGGGGAGTACGTATTTCTCACCGACATTACATTTATGTTCACACACACTCATTGCCAGATGTCGGTGCTCATACTTTTTCATTGTATTATCCATGCTAGTTTATTTTCCTTTTTATGCTTTCTTCTTATGTGTTTAATAAACCTTAAGAAAAAAACAAAAAAATAGTTCTAGCTTTTAATTAATTTACTTCCCATGCATGTAGTAATAATTAAAAAGAAAACCCAAAAATATTTCCCATTCTTCTTTTGCTTGTTGGGAGCTTTCCCGTGTAAATAGTTTTTATTTCCTTTCTTTTCTTTGGGGGTCAGTAGGAGAAGACCATAATTAAATTGTTGAAGTGGCTCTTATATGCATTATTGTTGAATTAACCCAAGAGCCCATATTGCCTTGTCTTCTCATGTTTATTGAATGCTCGCAGATTCCAGCTTAGTCCAATGCACGCACACTCTTATTATTATTCACACCGTTCGGTCGTGCAAGTGAAAGGCAATTATGATGATATATGATGGACTGACTGAGATGAGAAAAGCTGGTACGAACTCGACCTCTTTTGTTTTTGTAAATATGATGAGTCCCTCGTTCTTGATTCAGCTTATTATGAATAAACATGTTTGCAATGATAATTAGAGATCGTAGTGCTTGTGCCATGCTTGATTAGCTATGAGTTATAATGATTTACCTTGTGTGCCAACATGCTATTAAGATGGTTATGATGTGGTGTGATGGGGTGGTATCCTCCTTTGAATGATTTAAGTGACTTGACTTGGCACATGTTCACGCATGTAGTTGAAACAAATCAACATAGCCTTCACGATATTTATGTTCATGGTGGATTATATCCTACTCATACTTGCATCCAATGTTTATTAATTTTAATGCATGTACATGGCTGTTGTCGCTCTCTAGTTGGTCGCTTCCCAGTCTTTTGCTAGCCTTCACTTGTACTAAGCGGGAATACTGCTTGTGCATCCAATCCCTTAAACCCCAAAGTTATTCCAGATGAGTCCACTATACCTTCCTATATGCAGGATCTACCTGCCGTTCCAAGTAAATTTGTATGTGCCAAACTCTAAACCTTCAAATAAACATTCTGTTTTGTATGCTCGAATAGCTCATGTATCAACCAAGGCTGTCCTTATCTTCCGTGTTAGGCGGGTTATTCTCAAGAGGAGTGGACTCCGCTCCTCACTCACGAGAAAATGGCTGGTCATCGGGATGCCCAGTCCCATGCTTTATGCAAACTAAATCAAAATTAACTGCAAACAAAACTCTCGCTGGGACCTGATATATGTTGGAGGCACTCGTTGTTTCGAGCAAGCCATGGATTGATGTTTGTTGGTGGAGGGGGAGTATAAACTTTAACATTCTGTTTGGTAACCGCCTATAATGTGTTTAGCATGGAAGATATCACCATCTCTTAGTTGTTACGTTGACAATGAAAGTATACCGCTCAAAATACAATTTATCTCTATTGCAAAACCGAGTTTTGGCACCTCTACAAATCCCTGCTTCCCTCTGGGAAGGGCCTATCCATTTACTTTTATGTTGAGTCATCACCCTCTTTTAAAAAAGCACTAGCTGGAGAGCACAGCTGTCATTTGCATTCATCACTGTTAATTTATATTGGGTATGACTATGATTGGATCTCTTTTACCATGAATTACAATGTCTAGTCAGTCCTTGATCTTTAAAGGTGCTCTGCATTTATGTTTTGCAGTCTCAGAAAGGGCTAGCGAGATACCATCTTGTTATATCATATTATGATTGTTTTGAGAAAGTGTTGTCATCCGATATTTATTATTATGACTTGATAGTTGATTATGCTATTGATATGAGTAATTATGAGACCTGAGAATTATTGCAAATGTGGTTAGTTATGATCTATGCTGAAAACTTGAATGCTGGCTTGACATAGTTACAACAACAAGAGCAAAGAGAGTTTGTAAAAGTTTTTCTTTCTTTCTTTCAGTTTGTCAACTGAATTGCTTGAGGACAAGCAAGGGTTTAAGCTTGGGGGAGTTGATACGTCTCTGTCGTATCTACTTTTCCAAACACTTTTGCCCTTGTTTTGGACTCTAACTTGTATGATTTGAATGGAACTAACCCGGACTGACGATGTTTTCAGCAGAATTGCCATGATGTTGTTTTATGTGCAGAAAACAAATATTCTCGGAATGACCTGAAACTCCACGGAACATCTTAGAAAGAACAATAAAAGATCCTCGCCAAAGATGAAGACCAGGGGGCCCACACCCTTTCCACGAGGGTGGGGGGCGCCCCCCTAAGGCGCGCCCCCTACCTCGTGGGCCCCCTGGAAACCCTCCGACGCCAACTCCAACTCTATATATTCGCTTTTGGAGAGAGAAAAATAGGAGAGAAGTCATCGCGTTTTACGATACGGAGCCACCGCCAAGCCCTAAAACCTCTCGGGAGGGCTGATCTGGAGTCCGTTCGGGGCTTCGGAGAGGGGGATTCGTCGCCGTCGTCATCATAAACCATCCTCCATCACCAATTTCATGATGCTCACCGCCGTGCGTGAGTAATTCCATCGTAGGCTTGCTGGACGGTGATGGGTTGGATGAGATTTATGATGTAATCGAGTTAGTTTTGTTAGGGTTTGATCCCTAGTATCCATTATGTTCTGAGATTGATGTTGCTATGACTTTGCCATGCTGAATGCTTGTCACTAGGGCCCGAGTGCCATGATTTCAGATCTGAACCTATTATGTTTTCATGAATATATGTGAGTTCTTGATCCTATCTTGCAAGTCTATAGTCACCTACTATGTCTTATGATCCGGCAACCCCGAAGTGACAATAATCGGGACCACTCCCGGTGATGACCGTAGTTTGAGGAGTTCGTGTATTCACTATGTGCTAATGCTTTGTTCTGGTTCTCTATTAAAAGGAGGCCTTAATATCCCTAAGTTTCCAATAGGACCTCGCTGCCACGGGAGGGTAGGACAAAAGATGTCATGCAAGTTCTTTTCCATAAGCACGTATGACTATATACGGAATACATGCCTACATTACATTGATGAATTGGAGCTAGTTCTGTGTCACCCTATGTTATGACTGTTACATGATGAACCGCATCCAGCATAATTATCCATCACTGATCCGGTGCCTACGAGTTTTCCATATACTGGTTCTCGCTTATTTACTTTTCCACTGCTACTGTTACAATCACTACAAAATACCAAAAACATTACTTTTGCTGTCTTTACTTTTGTTGCCGCTACCGCCACTATCATATTACTTTGCTACTAAACACTTTACTGCAGATATTAAGTTTCCAGGTGTGGTTGAATTGACAACTCAGCTGCTAATACTTGAGAATATTCTTTGGCTCCCCTTGTGTCGAATCAATAAAATTGGGTTGAATACTACCCTCGAAAGCTGTTGCGATCCCCTATACTTGTGGGTTATCACATATTTGTTATTCCCTTTATATTCGACGAGAAGCTAGTCGGGACCTTCATACTGAGCAGGCATTCAAAGAAGATTTCCTTCTCTTCTTTGGTAAGAGCATAGCTGGCGGGACCTTCATACTGCTTTGGAGGCATGCCGTATTTTTCATGCAAACGTTGCAGGTCCTCCCGTGCCTCAGGTGTATCTTTTGTCTTCCCATACACGCCCAAGAAGCCTAGCAGGTTCATGCAAAGGTTCTTCGTCACGTGCATCACGTCAATTGAAGAGCAGACCTTTAGCTCTTTCCAGTAGGGTAGGTCCCAAAATATAGATTTCTTCTTCCACATGGGTGCGCATCCCTCAGCGTCAGTCGGAACCGATAGTCTGCCGGACCCTTTCCAAAGATTACATGTATATCATTGACCATAGCAAGTACGTGATCACCGGTATGCATGGCGGGCTTCTTCTGGTGATCTGCCTTGCCTTTGAAATGCTTGCCTTTCTTTCGACATTGATGATTAGTCGGAAGAAATCGACGATGGCCCAGGTACACATTCTTCCTGCATTTGTCCAGGTATATACTTTCGGTGTCAGCTAAACAGTGTGTGCATGCGTGGTATCCCTTGTTTGTCTGTCCTAAAAGGTTACTGAGAGCGGGCCATGATACGTCTCCATCGTATCTACTTTTCCAAACACTTTTGCCCTTGTTTTGGACTCTAACTTGCATGATTTGAATGGAACTAACCCGGACTGACACTATTTTCAGCAGAATTGCCATGGTGTTATTTATGTGCAGAAACAAAAGTTCTCGAAATGACATGAAACTTCACGAAACATCTTTTCGGAAATAATAAAAAATCCTTGCAAAAGATGAAGACCAGGGGGCCACCGCCTGTCCATGAGGGTGGAGGGTGCCCCCCCCTAGGGCGCGCCCCCTACCTCATGGGCCCCCTGGAGCTCCTCCGACCTCAACTCCAACTCTATATATTTGGTTTCAGAGAGGAAAAAATCAGAGAGAAAGATTCATCGCGTTTTACGATATGGAGCCGCCGCCAAGCCCTAAAACCTCTCGGGAGGGCTGATCTGGAGTCCGTTCTGGGCTCCAGAGAGGGGAATCCGTCGCCATCGTCATCATCAACCATCCTCCATCACCAATTTCATGATGCTCACCGCCGTGCATGAGTAATTCCATCGTAGGCTTGCTGGACGGTGATGGGTTGGATGAGATTTATCATGTAATCGAGTTAGTTTTGTTAGGGTTTGATCCCTAGTATCCACTATGTTCTGAGATTGATGTTGCTATGACTTTGCTATGCTTAATGCTTGTCACTAGGGCCCGAGTGCCATGATTTTAGATCTGAACCTATTATGTTTTCATCAATGTATGAGTGTTCTTGATCCTATCTTGCAAGTCTATAGTCACCTACTATGCGTTATGATCCGGCAACCCCAAAGTGACAATAATCAGGACCACTCCCGGTGATGACCGTAGTTTGAGGAGTTCATGTATTCACTATGTGTTAATGCTTTGGTCCGGTACTCTATTAAAAGGAGGCCTTAATATCCCTTAGTTTCCATTAGGACCCCGCTGCCACGGGAGGGTAGGACAAAAGATGTCATGCAAGTTCTTTTCCATAAGCACGTATGACTATATTCGGAATACATGCCTACATTACATTGATGAACTGGATCTAGTTCTGTGTCACCCTATGTTATGATTGTTACATGATGAACCGCATCCAGCATAATTCTCCATCACCGATCCATTGCCTATGAGCTTTCCACATATTGTTCTTCGCTTATTTACTTTTCCATTGCTATTATTATCATCACTCAAAATACCAAAAACATTACTTTTGCTACCGTTACCACTACTATCATATTACTTTGCTACTAAATATTTTGCTGCAGATATTAAGTTTCCAGGTGTGTTTGAATTGACAACTCAGCTGCTAATACTTGAGAATATTCTTTGGCTCCCCTTGTGTCGAATCAATAAATTTGGGTTGGATACTTTTCCCTCGAAAACGGTTGCGATCCCCTATACTTGTGGGTTATCAAGACTTTCTGGCGCCGTTGCCGGGGATCATAGCTCTATTTTTTGAGTCACTTGGGATTTATATCTGCTTATCATTATGAAGAACTTGAGAGATCCAAAAACCAAGATTTGTCCCTCAACTAAGAGGGGAGGTAAGGAACTGCCATCTAGCTCTGCACTTGATTCACCTTCTATTTTGAGTAAGCTTGCGACACCTAAACCTGCTTCTGCTATTCGTTCTGATATGTCACATGTTATTTATGATGCCACTTCTGCTATGAATGATACTTATGATGAAACTACTTCTATGCTTGATACTACTGTGCCACTTGGTGAATTTCTTGATGAACAACTTGCTAGGGTTAGAGAGAATGAAAATATTGAATCTGATAATATTGATGCAAGCGATGATGAAGACTCTTCCCCTAATAATGAATCACTTGTTATTCCTGAGGCTTATGTTTTTGATAAGGAAGCTTCTTTAGCTATTTTAGCTGGCAAAGATAGATACGAACTTAAGAGTTATTAGCTAAATGGAGTAAGAAATCCCTAAATGCTAGAATGAAACCTGACCCTGCTTTTGTTACTTCACCTATCTTTGTTACTGATAAAGATTATGAATTCTCTGTTGATCCTGATATAATTACTTTGGTTGAATCTGATCCTTTTCATGGCTATGAATCTGAAACTGTTGTGGCACATCTTACTAAATTAAATGATATAGCCACCCTGTTCACTAATGATGAGAGAACTCGCTACTTTTATATCCTTAAAATATTTCCTTTCTCATTAAAGGGTGATGCTAAGATATGGTTTAATTCTCTGGATCCTAGTTGTGTGTGTAGTCCCCAGGATATGATTCATTACTTCTCTGCTAAATATTTCCCTGCTCATAAGAAACAAGCTGCTTTAAGGGATATATATAATTTTGTGCAAATTGAAGAAGTGAGTCTCCCACAAGCTTGGGGAGGCTTCTACAGTTACTTAATGCTTTGCCTGATCATCCTCTTAAGAAAAATGAAATACTTGATATCTTTTATAATGGAGTAACCGATGCCTCCAGAGATTACCTGGATAGTTGTGCTAGTTCTGTTTTCAGGGAAAGAACGTCGGATGAAGCTGAAATTCTATTGAATAATATGTTGAGAAATGAAAATAATTGGACACTTCCCGAGCCTATTCCTAAACCAACTCCGAAGAAAAGGGGTATTCTATTTCTCAATCCTGAAGATATGCAAGAGGCAAAGAAATCTATGAAATAAAAGGGTATTAAAGCTGAAGATGTTAAGAATTTACCTCCTATTGAAGAAATACACGGTCTTAATTTACCGCTCGTTGAAGAAACTTATGATCTTAATCCTCCGCCTATTGAAGAAACTCATGGTCTTGATAACCCGACACAGGTAGTAAAGACCTTTTTTGAATACTGCAGGGGCTGTTATTGATTGCACTAAAGGCAATGTCACTTTTCAAGTTAATGGTAATGAGCATACGGTACACTTTCCGAGGAAACAACCTCAAGTTCATAGTATCAACTCTATTAGAAAAATTCCATCAATTATATTTGGAGGTTTTGAATTTCCTCTTCCTACTGTCAAAAAGAAATATGATATTCTAATTATTGGGGATGTGCATATCCCCGTTGAGGTAACATAGTGTTATTCGAAATTTCTCTGGTTCCATGTTATTCGGAATGAGTTCGTTAACAAGACTTGATCAACCTTGTTAGTGGATTCCTTTTGATGAGCATGAGATGGATGAAACTAGAAAGCACAACTCTCTGTACCTTCTTTTTATTTTATGTTATTTGTATTAAATAAAATAAAATAAGCATTTCCCGTCTGTTGTCTGAATATCCGTGCAATATAAGAATACCCCGAAAATAGAAGTTCTCCAAATGCCCTGAAATTTAAATATGATTTTTTGTGGAATATTTGAGAATATCTGGAACTTAGAACACAGCAGGGGGATCAACCACCTGGCCACGAGGGTGGAGGGCGCGCCCTACCCCCTGAGCGCGCCCCCCTGCCTCGTGGGCCCACGATGAACCTCCTCCACTTATTCCTGCACCCATACACTTCTTCTTCCTCCCACAAACACGAATATCCTGCTCAAGCACGAGTTCTAGCTCATTTTGCTGCCATTTTCGATCTCCTTGCTCAAAGCACCTCTCACAAAACCGCTTGGGGAGATTGTTCCTTGGTATGTGACTCCTCCATTGGTCCAATTAGTTTTTGTTCTAGTGCTTTATTCATTGCATATTTTTGCTGCTTAGGTGACCTTGTTCTTGAGCTTGCATGTCAAATTTATATGGTCACAAGTAGTTTTGATGCATGATATAGGCTCCAGACACTTGTAGGAGTAGTTGCTATCAATATTATTGAGTTTGGTTCACTTATTTTGATGTTACTAAAAATTTCAGAATTTTTCAGAGGAAGAAATATGTTTAGGAAAATGTACCAAAGTGGTTCTTCAAGGAAGCAAAGACCCAGGCTTGCAATGCGTGATGTTGATGGAGAGCCACCAAGAGGCGCTCCAGTGCGTCCTTGTGAATGGCCTTCAGAAGACTTCATGGATCGAGCGAGTATTAAGGAAGAATTTAACGCATATTTGCATAACGCTGATCTTATGGACTTCGAGGAAGAAAAATGCCATCGGTATCACTATCTCACTAGTTCCTTCGTGAGGAGGTTTGAATTTTCATCTTCACGCAATTCTCCAACTGTCCTGTTCGATCTTTATGAAAAAATATTATACTATGGACTTAGAAGATTTTACCACTGCTTGCAAACTTCCACAATGGGGTATTATTAGGGAACCTCGCAAATATGAATTTAGAGACTTTCTTGCTAGTATAATTGTGGGGGAATCTAGAGATATAACACAAGCTACCATAGGGAGCATTCACTTTCCTACTATACATTATTTTGATCTCTTCATTGGTAGATGCATAATGTCACATGTGTGTCCCTGACCTCAGTATTCTTAGGAGTGCTGTGTTAGGGGATAAATCTTATAACTTGGGAACCATTGTTGCACGTAGGTTGCATCTTAATAGATTTAATGGAGATTTCTTTGGTGGAATTTATGCAACCCGCATAGCTGATTTTCTGGGTATAGCCATACGTGAGGATGATATTGAGTTGCCTCCTGCTTATTTAGATTATGAGGCTATGGTTCGTCATCAGTTTGTTGAGTGGAACGATCAGTTCCTCCAGTACCGACTAATCTTTGACAGACGATGCACCTATCACGTCGCTCTCCCTGCTTCTACTTTCTTTGACTTTCAGGCAAAAGGAAGATATGTTATTACCAGAGAGGAGGCAGATGAGTACGAGAGGAGAGCGGAGGCCGCTCGTCGCCACGCTGCAGCTCAGGAGGCGATAGCCGCTGCATCGCAGTACGACCCCAACTATTACTATGGATATCAGCCAAGCCAACCATGGCCATAGACCAACTTAGGCCAAAAGCCTAAGCTTGGGGGAGTATGTATTTCCCACCGACATTACATTCATGTTCACACACTCATTGCTAGATGTCGGTGCTCATACTTTTTCATTGTATCATCCATGCTAGTTTATTTTCCTTTTCATGCTTTCTTGTTGTGTGTTTAATAAACCTTAAGAAATGCCAAAAAAATTAGTTGTAGCTTTTTATTAGTTTACTTTCCATGCTTGTAGTAGTAATTAAAAAGAAAACCCAAAAAGATTTCCTGCTCTTCTTTTGCTTGTTGGGAGCTTTCCCTTGTAAATATTTTTATTTCTTTTCTTTTCTTTGGGGGTCGATAGGAGAAGACCAAAATTAAATTGTTGAAGTGGCTCTTATTTGCATTATTGTTGATCTGACAAAAGAGCCCATATTGCCTTGTCTTCTTCTGCTTATTGAATGCTTGCAGATTCCGGCTTAGTCCAATGCACGTGCACTATTATTATTATTCACATTGTTCGGTCGTGCAAGTGAAAGGCAATTATGACGATATATGATGGGCTGACTGAGATGAGAAAAGCTGGTGTGAACTTGACCTCTTTTGTTTTTGTAAATATGATTAGTTCATCGTTCCTGATTCAGCCTATTATGAATAAACATGTTTGCAATGACAACTGGAGATCATAGTTTCTTGTGTCGTGCTTGATTAGCTATGAGTTATAATGGGTTAACTTGCATGCCAACATGCTATTAAAATGGTTGTGATGTGGTATGATAGGGTGGTATCCTCCTCTGAATGATTTAAGTGACTTGACTTGGCACATGTTCATACATGTAGTTGAAACAAAATCAACATAGCCTTCACGATATTTATGTTCATGGTGGATTATATCCTACTCATACTTGCATTCATTGTTGATTAATTTTAATGCATGTTCATGACTGTTGTCGCTCTCTAGCTGGTTGCTTCCCAGTCTTTTGCTAGCCTTCACCTGTACTAAGCGGGAATACTGCTTGTGCATTCAATCACATAAACCCCAAAGTTATTCCACATGAGTCCACTATACCTTCCTATATGCGGTATCTACCTGGCGTTCCAAGTAAATTTGTATGTGCCAAACTCTAAACCTTCAAATAAATATCCAGTTTTGTATGCTCGAATAGCTCATGTATCAACTAGGGCTGTCTGTATCTTCCATGTTAGGGCTGTCTGTATCTTCCATGTTCAAGTACAACTCTCTATGCCTTCTTTTTATTTTCTGTTATTTGTATTAAATAAAATAAAAATAAGTATTTCCCGTCTGTTATCTGAATATCCGTGCAATATAAAAATACCCCGAAAATAGAAGTTCTCCAAATGCCCTGAAATTTAAATATGATTTTTTCTGGAATATTTGAGAATATCTGGAACTTAGAACACAGCAGGGGGATCGACCACCTAGCCACGAGGGTGGAGGCCGTGCCCTACCCCCCTGGGCGCACCCCCTACCTCGTGGGCCCACGGTGGACCTCCTCCACTTATTCCTTGTCGTTGCCGGGTTGCTTCAACTAATGGCCTTAGGTATCAATGTCGATGGCATTAATCCTTTCGGGGAGCAGAACAGCAACCACCATTTCCATTCCACAGCTGTAAAAGTTCTTCAACTAATGGCCTTAGGTATCAATGTCGTTGCCGGGTTGCTTAGGGCCTTGGATGAGAACTGGCATCATAATGAACTTCCGCTTCATGCACATCCAAGGAGGAAGGTTATACATACATAGAGTCACGGGCCAGGTGTTGTGATTGCTGCTCTGCTCCCCGAAAGGATTAATGCCATCCGCGCTTAAACCAAACCATACGTTCCTTGGGTCACCTGCAAACTCAGCACAGTACTTTCTCTTGATTTTTCTCCACCATGACCCGTCAGCGGGTGCTCTCAACTTCCTGCCTTTCTTACGGTCCTCTCTGTGCCATCGCATCAACTTGCCATGCTCTTTATTTCTGAACAGACGTTTCAACCGTGGTATTATAGGAGCATACCACATCACCTTCGCAGGAGCCCTCTTCCTGGGGGGCTCGCCGTCAACATCACCATGGTCATCTCGTCTGATCTTATACCGCAATGCACCGCATACCGGGCATGCGTTCGAATCCTCGTATGCACCGCCGTATAGGATGCAATCATTAGGGCATGCATGTATCTTCAACCTCCAATCCTAGAGGGCATACGGCCTTCTTTGTTGCGTACGTACTTTCGGGCAATTCGTTATCGTTTGGAAGCTTCTTCTTCAATATTTTCAGTAGCTTCTCAAATCATTTGTCAGACACAGCATTCTCTGCCTTCCACTGCAGCAATTCCAGTACGGTAGCGAGCTTTGTGTTGCCATCTTCGCAATTGGGGTACAACCCTTTTTTGTGATCCTCTAACATGCGATCGAACTTCAGCTTCTCCTTTTGACTTTCGCACTATGTCCTTGCATCGACAATGACCCGACGAAGATCATCATCATCGGGCACATCGTCTGGATCCTCTTGATCTTCAGCAGCTTCCCCCATTGCAGCATCACGGTATTCAGGGGGCACATAGTTGTCATCGTCCTCTTCTTCTTCGTTGTCTTCCATCACAACCCCTATTTCTCCGTGCTTCATCCAAACATTATAGTGTGGCATGAAACCCTTATAAAGCAGGTGGGTGTGAAGGATTTTCCGGTTAGAGTAAGACTTCGTATTCCCACATATAGGGCATGGACAACACATAAAACCATTCTGCTTGTTTGCCTTAGCCACTTTGAGAAAATTATGCACGCCCTTGATCTACTCAGAGGTGTGTCTGTCATTATACATCCATTGCCGGTTCATCTGCGTGCATTATATATAATTATGTGTGTTAAAAGTAAGAAAATTGGAAAAGTATCTATCTAAAGTAAGAATTGTTTTTCTTTCAGAAAGAAGATAAGAACAAGAGGCTCACCACGGTGCTGCCGACAACGAGATCAGCGCGGGCGATCAACGGCGGTGAAGACGGGGACGGGACGGGACGGACCGCTAAACCTATGCAAAACTCGGGGAAAATGGAGCTTGGAGGTCGAGCTTCGAGAGGAGAAAACTTAACTAGCGTGGCTCGGGCATTCCATCGAACACCTCATGTGCATAGGAGGTGAGCTAGAGCACCCAAGTGCCCTCCCCTCGTCGGCCAAAAAATAGAGCACTGTGGAGTGCTCTGCTCGCCGGGGAGGGGGTATATATAGGCAACTCATTTGTCCCGGTTCGTGGATGGAACCGGGACTAAAGGACCCCCTTCTATCCCGGTTCGAGCCACGAACTGGGACCAATGTATGTGGGCCAGGAGTGAGGCCCATTGGTCCCGGTTCGTGCCTAGAACCGGGACAAATGGGTCCAGACGAACTGGGACCAATGCCCACGAGGCCCCGACCAGCCCCCTGGGCTCACGAACCGGGACGTATGCCCCCATGGGTCCCGGTTCGTGGCTGAACTAATGGGCTGGCCAGGCCCCAACCAAAGCCTTGTTTTCTACTAGTGTTACCAGCAACGTCTTACTTTGATTCGGTGCTATTGTTGGATGAAGCGGACCGGACCGACATTACATGACCGCGTTCACGAGACTGGTTCTACAGACGTGCTTCGCACACAGGTGGCTAGTGGGTGTCAGTTTCTCTAACTTTAGTTGAATCGAGTTTGACTACGTCCGGTCCTTGTTGAAGGTTAAAAAAGCACACTTGACGAAAAATCGTTGTGGTTTTGATGCGTAGGTAAGAACGGTTCTTTCTAGAAGCCCATAGCAGCCACGTAAAACTTGCAACAACAAATTAGAGGACGTCTAACTTGTTTTTGCAGGGCTTGTTGTGATGTGATATGGTCAAGACATGACGAGATATAAATTGTTGTATGAGATGATCATGTTTTGTAACCATTATCGGCAACTGGCAGGAGCCTTATGGTTGTCGCTTTATTGTATGAAATGCAATCGCCATGTAATTTTTTACTTTATCACTAAGCGGTAGCGATAGTCGTAGAAGCAATAGTTGGAGAGATGACAACGATGCTACGATGGAGATCAAGGTGTCAAGCCGGTGACGATGGTGATCATGACTGTGCTTTGGAGATGGAGATCAAAGGCACAAGATGATGATGGCCATACCATATCACTTATTTTGATTGCATGTTATGTTTATCTTTCATGCATCTTATTTTGCTTAGTATGGCAGTAGCATTATAAGATGATCTCTCACTGAATTTCAAGGTATAAGTGTTCTCCATGAGTATGCACCGTTGCTACAGTTCATCGTGTCGAGACACCATATGATGATTGGGTGTGATAAGCTCTATGTTCACATACAACAGGTGCAAGCCAGTTTTGCACACATAGATAATACTCGGGTTAAACTTAACGAGCGTAGCATATGCAGATATGGCCTCGGAACACTGAGACCGAAAGGTCGAACGTGAATCATATAGTACATATGATCAACATAGTGATGTTCACCGTTGAAAACTACTCCATCTCACGTGATGATCGGACATGGTTTAGTTGATATGGATCACGTGATCATTTAGATGACTAGAGAGATGTTTATCTAAGTGGGAGTTCTTAAGTAATATGATTAATTGAACTTTAATTTATCATGAACTTAGTACCTGATAATATTTTGCATGTCTATGTTGTTGTAGATCAATGGCCCATGCTACCGTTCCTTTGAATTTTAATGCATTCCTAGAGAGAGCTAAGTTGAAAGATGATGGTAGCAACTACACGGACTGGGTCCGTAACTTGAGGATTATCCTCATTGCTGCACAGAATAATTACATCCTGGAAGCACCGCTAGGTGCAAGACCCACCACATGAGCAACTCCGGACGTTATGAACGTCTAGCAGAGCAAAGCTGATGACTACTCGAATAGTTCAGTGTGCCATGCTTTACGACTTATAATCGGGACTTCAACGACGTTTTGAACTTCATGGAGCATATGAGATGTTCCAGGAGTTGAAGTTAATATTTCAAGCAATTGCCCGAATTGAGAGATATGAAGTCTCCAATAAGTTCTATGTTAGGGAACGTAGCAGAATTTTAAAATTTTCTACGCATCACCAAGATCAATCTATGGAGTCATCTAGCAACGAGGGAGAGGGGAGTGCATCTACATACCCTTGTAGATCGCGAGCGGAAGCGTTCAAGAGAACGGGGTTGATGGAGTCGTACTCGTCGTGATCCAAATCACCGATGACCTAGCGCCGAACGGACGGCACCTCCGCATTCAACACACGTACGGTTGGGAATACGTCTCCTCCAACTTGATCCAGCAAGGGGGAAGGAGAGGTTGATGAAGATCCAGCAGCACGACGGCGTGGTGGTGGAAGCAACGGCGATCTCGGCAGGGCTTCGCCAAGCTTAGCGAGAGGGAGAGGGAGGCGCCAGGGGCTGGGGTGCGGCTGCCCTCCCTCCCCCCACTATATATAGGACCCCTAGGGGGCACCGGCCCTAGGAGATGGGATCTCCAAGGGGGGGCGGCGGCCAAGGGGGGTGGCTTGCCCCCCAAGCCAAGTGGGGCGCCCCCCACCCCTAGGGTTTCCAACCCTAGGCGCAGGGGAGGCTCAAAGGGGGCGCACCAGCCCACTAGGGGCTGGTTCCCCTCCCACTTCAGCCCATGGGGCCCTCCGGGATAGGTGGCCCCACCCGGTGGACCCCCGGGACCCTTCCGGTGGTCGGTACAATACCGATTACCCCCGAAACTTTCCCGATGGCCGAAACCTGACTTCCTATATATAAATCTTCACCTCCGGACCATTCCGGAACTCCTTGTGACGTCCGCGATCTCATCCGGGACTCCGAACAACTTTCGGGTTACCGTATACTAATATCTCAACAACCCTAGCGTCACCGAACCTTAAGTGTGTAGACCCTACGGGTTCGAGAGACACGCATACATGATCGAGACGACTCTTCGGTCAATAACCAACAGTGGGATCTGGATACCCATGTTGGCTCCCACATGCTCCTCAATGATCTCATCGGATGAACCACGATGTCGAGGATTCAATCAATCCCGTATACAATTCCCTTTGTCAATCGGTACGTTACTTGCCCGAGACTCGATCGTCGGTATCGCAATACCTCATTCAATCTCGTTACCGGCAAGTCACTTTACTCGTACCGCATTGCATGATCTCGTGATCAACCACTTGGTCACATTTAGCTCATTATGATGATGCATTATCGAGTGAGCCCAGAGATACCTCTCCTCATATGAAGTGACAAATCCCAGTCTCGATTCGTGCCAACCCAACAGACACTTTTGGAGATACCCGTAGTGCACCTTTATAGTCACCCAGTTACGTTGTGACGTTTGGCACACCCAAAGCACTCCTACGGTATCCGGGAGTTGCACAATCTCATGGTCTAAGGAGATGATACTTGACATTCGGAAAAGCTATAACGAACGAACTACACGATCTTTGAGCTATGCTTAGGATTGGGTCTTGTCCATCACATCATTCTCCTAATGATGTGATCCCGTTATCAATGACATCTAATGTCCATAGTCAGGAACCATGACTATCTTTTGATCAACGAGCTAGTCAACTAGAGGCTCACTAGTGCCGGGGTTTCTGATCCACGGGCACCTATGGGACCGGCGGACCGGGTCCCTTTTGGTTCGGTGGGGGGCAGAGGTTGCGCAAAGAGCAGATCGAGGCGAAGCACGCGGGCGGTTGGTCGTGCGAAGGGAAAATCGAGGTGAAGCACGCGAGCGATTTACCCAGGTTCGGGCCGCACGGATGCGTAAAACCCTACTCCTGCTTTGTGGTTTGGTATTGATTTCTAACTCGGGAGCGCGGAGTGCTACAGTACACGCCGGCGGCTCACAAGACTGAGCGCGGGTGTGGGGAAGTGGCTTCCTCCCGAAGGCTCTCAAAATGGCCGACCCCCCTCTACGTTGCACACGGGCCACCTTTTATACTCAAGGGGTTACCGACATAGAGCAACGGGGGCCAAGGGAAAAAATGGAAAGGGTGTCGTAGTAGGGGCAGCTAGGAGCTGTAGCAGGCACAGCTACCCGCTACAGTGCTATCATACCTAACCCTGACGGCAGGGGACAAGGGCATTAAATGCCCGTCTATGTCGCCTAAACAGTACCGAAAGGGGCTTGCTAGAGACGGCACCGTTTGCCACGATGGTTATCTCGTCAGCGCCTGCTCGCCACCTCGCACCCCTAGCTGCGCGACCTCCTGCCACGTGTGCTTGGGAGGGGCCCCCAGAGCGACATGTGGTGGTTGTGCTGGAGCGCGGGCTTGGAGAGGCGGTTTGCCGCGGCAAGCGCCTTGCCGCGGTTGTTGTCTTGTCGCGCCCGGGAGCTTGTCGCCCACCGGGTCTTGCCGGGGCGCGCGGCGCGCCGCAGCAAGTTCCTTGGAATGCCTTGGATGGCCTTCCCGGCAAGCGCCTCTTGCCGGGGCCTTGGGACGCTTCTAATGGCCTTCCCGGCAAGCTCCTCTTGCCGGGGTCTTGCCTTCTTCCCGGCAAGCTCCTCTTGCCGGGGTCTTGTCTTGAGTACTTTGTTCTTGAATGGTCTTCAGAGGGACCACGGAGGATCTTGGCGGTGACCTGGTGGGCCTTGCCACGGGACGCTGCGACTGCCCGTGCACAAGTTCGGGGTACTAAGGGTACCCCTACTTTAGTACACCGACAGGAGCCCCCGGGCCTGGGCCAGACACGGTGCCGAGCGCTGTTGGGCCAGGCCCAAAACAGTGCACGGGCACGCGCGGCCTAGGTCACGCTGCACGTCCCTCCGCTTCCACCACGCCCTCCCCGAACGGCACGCGTCAGATGCGGCGTCGTGGGAGAGGTCGTGGGGTTTCTTTACTCGGAAATGCGGAACGTCCGCCCCCCCCTCCCCCTTTATAAGCAGGGGAAACAGGGGCAGTTGGGCCACTCGCCCATTGCCGTTCCCAATCTCAGAAATCTCCGCCGCTTCCTCGCCTCCCCAAAGCAGAGAGAAAGAGAGAGCAGCGCTTCTCCCCCCACCGCCGCCAGCACCACCAACGCCGTCGACCCCCTCCACTGCTTCCGCCATGGCTCCGAAAGCCGACAGGGGGAAGACCGTGAAGACGACCGAGGCGCAGCGGCTCGCGGCGCTGCGGAAGACGCGGGCCGTTTTCCCCCCTAGGCTCGGCGTGAAGGAGCTGAGGGCGGACTATTCTCTGTTCTGGTCGGCGGAGACGCGCGCGCATCCACGCACAAGGGTTCTCCCCGCCGCAACCTGTAAGACTGCTCCAAATGGGTATGCCTTCTTCGCGTTGTTCTTCTATTGCGAGCTCTGCCCGCCCTTCTCTGATTTCTTCTGCGACATCATGAACACCTATGGATTCCACCTCCTCGACTTCACCCCCAACGCCGTTCTGACGATGGCAGTTTTCGCGCATCTCTGCGAAAACTTTGTCGGAGTTCTTCCCAACGTAGCCCTCTTCCGCCATTTCTTCACTCCTCGAGTAGAGAGAGGAGAGCCTCTATCCGGCGGGATCGCCTGGATCTCGAGGACCGGAATGAAGGAGACCTATCTGGAGGGAGAGTTCCGCGGCAAGTGGGAGGAGTGGAGGGCTGATTGGTGCTGGATTGTCGAGGAGAGTCCGCAGCCTTTCACCGCCCGGCGCCAAACCCCGGTGGCGCGCGGCGACGACTGGAGCGACCTGGCCCCGGAGGACGACAGGCTGGAGATCGCCGTTACCAGGATCCTGCGCCTGCGGAATGCCGGGCTCATTGTCGGCGCGGTTGGTGCAGACTTCCTCCGCCGCCGCATCGCCCCCCTGCAAGAGCGGGGGAGGCCAACTTGGGAGTTCAAGAACGCGACAGACATTATGAGGCTGCGGCCGGGCCTCAACTACAACTTCACAGTTCTGGAGCTCCACGCGATGCTGCAGGAGCTGTTCAGATATGACCCCCAGCATCCCGAGGTGTTCAGGTTGCCGTGGGGCGTCGTGCCATTGTGCAACAACTCCGCGCTCAACCGCATCCGTGCAATGATGCCGGAATGCGACTCGCACGGGATTGTGCCAACTTGGCGGGAGCCTGCCGACGAGGTCGTGCATCAGTTCTTCGATGACTTGGTGGAAGTGGCAGTTCGTGCCGACGAGAAGGACGGCCTTACCCGCGACACCACCGACACGGAGATGGCGCGCATCGCCACCAGGCTGGAGGAGGCGGCAGAAGCCGCGGGCGAGTTTGGGTTCACCACCGCGGAAGCAGACGCGGCAGAAGTGGCGAGTTGTGGCGAGCAAGGGGAGCCTGCCGGCAAGGAGGGACTTGCCGGGCAAGACGCCAAGCCGGGCGAGCCTGCCAAAGATACGGGCAGCTCGCGGCAAATCGACTCCTCTTCCTCCTTGCCTCCGGACAGCCCACCACAAGCAGAGCCCCCAACGCCGCCCAGAAGGCGTCTCCGCAAGGTTGGCGACGAGGCGGAGCGGCAAGCGGGTCAATAGTCGCCACGCCGCGTGACGCGCTCGACCACGGCAAACACCATTGCCGCGGGAGCGCCTCATGCTACGACGGCAACTGGAGCGGGGTCCAGCCGGACCACCGCTTCGGTCCCTGCCGCTTCCCGTGCCGCGTCGACAGCCGGAGCAGGGTCTTCTCAGACCGCCACCACTGCTCCCACTAAGCGGCCAAGGGAAGCTTCTCCTCCGCCTCCTCGCTCTGGGAGCGCGCCGGGCTTTGACTTCTCCGCGCCGAGCTCCGACGAGGAGGATGAAGAAGAGTAAGCTTCTCTTGCTGCACTCGCATTTCTTCGGTTTTTGCTGTTGTTCTTGTTTCTCAATTGCTTTTCCCTGAACCTGCTCCTTTTTAGGACTCTGGCCCAGAGAGCGGCAAAGAGAGCTAAGGCCCCGGTGGTCATCATCGAGGACGTGCCCACTGCAACAACAGGTGGCGCGCCCGAGACAACCTTGCCGGACCTGGCGACTTTCCTCCATGGCAGCCCCCAGCGTAAGTGTGTGAACTATTTGCCACGATGAGGCGTGCATGGGTACTTGTCTTTGCTGATATCTGCTTGTTGCCTTGTGTAGGAGCAGAGCAGCCTCACCAGGAGCGTCCGGAGACAGCCCCCGGCATGCCATCTGCTTCAACTATGCCGCCCAGGGAAAATTCTCCGGCAAGAGATTCTCCGGCAGGGGGTGGCTCTCCGGCAAGGGGAAGCTCTCCGCCAAGGGATGGCACCAGCATCCCCCCAGCGGCAGAGACCATGGCCACCGAGCCCAGCACAGGTAATCTTCTTGCTTCAAAACTTCCCTTGGGTTCTTCTTCTTCTGATCTTCTTGAGTTTTTGGCTGGATCTTGTTTGACTCTTCCCCCCTTTGCCGGCCATCAGATCCATCCGCTATGGAGCGGATGGAAACAGAGGTCGCCGCCGACGAAGCTGCCGGCGCTGGGGACGCCGCCGGCGCCGAGGCCGCCAAGGCCGGCGCCGCAGCAACTAGCGAGGAATCTGGCGATCGTACTGACGGCCCTGAGGCCGCAGGAGCGCCAGGCGCTACGCCGACCGCCGACCCATCCGCCGAAGCCGCGGCGCCAAGCACCGAGGAGCCCCAGCCGAGCGCTTACTTGAAGGCCGGCAAAGGCGTCTTCATCAACCTCCCCTGGGCTTCGAGCTCCAGGGCGCCGGTCGAGGGGGAGATCTTCGACGGAGAAGTGCTTGCCTCCGCGGGGTTGAAGCTGGTCGACGCGCCAAGCAGCAGCAGCGACGAGCCCGAGGAGGAGCGGCTTCTGCGCAGGTTGATGTCGCTCTACCGCACGCGACAAGCCAAGCTGGAGTCCCGCGAGGCGCTTGTCACGAAGGCGGGAGCAGACATTGAGAAGCGCGCAGAAGAGCTCGCGGGTTTCCACCAGGAAGCCGTCCGATCCTTGGCAGAGGAGCGGGAGCAGCTCGCCGAAGCACGGAAGGCCTTTCTCCTCGAGAAGGCCGAAGCCGAGGAGCTGCAGCGACTTGCCGCCGTGAAGCTAGCCGCGGAGGAGGGCGAGCAGGCGCAGCGGAAGGTCAACCTCGACGCTCACGAGGAGGAGCTTGCCGCGCGCGAGGAGAAGCTGGGCGGTGCCCTCAAGCAAGCGGAGGACGCTGCCGCCGCTGCCGAGGCCGCCAAAAAGGTGCTGGAGATGAAGGTGGTGCAGCTGGAGGCTGACCGCAAATCATATGGCGAAGAGCTCAGCGCCGCCAAGGACTCCAACGCTGCCCTCGAGTCGAGGCTGGTCGCTTTGACCAAGGCGCTCGATGGCGCCAAGGAGCGGGAGGCGGCCCTGAAGAAGGAGATCGATGCCGACAAGGCGTTGCTGGAGAGTGCTGCCACCACCCAAAACGCCTTTAGGGATACGGTGGAGCACTGGACGGAGTGCCTCGTGAACACCGCCGGGGACATCGATAAGGAGCTGGCGCAGCTGGGGGTGGAGGACTTCGGGTACTCCTCCGACGAGAACCTCCAACCTAGCGCCAAGCTCACTATGTTCTTCCAAGGCGTGGTGACGGCGCTCTAGCGGCTCTGGGATGAGATCCCGAAGCGGCTGGCCGACGAGTCGCGCGAGATCTGTGCGGGAGCCCTTCAGAAGGTGTTGATGAAGGTGGCCTTCCGCAATCCAGGCCTCCGCCTCCACAACGTCCTCAGATCCTTGCCGCCTGATATCGATCAGGAAGAGCTCAAGGCCCTTGTCGCACCCATTATGGACAAGGTGAGCGGGATCAAGAGGGTCGAGGGCGACCGCATCGACTAGGCCGCCGGCTTCCTTCTTTCCTTGTCGCTGCTAGCTATGTCATAGAAAACATTTATTAGAGCTGCGACAAGCTATTTTGTAATATAACTTTCTTCTGGGTAGCCATTGCAATGTTATTCCCTTTACTTGATTCCTCCCTTTGTATGTTTTTGCCCTACGCTTTTAGGGAACTTGCCGGTGCAGGCATCCAAACCGCGAGCGCTGGGCGCGGAACTGGCGGTGCCGCTACCGGCAAGAAACCTTGTCGCAGCCAGTTGCAGCTCACTTAAGTTGCTGAGCGGGGCTCGAAGCAAAGTAAGGGCGCGGCTAGTTAAGCAACTAGCCGCAGCTAACTTACGTTGTTGAGCAGGCTCAAAACAATGCAAGGGCGCGGCTAGTGTAGCAACTAGCCGCAGCTCACCTAATGTTGTTGAGCGAGCTCGAAACAACGCAAGGGCGCAGCCAGCTACGAGTTGGCTCCTCCGCGCACAGGTTTCCCATACAAAGTGCAGTCGTTCAAGGGAGATAACTTAAAATTTTAAAAATTTGGCTGCTCAAACTTTGGCAACTTAGCTTTTCTGTCGTTTGCTTCCCGGCAAGACGGAATTCTTGAACGACGCCTGGTCCATACCCTTTTCTTCTCCCTTCCCCCCCGGCAAACTTGTGGGCGAGGGAACCTTTCTTTCCTTGGAAGAAAAGAAAGAAGAGAAAATAAAGATATAGAGCCTTGCGGCTCGTTATCGCTTACCGTGGGGTTGGTGCTGCGCAAATGTCAGATCATATATGCCAGAAAATAGAAAGCATAAAATCGACAAAATGTGCGGAGCACGCGAGCTCTGCTGCGCACGGGATCTGCGCCCGGCTTTGTACAAAGGATCACATGCAACTGCGGCAAGACTTTGTACAAAGGGGTGGTTGCCGGACAGGGTCCGACAACCGCGCCTTACGGGTAAAACTTACGAAGATGCTCGATGCTCCAGGAATTACTCACTTGGATGCTATCTTCGGTCCCAAGGCGGACAGCGCCGGGCCCTGTGACTCGTTTCACCCGGTAAGGGCCTTCCCACTTCGGCGTCAACTTTGTGTGTTTTTACCCCACGCTTTTAGGGAACTTGCCGGCGCAGGCACCAGGGTCGCGAGCGCTGAGTGCGGAACGTCAGCAGGCTGCTCGCGGTGCCGCTACCGGCAAGAAACCTTGTCGCAGCTAGCTGCAGCTCACTTAAGTTGCTGAGCGGGGCTCGAAGCAAAGTAAGGGCGCGGCTAGTTAAGCAACTAGCCGCAGCTAACTTACGTTGTTGAGCAGGCTCAAAACAATGCAAGGGCGCGGCTAGTGTAGCAACTAGCCGCAGCTCACCTAATGTTGTTGAGCGAGCTCGAAACAACGCAAGGGCGCAGCCAGCTACGAGTTGGCTCCTCCGCGCACAGGCTTTCCACACAAAGTGCGGCCGTCCAGGGGAGATAACTCAAAAATTAGAGATCTGGTTGCTCAGGCTTTGGCAACTTATCTGTTCTGGTTGTGTTGACATGCATGGTGGTCTTGGCGCTCCGAGATCCACCAGCTCGATCTTGATCCAGCAAGTGCATGGTACCGTGAGTACCATGACGTTGCCGGTCCCGCGCCTCCTGAAATTGGCGCGGAGCATGCACGGACGCCGAGGTCTTGGAGTGCGCCCGGTCATTGTGGGAGCCGGTCACGCCGCCGATGGGCAGCGCGGCCTTGCCCTGGGACCTGGCAGCACCGTGGGTTCCCTCGTTGATGCGTGCCCTTCCGCCGGCGCCTGCCCCACCATCCATTTGCTCCGGCGGTGGGTGGCTCGGCGCGGACGGAGCAGCTGCCTCCGAAACTTTCTTCTTCGGCGGCATGTTGATGAAGATGGTGAAGATCGATGAAGAAGATGAAGATCTAGCCCGCAAGAACGCCGGATCTGATTCACACAACTTCGACGCCCCCTACCTGGCGCGCCAGAGATGCCGGGGTTTCTGATCCACGGACACCTATGGGACCGGCGGACCGGGTCCCTTTTGGTTCGGCGGGGGGGCGGAGGTTGCGCAAAGAGCAGATCGAGGCGAGGCACGCGGGCGGTTGGTCGTGCGAAGGGCAAATCGAGGCGAAGCACGCGAGCGATTTACCCAGGTTCAGGCCGCACGGATGCGTAAAACCCTACTCCTGCTTTGTGGTTTGGTATTGATTTCTAGCTCGGGAGCGCGGAGTGCTACAGTACACGCCGGCGGCTCGCAAGACTGAGCGCGGGTGTGGGGAAGTGGCTTCCTCCCGAAGGCTCTCAAAATGGTCGAACCCCCTCTACGTTGCACACGGGCCTCCTTTTATACTCAAGGGGTTACCGACATAGAGCAACGGGGGCCAAGGGCAAAAATGGAAAGGGTGTCGTAGTAGGGGCAGCTAGGAGCTATAGCAGGCACAGCTACCCGCTACAGTGCTATCATACCTAACCCTGACGGCAGGGGACAAGGGCATTAAATGCCCGTCTGTGTCGCCTAAACAGTACCGAAAGGGGCTTGCTAGAGACAGCACCGTTTGCCACGATGGTTATCTCGTCAGCGCCTGCTCGCCACCTCGCACCCCTAGCTGCACGACCTCCTGCCACGTGTGCTTGGGAGGGGCCCCCAGAGCGACACGTGGTGGTTGTGCTGGAGCGCGGGCTTGGAGAGGTGGTTTGCTGCGGCAAGCGCCTTGCCGCGGTTGTTGTCTTGTCGCGCCCGGGAGATTGTCGCCCACCGGGTCTCGCCGGGGCGCGCGGCGCGCCGCGGCAAGTTCCTTGGAATGCCTTGGATGGCCTTCCCGGCAAGCGCCTCTTGCCGGGGCCTTGGGACGCTTCTGATGGCCTTCCCGGCAAGCTCCTCTTGCCGGGGTCTTGCCTTCTTCCCGGCAAGCTCCTCTTGCCGGGGTCTTGTCTTGAGTACTTTGTTCTTGAATGGTCTTCAGAGGGACCACGGAGGATCTTGGCGGTGACCTGGCGGGCCTTGCCGCGGGATGCTGCGACTGCCCGTGCACAAGTTCAGGGTACTAAGGGTACCCCTACTGTAGTACACCAACAACTAGGGACGTGTTGTGGTCTATGTATTCACACATGTATTATGATTTTCGGATAACACGATTATAGCATGAACAATAGACAATTATCATGAACAAGGAAATATAATAATAACCATTTTATTATTGCCTCTAGGGCATATTTCCAATAGTCTCCCACTTGCACTAGAGTCAATAATCTAGTTACATTGTGATGAATCGAACACCCATAGAGTTCTGGTGTTGATCATGTTTTGCTCTAGGGAGAGGTTTAGTCAATGGATCTGCCACATTCAGGTCCGTATGTACTTTACAAATCTCTATGTCTCCATTTTGAACACTTTCACGAATGGAGTTGAAGCGACGCTTGATATGCCTGGTCTTCCTGTGAAACCTGGGCTCCTTGGCAAGGGCAATAGCTCCAGTGTTGTCACAGAAGAGAGTCATCGGTCCCGACGCATTGGGTATGACTCCTAGGTCGGTAATGAACTCCTTCACCCAGACTGCTTCGTGTGCTGCCTCCGAGGCTGCCATGTACTCCGCTTCACATGTAGATCCCGCCACAACGCTTTGCTTGCAATTGCACCAGCTTACTACCCCACCATTCAAAATATACACATATCCGGTTTGTGACTTAGAGTCATCCAGATCTGTGTCGAAGCTAGCATCGACGTAACCCTTTACGACGAGCTCGTCGTCACCTCCATAAACGAGAAACATATCCTTAGTCCTCTTCAGGTACTTCAGGATATTCTTGACCGCTGTCCAGTGTTCCATGCCGGGATTACTTTGGTACCTTCCTACCAAACTTACGGCAAGGTTTACATCAGGTCTGGTACACAACATAGCATACTTGATAGACCCTATGGCCAAGGCATAGGGGACGACACTCATCTTTTCCCTATCTTCTGCCGTGGTCGGGCATTGAGCCGTGCTCAATCTCGTACCTTGCAATACAGGCAAGAACCCCTTCTTTGACTGATCCATATTGAACTTCTTCAATATCTTGTCAAGGTACGTACTCTATGAAAGACCAATAAGGCGTCTCGATCTATCTCTATAGATCTTGATGCCTAATATGTAAGCAGCTTCTCCAAGATCCTTCATTGAAAAACACTTGTTCAAGTAAACCTTTATGCTTTCCAAGGATTCTATATCATTTCCCATCAACAGTATGTCATCCACATACAATATGAGAAATGCTACAGAGCTCCCACTCACTTTCTTGTAAATGTAGGCTTCTCTATAAGTCTACGTAAACCCAAACGCTTTGATCATCTCATCAAAACGAATGTTCCAACTCCGAGATGCTTGCACCAACCCATAGATCAAGCATTGGAGCTTGCACACCTTGTCAGCATTCTTAGGATCGACAAAACCTTCCGGCTGCATCATATACAATTCTTCCTTAAGGAAACCATTAAGGAATGCCGTTTTGACGTCCATTTGCCATATCTCATAATCATAGAATGCGGCAATTGCTAACATGATTCGGACGGACTTCATGGCTTCCAGCCATTTGTCGGAATCTGGGCCCGCCATCGCTTCATAGTTCGAAGGTTCACCGTTGTCTAACAACATGATTTCCAAGACAGGGTTGTCATACCACTCTGGTGCGGAACGTGTCCTTGTGGACCTACGAAGTTCAGTAGCAACTTGATCTGAAGTTCCATGATCATCATCATTAACTTCCTCTCTAGTCGGTGCAGGCACCTCAGGAACATTTTCTTGAGCTGCGCCACTCTCCGGTTCAAGAGGCAACACTTCATCTTGTTCTACTTTCCTCCCACTTACTTCTTTCGAGAGAAACTCTTTCTCTAGAAAGGATCCATTCTTGGCAACAAAGATCTTGCCTGCGGATCTGAGGTAGAAGGTATACCCAATAGTTTCTTTAGAGTATCCTATGAAGACGCATTTTTCCGACTTGGGTTCGAGCTTTTCAGGTTGAAGTTTCTTGACATAAGCATCGCATCCCCAAACTTTTAGAAACGACAGCTTAGGTTTCTTCCCAAACCATAATTCATACGGTGTCGTCTCAACGGATTTCGACGGAGCCCTATTTAAGGTGAATGCGGCAGTCTCTAAAGCATAGCCCCAAAATGACAGCGGTAGATCGGTAAGAGACATCATAGATCGCACCATATCCAATAGAGTGCGATTGCGACGTTCGGACACACCATTACGCTGAGGTGTTCCAGGCGGCGTGAGTTGTGAAACTATTCCACATTTCCTTAAGTGTGTGCCAAATTCGTGACTCAAGTATTTTCCCCCACGATCTGATCGCAAGAACTTGATTTTTTCTGTCACGTTGATTCTCAACCTTACTCTGAAATTCCTTGAACTTTTCAAAGGTCTCAGACTTGTGTTTCATTAAGTAGACATACCCATATCTACTCAAGTCATCAGTGAGGGTGAGAACATAACGATAGTGTAGGATCGAAAGTATGTCTAGAGGGGGCTGATTAGACTACTTGACCAAATAAAAACTTAACCTTTTCCCAATTTTAGTTCTTGGCAGATTTTAGCTAATTTAGGACAAGTCAAGCAATCATCACATAATTCAAGTAAGCATGCAAAGAGTATATAGGCAGCGGAAAGTAAAGCATGCAACTTGCAAGAATGTAACGGGAAGGGTTTGGAGAATTCAAACGCAATTGGAGACACGGATGTTGTCGTGGATCTAAGTCTGACAGTAGAGTGGGGGTAGGTATGGAGAGGCAAGGTTCTAGCTATGGAGAGGTTGTAAACACAAGAGATGTACGAGTTCAGGCCCTTCTCGGAGGAAGTAAAAGCCCTACGTCTCGGAGCCCGGAGGCGGTCGAGTGGATTATGTGTATATGGATTACAGGGTGCCGAACCCTTCTGCCTGTGGAGGGGGGTGGCTTATATAGAGTGCGCCAGGACCCCAGCCAACCCACGTAATGAAGGGTTTAAGGTAAATTAAGTCTGGGGCGTTACTGGTAACGCCCCACATAAAGTGTCTTTACTATCATAAAGTCTACTTAATTATAGACCGTTGCAATGCAGAGTGCCTCTTGACCTTCCGGTGGTCGAGTGAGTCTTCGTGGTCGAGTCCTTCAAGTCAGTCGAGTGAGTCCCTCGTAGGTCGACTGGAAGGTGATCTCTTCTAAGGGTGTCCTTGGGCAGGGTACTTAGATCAGGTCTGTGACCCTACCCTAGGTACACGACTCCATCATTAGCCCCCGAATGGATTGAGGCTTGAGTGATGAAGGAGTTGATGCTGTTTCTGATTAGCCTTCGCATACTGGTCGTGCGTTGTTTTGAACCAAAAAATCTCTTTGTTGATAGTGAACAACCTTTCTTCAGTCGACTCGATCCATTCTTTTCCTTCGTCGAGTGATCTTTTGGACTTCGCCGATTTCCGAGCGACGGATCGCAAGAAATCCCGCGTTTGGCAGACCGATCTGCCGTTCGCGGATTCCGCGGGATGCGAAATTTGGGGAAGCGCGCGAAGCGGGGCGGACCGCGGTGTTCCGACGGGACAGGGCATAGACGCCTCGATTCCCGCGCCGCTTTTTTCGCCACGTATCACGTCCGCGTAACTGTTCAGGATATGATTAGATCGACCGGGCCCACCTGTCATCCACTCGGAAGGGATCTTATAAATGCGCCCGGCGAGGGTTTTTTGAACAGTGCCTCAGCATTCTCTCTCTGGTCCCTTCGTCTCCGCCCAACGCGCTCGCTCTCGCCTCCGCACAACTTCCCCTCGCGCGTCCCGCCGGCAGCCATGGTCAAGGAGAAGACGGCGGCGTTGGAACGTGCGAAGAAGGCGTCAGCGACGGAGAAGGCGAAGGGGAGATCCACCAGTCGTGGCGGGTCTTCGTCTAGATCTCGCCTGCCGAAAGGCTGGGTCCAGGGAGATTGGATCCAGTCGACCATCACGGAGAAGGATCTCCTTGACATGGCCAACGAGGGCCTGATCCCTCATGGAGCTGCGAGGCTTCCGGGGAAAGAGTGGCAGCCCCAGCCGGAAGAGGGTGAGTGCGTGCTTCTGGCTACCCATGTCGACCGTGGATTTTCTTTGCCGCCGAGCATTTTCTTCCGTGGTTTCTTGAACTTCTTTGGAGCGCAACTCCACCACTTCACCCCAAATTCTATCGCCTATCTTGCCGCGTTTGTGTCCATGTGTGAGAGTTTTCTGGGTTGTCGACCGCACTAGGGCTTGTTCAAGCACATATTCACGTGTCGCTCTCAGACCGTGAAGAAGGCGAGCCCAGGCGACAAAAAAACCCGAGTCGTCCAAATGTGTGGGGGTCTGGGGATCCAGGTGAGGAACAAGAGCACCTTCCCAGCCATGACATTTCCCGAGTCAGTCAGAGGCTGGCAGTCGACCTGGTTCTACTGCCAGGATCAGTCGACGTCGGGGCAGTCGAGTGGACTCCCTCAGTTCACCATGGGCCGAGTGAATAAGCCCTCCTCTCTGAAGGTGATTCCGGAGGAGAAAGCTGACGTGAAGATGCTGATGGAGCGTGTAGTTCAGTTGGTTCGGGAGGGAGTGACGGGTATGGATCTCCTGGAGGTTTTTCTTAGGCGTCGTATCCAGCCTCTTCAGTTCCGGAGCCATTGCATGTGGTTGTACTGCGGGACTGAGGATGTGACTCGGGTCAATCCAGAAGCAGTCGACGATGCCACTCTGGAAAGGTGGATGGCTGTTGTTACTGGGAACAAGGATAACCCTCGCGGAGCCAGAAGGATTCCACCACTCGACCACCACAGTGATCCAGACAATGTATGTCTGCTCCACTTCCCATTGTATTCTTGTCACATCTATTTCTGTTTTCTCTGCCGATCGGTCGACTGATCTTTGTCTTGATGTCTATCAGGTCCTCACTGAGTTGTACTCGATGCCCAATGGAGCACAGGCTCCGACTGAGGAGGGAGAAGCGAGCGGGGGTGAGAGCCAGGAGGAGGAGTGGGACTCGGACGCCGCTGAGGATGATGATGACGACGATGACGATGATGATGACGATGAGGAGGACGAAGAAGAGGAGGAGGAGGAGGTCGCACCACCGCGCTCGGAAAGGCGGTCGAAGCTTGTCCATGACCCTGCGACTGAACATGGCAAGGGGGTTGCGACTGTTACACAGTCGACCAAGCACCCTCGGACCACCTCTCCGGCGCCGACTGAAAAGGCGTCGAAGCAGCCCAGGGCGGCCTCGTCAAAGCCGACCAAGCTCCTGCCGAAGATGAAGGTGTCCATCCCCACCATATCAGGGTAATCATGCTGCTTAAGTCTTCTTGTTTTGTGCGAACTTTATCTCTGGTTGGCGCTGGAGTTAGTCGACTGATTCTTTGGAGTTGCAGTGCTGCTACTTCTGAGACCTCGGCCCGGGCTGACGACCATGAGATGGAGGACGCAGCAACCTCAAAACCTGGTACTATACTCTTAACACAGTTTCTAGTCGACTGACTCATGATCTCTAATTCTGATTCTTTTCTGTAGCTCCATCCAATGTTGTTATCACTCTCCCTGATGATGATGAAGATGAGGAACTGCTGAAGCACAGAAGGAGTAGGAAAGCATCTGCCGGCAGGGTGCCCTAGGATGTGACGGTGCCTGAGACTCTGGTTGCGGAGGAGGAGAACACCACTCGACACACTGTGTCCTTCGCAGATCCACTGACGAGTGCTCTGCAGCCCTCCCTCTTCACGACGCACCACGTCCCAGAGGACCAAGCTGGCGCCGCGAAGGAGGCGATACGCCAGGCAGGGATCATGATGGAGCAGTTGAAGACCATCCGGGATGCGAGCCAGGTAGCTTACGATGCCAGTTCCGCCCTTCAAAGCAATGTTCAGGTCAGTCGACCACCGCTTGTTCTGTTAGGATATGCCATCAAAAACTTTTCTTTCAAGAATTTATAGTAATCACCCACTGGGTGTGTCGATTTAAACTCCGTGTTAGCGGGGGCACGCTGAGTGCACCCGCTGGGTGTAGTCCCCAAGGCTAAGGTCAACTGCTGGCAGTCGGCCTTAGGCTTTATAAGTTCAGTCTTTCCGTCATTCGACTATAGCGAATGGATTTCGCAAACCGGTGGGGGCACGCTGAGTGCACCCACTGGGTGTAGTCCCCAAGGCTAAGGTCGACTGCTGGCAGTCGGCCTTAGACTTTATAAGTTCAGTCTTTCCGTCATTCGACTATGGCGAATGGATTTCGCAAACCGGTGGGGGCACGCTGAGTGCACCCACTGGGTGTAGTCCCCGAGACTGTAGTCGACTGCTTGCAGTCGATTACAGTCTTAAAGAATACATCTTGTTTTTTTTGAGGTCGACTGGTCGACTCTGTCTTCAATAGGATTAGTGGGGGCACGCTGAGTGCACCCACTGGGTGTAGTCCCCGAGACTACGGTCGAATGCTTGTATTCGGCTGTAGTCTTAGAAACGCATGATTTTTCCTGTTCCACTCGGAAGTGAATTATCTTTGACATTTAGTCGATTGATTCTTCGCAGAGATCCTGTGACCTTGCGGCTCGCTACACTGAGCTGGAAAACAAGCACATTCAGCTCGAGCTGGATTTGAAGCTGGCTCAGGAGAATCTGACGAAGGCAAAGGAGGAGACCAAAGGTATGTTTGGTGAGACCTCGACGACTGCTTTTTCCCTTTATTTGTTTCAAAATCTGATCTTGCTGTAACTTGCAGGTAAGGTGAAGGAGGCCCAACAGAAAAAAGACCTTGAACTAGCTGAGAAGATCAAGCTTGCTGACGAGAAGTTAGCTTCAGTCACCAAGCTTGAACAAGAAAATACCAATCTGAAAGCTGCTCTTGGGAAGAAAAATGATCTGGAGGCCTTCCTGAGTGGTCTTGCCAAGAAGCTGTTCCTTATGCTTGAAGGTAAACCTTTATGCTCAACAATCATTTTCAACTGTAATTTTTCCATTCGACCATTGCCTTGACTCGGTGATCGCCCTTGCAGAATTTTGTCAAGACTTTGAAGAAGAGACTAGCCGGCTGGAACCAAACCTTGACCCCGTCAATTCTCCGGTGAACGACGAAGTTGCTATGAATGTTTTCCGACTGGAGTCCCGTGTTGCAGCTGTCGTGGACTATCTTGCAAGGCTGAAGGTCGCCACATCTCGCATCGACTCAACGCTCTGGCCCAGGGAGACACTCCAGCACGACCTCGAGTCGCTGATGGCTCGCTTGAACACGGTCCCTGGTTGAGTGCAGGAGTGGAAAAAGTCCTCGGCTCGGTGCGGTGCAGATGTTGCTCTATGTCTGGCCCGAGTCCACTGCAAAGATGTGTGAGAAGACAAGCTGGCGGCCCTCCGGGTGGCCAACACCAAGAAACACGACTTCAGGTCCTTTATGGAAACTTTCATTGCTGCTGCCACTCGGATCGCAGATGGAATTGATCTTGATGAGTTTGTTGCACCTTCCAGCCCTCCACAGGAGGGGTAAAAAACTTCTTTTAAGCTCGACGCTTTAAATTTGCCTCGGTATGCCGAGTGGGGTTGTAACCGATAAACCTTAACAGGCTTAGCGCCTGAGCACTTTCGGTTCCTTTAGGTATCGTTCCGAACTTGAATTTGATGTTTGAACATGATTGCTTTTGGCTTGAAATGTCTTTTGCAGGTTCAAAGCAAGACGCTCACTGCAGTCGACTTATTCCTTAATCCACTTAGGCGAGCACTGGGCTGCAGCTAAGCCCCCGAGTGAGAGGTTTGCTCTTCACTCGGTAGGATTTTTATATCTTAGGCGAGCACTAGGCTGCAGCTAAGCCCCCGAGTGAGAGGTTTGCTCTTCACTCGGTAGGATTTTTATATCTTAGGCGAGCACTGGGCTGCAGCTAAGCCCCCGAGTGAGAGGTTTGCTCTTCACTCGGTAGGATTTTTATATCTTAGGCGAGCACTGGGCTGCAGCTAAGCCCCCGAGTGAGAGGTTTGCTCTTCACTCGGTAGGATTTTTATATCTTAGGCGAGCACTGGGCTGCAGCTAAGCCCCCGAGTGAGAGGTTTGCTCTTCACTCGGTAGGATTTCTATATCTTAGGCGAGCACTTGGACTGCAGCTAAGCCTCCGAGTGGAAGTCTGGCTTACCACTCGGTAGGATTTTTATAACTTAGGTGAGTACTTGGACTGTAGCTAAGCCTCCGAGTGGTTGTCGCTGGGTGCGCTTGCCATGGTTGCTAGCTCGTCATCTGCCTCCCTCTCTGCTACTAACGCAGCACTAACCACTTGATTGGTTGCCGCTATGTACAACAGCAACTTCTCTTGTGGCTTAGGTGCGACAAGTATTGGAGGGGAGGACAGGTATCTCTTTAAGTCTTGCAGCGCAGCCTCCGCTTCCGGAGTCCATTTCATTGGACCTGCCTTTTTCAATAATTTGAAAAATGGCAGGGCGCGCTCAGCAGACCTAGAGATAAACCTGTTGAGAGCAGCCACACAACCGGCAAGTCTTTGTACATCCTTGACGCGCTTTGGTGCTTCAATCTGCTCAATGGCCTTGATCTTGTCGGGATTGGCTTCAATTCCCCGCTGAGACACGAAGAACCCGAGAAGCTTGCCGGAGGGGACTCCAAACACACACTTCTCTGGGTTGAGTTTGAGGCTGATCTTGCGCAGATTTGCTAAGGTCTCGTATAAATCTTGAATCAGAGTCGCCTTGTCCATGCTCTTGACCACTATATCATCCACGTAGGCTTCCACATTTCTGTGTATTTGTGGCTCCAGAGCGACATGGACTACTCTTGCAAATGTTGAACCAGCATTTTTTAAACCAAAAGGCATCCGTACGAAACAGTACGTGCCACATGGAGTAATAAATGCGGTCTTCTCCTCATCCTCTTCTGCCATGAAGATCTGATGGTATCCTGAGTATGCGTCAAGAAATGAAAGCAAATCACATCCGGCTGTGGAGTCAACAATCTGGTTAATGCGCGGCAAAGGAAATGGGTCTTTGGGACAAGCTTTGTTAACATCGGTAAAATCGATACAAAGTCTCCATTTCCCGTTTGCCTTGCGCACAACTACAGGATTGGCCAACCACGTAGGATGGAGCACTCCTCTAACAAGGCCTGCTGCTTCCAATTTCTTGATCTCTTCTGCAATAAATTCTTGGCGCTCCACTGCTTGCTTCCTGACCTTCTGCTTGACGGGCCGCGCATGAGGACAAACGGCAAGGTGGTGCTCAATTACTTTCCTGGGAACACCGGGGATGTCAGACAGTTGCCATGCAAACACGTCGACATTCGCCCGCAGGAAAGCAATGAGCGCACTTTCCTATTTAGGGTCGAGAGTGGCACTGATGGCGAAGGTACCACCAGTGCCGTCCTCCTTGGCGGACACCTTCTTCGTCTCTGGCGGAGCTGCCATTGTCTTCTTACACTTGCCGGTGGAGCTCGATGGTGCGTCCTCGACGGCAGCGCAGCACTCCGAAGAGGTGCGCTTGCCGGAGTGGGCATCAGAACTCTTGCCGGACTTGGTATTCTTCTTCCCCCCGGGAGCTTCAGCGGCAAGTGACTTGCGGTCTGTTGCGGCTGCGGCTTCTCGGTAGATCTTGTCAGCGCAGATAAGAGCATCCTTCTTGTTGCCAGGGACAGAGATGACGCTTATCGGGCCTGGCATCTTCAGCATGTTGTACGCGTAGTGAGAGGCTGCCATGAACTTGGCGAGTGCTGGACGGCCAAGTATCCCATTGTAAGGCAATGGAATATCGGCAACGTCAAAAGTGACCCTCTCAGTCCTGAAGTTCAGCTCATTGCCAAATGTTACTGGCAACGTGACCTTCCCCTTCGGCTTGCTCCTTCCCGGGTTAATTCCTTGGAATGTGCTGGTCTCTTCAAGCTCGCTGTCAGGGATCTGGAGTTTCTGGAGTACAGCGGAGGAGATCAGGTTCAAGCCGGCCCCACTGTCAACTAACATCTTAGTGACCTTGAGGTTGCGGATAGTTGGTGAAACCAACATCGGCAAGCACCCGACCGCAGTTGTGCGGTCAGGGTGGCCCTCAATATCAAAGATGATAGGCGTGCTGGACCATTTCAGAAGCTTGCGTGACTCGACAGGTGGCTCTGCTGCATTGACTTCCCGCACCCACTGCTTGAGTTGGCGGTGCGAAGTATGCAGAGAAGCACCGCCGTCAACACACAAGACCTCTGTGGCTTTCTGGAACTCCTGTTCGCTGGTCTCAACATCATCCATGTCTTCGTCATCGTCGTCGTCGTCTTCATCCTTGTCGCGGCCGCGGGGAGGTCTGTCTCCTTGCCGCTGCTTGGCCTTGCCGCGGCATCCTCCCTGGCCGGCGCGCTTCTTGCCAGATTCTCCAACGCCTCCTTGGGCCCTCTCCTTGTCTCGTCGCTCGTACTCAGCCTTTTGTTGCTGGACAAGCTGCTCGACCTTCTTGCAGCTCTGGAGGTCGTGACCCTTGGTGCGGTGAATCTTGCAGTACTGCTTGTCGGTGCCGTCCTGCTTGTCAGCGACCGCCACAGCCTGGCAGTTGGTGCATGCGGCAATCTCCTTGCCGGAGCTACCAACTTTGGCTTTCTGGGCGCCACCTTCTTTGCCGGACTGCTCAACGACTAGCACATCTTTGCCTTTCTTCTTCCTGTTCCGCCGCGGTTTTTCTTTACCGGGGCAGCATCCTCACTGTCAGATCCTCCTGCTCCTATATTCTCTCTGGGGAGTTTCCTCCCTTCTTCAGCACGTGCACACTTGTCAGCCAGGGCATACAGCTCACTGACGTCTCTGATCTTGCACATCGCCATCTCCTCCCGCATCCTGCGGTTACGCACGTTCTGATGGAACGCGCTGATGACCGCGGCAGGGTGGACATCTGGGATCTTGTGCTGTACACGGCTGAATCTCTGAATGTACTTGCGCAGGGGCTCTCCTTCCTTCTGGGCTAACAGATGAAGGTCGCTCTCTTGGCCATGAGGTTTGTGGCCGCCTGTAAAGGTGCTGACAAACTGATGGCACAGGTCTGCCCAGGAGGATATGGAGTTGTCCGGCAAGTGCATGAGCCAGGACCTGACGTTGGGTTTGAGCACCAGCGGGAAGTAGTTGGCAAGGATCTTGTCGTCCCGTCCCCCGGCAGCATGCACCGCGATGGTGTAGATGCTGAGGAACTCCGACGGATGCGACTTGCCGTCGTACTTCTCCGGTACGTCTGGTTTAAAATTCTTCATACTGGGCCACTGGACTTGCCGCAGCTCACGGGTGAACGCAGGGCAACCTACCGCGTACGGCAAGTCGCCTGGTTCCCCTGGCGCATGCATGTCGACAGAGGGCCCAGCGCGCTGGTCTGATTGACGTCGCGCTTCTCTTTGGCACTCGATGCGAGTACGAGCGTCTTCTTGCTATCGTTCATGAAGAACTTGGCGCTGATCGCGGCGAGCTCGCGGATCTGATGACGCGGTGGAGTCGCTGTCGAGGTGGATCCGGCGAGTCAGCGATCTTGGCCTTCGGGGCGGAGAGTGCACAGTGGTTGCACCCCCACCGGTCTTGTCGCCACCAGCTCGTGCCTGGCTGACTTGCCGCGGCTGCGACGTGCTCGGCTGCCGCTGAGTGTCGCCGTTGGCGAAGCCGATGAGACTCTGGATGGTGGCCCTCCAGTCGTCGATCTTGTCTGCTGTTGGAGGGTAGTCTAGGAGCAGTTGAGCTCGCGCCAAAGCTTCTGCTGCAGTGGCGGGTGGTGGTGGCGAACGGTGCGAGGAGCGGGATATGCTCGGACTTCTAACTATGTTAGAAGGAGCAGTATCCCGTTCAGGCGATCGTGCCTCGCTCGCGCCAGCATGTTCGCGTGCATGCTAGTCTTGAGTACTCCGAGATCCACCAGCTCGATCTTGGTCCAGCAAACGCATGGTACCGTGAGTACCATGACGCTGCCGGTCCCCCGCCTCCCACAACGACCGGGCGTTCCAAGCACATGAGATCACAGTTGTAACTCGCTTTCCGCTGAAGAGGATACTACAGAATCCAGAAGCGACAGGCAGGATTGTTGAGTGGGCACTGGAACTATCAAGCTTTGGCCTCAAGTTTGAGAGCACTTCAACTATCCAGAGCAGGGCATTGGCAGAATTCATAGCAGAATGGACGCCAACACCAGATGAAGAAATTCCAGAAACGAGCATCCCCGTCAAGGAAGCAAGCAAAGAGTGACTGATGTACTTTGATGGTGCCTTTTCGCTGCAAGGCGCCGGCTCTGGCGTGCTTCTTGTCGCACCCACCGGAGAGCACCTCAAGTATGTAGTCCAGATGCACTTTCCCAAGGAGCGAGCAACAAATAATACTGCAGAGTATGAAGGCTTGCTTGCCGGTCTCAGGATTGCGGCAGACCTTGGGATCAAGAAGCTCATTGTCAGGGGTGACTCACAGCTTGTCGTCCGCCAAGTAAACAAGAGCTATCAGAGTCCATTGATGGAAGCCTACGTCGAAGAAGTGAGAAAGCTAGAAGAGCACTTTGACGGCCTACAAATGGAGCATGTTCCAAGAGCTCAGAACGCTATTGCTGATGGCCTGTCAAAGTGCGCCGCACTTAAGTTACCTGTGGAACCAGGGATCTTTATGCTCAAGCTGACTCAACCGTCCGTAACACCATCAACTGGACAGAGCAAGAAGCGGAAGTTGATTTCTGGTGGCTATTTGCCGACAGAGCTTCCCGAAGCCGCCGCCAAGAAGGTCCCCAAGATCAACGCCAAGAGCGCTGAGGAGCAGTCTGCTCCGGCAAGCCCCAGGGTTTGTTCCGTTGAAGCAGAAGCTCCCGATAAGTTTTGCTCCGGCAAGCTTGTCGGGGAACGTCAAGCTCCGGCAGAGACGCGGCTTCTCACCGTAGAAGCGGATGTTCCCGCAGCAGCTGAGACCAACACCAAGAGCGCTAAGGAGCAAGATGCTCCGGCAAGCCCTAGGGTTTGTTCCGTTGAAGCAGAAGCTCCCGACAAGTTTTGCTCTGGCAAGCTTGTCGGGGAACGTCAAGCTCCGGCAGAGCCGCAGGTTCTTGCCGTAGAAGCGGATGTTCCCGCAGCAGCAGATTTGCCTTTAGTCCTTGTTTTCGAGCCACAAGCTCCAGCATGGGCACAGCAGATTGTCCGTTTCCTTCAGACAGGAGAGCTTCCCGAAGAGCAAGAAGAAGCGAAAAGAGTAGCCCGGCAGTCAAGTATGTACCAGTTTGTCGACAAGACACTGTACAGAAGAAGACTCAACGATGTGAAATTGAAGTGTATTCACCGGGAAGACGGACAAAAGCTGTTGGCAGAGATACATGGAGGCATATGTGGTCACCACATTGGCGCAAGAGCACTTGTCGGCAAAGCGTTCCGGCAAGGTTTCTTTTGGCCGACAGCCCTCCAGGATGCAACTGCACAAGTAACCAAGTGTGAAGCGTGCCAGTTCCATTCCAAGCACATACACCAACCAGCTCAAGCTCTCCAGACGATCCCTTTATCCTGGCCATTTTTGGTCTGGGGGCTCGACATCCTCAGCCCCTTTCCTCGAGCAGTCGGGGGCTTTGAGTACTTGTACGTTGCAATCGACAAGTTCACAAAGTGGCCGGAAGTGGAACCAGTGAGGAAGGTGACAGCACAGTCAGCAGTCAAGTTCTTCAGGTAGATTGTTTGCCACTTCGGGATCCCTAACAGGATAATCACCGACAACGGTACACAATTCACGAGCCGCACCTTCATGCAGTACGTCCAAGATCTTGGCGCCAAGATCTGCTTCGCTTCTGTTGCTCACCCGAGAAGCAACGGTCAAGCGGAGAGGGCAAATGCTGAAGTGCTGCGTAGGCTCAAGACCAGGACTTTCGACAGGCTGCACAAGTGCGGAAGAAACTGGATCGAGGAGCTGCTGGTGGTTCTTTGGTCGATCAGAACGACGCCAAATCGAGCCACTGGACAGACACTTTTCGCTCTAGTCTATGGAGCAGATGCAGTTCTCCCCACGGAACTCGTATACGGGTCACCTCGAGTGCTCGCTTATGATGAGCTCGAGCAAGAGCAGCTGCGACAAGATGACGTGCTGCTCCTTGAGGAAGACCGTCTTCAGGCTGCTATGCGAGCTGCTCGCTACCAGCAAACTTTGCGCCGCAACCATAGCCGCAAAGTTAATGCCAGAAGTTTCGAGGAAGGCGACCTTGTTCTTCGGCGTGTTCAGTCTGCCAAGAATTCCAACAAGTTGACGCCGAAGTGGGAAGGCCCTTACCGGGTGAAACGAGTCACTAGACCTGGCGCTGTCCGCCTTGAGACCGAAGATGCCATTTCGGTGAGCAACTCCTGGAGTATTGAGCATCTTCGTAAGTTTTACCCGTAAGGCGCGGTTGCCGGAACCTGTTCTGGCAACCACCTTTTGTACAAGTCTTGCTGCTGTTGCATGTAATCCTTTGTACAAAGCCGGGCGCAGACCCCGTGCATAAGTAAAGGTCATGTGCTCCGCACATCTTGTCAATTTCATGCTTTCTATTTTTTGCATGTATTATCTGACACTTTGTGCAGCACCTACTCCCCGGTTAGCAATAACGAGCCGTAAGGCTCCATGTCTTTATTTTCTCTTCTTTCTTTTTCCCAAGGAAAGGAAGGTTCCCTCACCCACAAGTTTG